>NC_054543.1:24234289-24548277 GCF_017654505.1 Polyodon spathula
AGCCAGACATTGGGAACTGGGTTACTGTAAGGAACAAGGGAGGTAGAACCAGTGATGAGACTTCTACAAGCATCAGTCTGTCAAGTAGATTTCATGTGTTAAGTACTAATGACTGTGCTTTAGAAGAATAGAAGAATGAGGTATTTTTTAGTAGGGGACTCCATTATGTAGGCAGTAACTTAAAAGAATCCTCTTAAAATAATCATTACCTGTCTTCCTGGTGCTAAAGTTAAGGAAATTGAACAGAGAATCTGTAATATTGTTGGTGCAAATAACAAAGAATCTGTCATTATTGTATATGTTGGTATAAATTACATTAGAACTAGAAATTCTGAAGTATTAAAGGGTCTTTTCAAAAACGTAATATCAAAATTAAAAGGTTTTGGAGGAAAAACTTTTATGTAAGGACTATTACCAGTTATTGGCAAGGGGGATGAAACTTACAGCAGAACAAGATCCCTAAACAAGTGGTTAGCAGACTGGTGTACAAAAGAAGGTACAACTGGGATTGTTTTTGGGGAACATCTGGTTATTACAGGAAAGATGGGCTACACATAAATAAATTGGGGGCAAGGAGACTGGCAGAAAACATTGAAAGGTACATACATTGCCAAGAAAAATTAGTGAACCCCTTAGGATTTTCACATATTTCAATTATAAAATGTTATTAGATCTTAATCTAAGTCCTAATAATAGATACAGATTAAACCTGATTAAACAAATGACACAAAAACATGATACTTTTTCAACATTTATTTATCCACAAATGATTCAACATTCAATATCTGTGTGTGAAAAAGTATGTGAACCTTTAGATTCAGTAACTGGCGGCACCCCCTTGAGCAGCAATAATAATAATAACTTAAATTAAGTGTTCCCTGTAACTGTTGGTCAGTCTCTCACATCAGTGTGAGGAATTTTGACCCATTCCTCCTTATAGAACTGCTTCAACTCAATGACATTTGAGGGCTTCCTTGCAGCTCGCCATAACATTTCGATGGGGTTTAGGTTGGGACTTTGACTAGGCCATTCTAAAACATAGATTTTCTTCTTCTGCAGCCATTCTTTTGTAGATCTGCTTGTATGTTTAGGATCATTGTCTTGCTCCATGACCCACTTTCAACTTCAGCTCACTTTCAACTTCGGATGGATGGCCTGACATTCTCCTCTAGAATCTTCTGATACAATGGAGAATTCATGGTTGTGTCAATGAAGGCAAGCCGTCCAGGTCCTGAGGCAGCAAAGCAGCCCCAAACCATCACACTCCCATCACCATGCTTGACAAGTGGGATGTGGTTCTTCTGTTCGAACGCAGTGCTGGGTTTTCTCCAAACATAACGTTTCTCATTGAGGCCAAAAAGTTTTACCTTTGACTCGTCTGTCCAGAGAACATTGTTCCTGAAATCTTGTGCATCATCTACAGTGGCTCTCAAAAGTATTAACCCCCCTTGGACAAAAAAAGTCCATAATGTCAAAGTAAAAAATAAAATCTACAAATTGTTCTAAATGAATTACAAATATAAAACAGAAAATAATTGATTGCTTAAGTATTCACCCCCTTTGCTATGACAAACCTAAATAAGCTCTGGTGCAACCAATTGTCTTTTAAATTGTCACATAAATAGTTGAATAGAGTCCATCTGTGTGCAATTAACCCTTAGCGGTCCATTTATTCAGTGCCTGTCAGGCACGTCAGGTCCAATATTTTCACACACGCTGTTTATTTTACTCACGCTGTTTAATTTTTTTTTTTACCGGGTAAAATTGGTTTAAAGGGCATTGCAATGCTAAGCGACATCAGTATTGCATCTCCAGCCAAGCCCCACCCCGTGTTTGCTTTATTTTTGACATACCTCTTTATAGACGTTCATACTGATAAATCATCTTCTGATCACTCGTTTTATCACCAAACTCCTCAATAATGCGATCCAAGTCATTATTTTATTACTATAACATCTCAAAAAGCTCTGCAAATGTCAGTGATATTCTTTGAGCGCTGGATGCGGAAACAGCTACCTCCTTTGTTTAAGTCTGCTTGTCTCTATATGGTGCAGCTGCTAGGGCTATTGCTCACATGCCCCCTTTTTTGGTTTCATTCGGCTCCTATCGGTCTCACTCGGCCATCAAATGGTTCTCTCGGCTTTTATCAGAGAAAAAACAACTTGAGACCTGTACTTTACGTCTTTTCGATGATGTCGGACATTGGACCGGAAAGGGAAAATCGTAATGTCGGACCGGCAAAGGGTTAAGATGTTTCACATGATTTCAGGTTAAATACACCTGTCTCTGGGAGGTCCCACAGTTGGTTAGTACACTTCCTAACAAAAACTACATCATGAAGACAAAGGAACATTCCAAGCAAATCTGGAATAAGGTTCTTCAAAAGTACCAATCACAGGTAGGATATAAGAACATTTCCAAGGCATTGAATATCCCCTGGAACACAGTCCATTATTAAGAAATGGAGAGAATATGGCACAACTGGGAATCTGTCTAGAACAGGCCTTCCTCAAACACTGAGTATCCGGGCGAGAAGGGCACTAGTCAGGGAGGCCACCAAGAGGCCTATGGCAACTTTAAAGGAGTTCCTGTCTTCCACGACTGAGCTGGGAGACACTGTGCTTATTGCAACAATAGCCCGGGTGCTTCACAAAACTGGCCTTTATGGGAGAGTGGCAAAAAGAAAGCCATTGTTGAAAAAAAACTCACATCAAATCTCGGCTAGAGTTTGCCAGAAGGCATGTGGGAGACTCTGCGAACAAGCGGAAGAAGATTGTATGGTCTGATGAGACCAAAATAGAGGTTTTTGGCAACTCAACGCTAAACGCTATGTTTGGCGTAAGCCTAATACCACAAATCATCCTGAGAACACCATCCCTACTGTGAAGCATGGTGGTGGCAGCATCATGCTATGGGGATGCTTCTCTGTGTCAGTGCCTGGATAGCTTATGAAGATAGAGGGCAAAATGAATGCAGCAAAGTACAGAGAAATCCTGGAGGAAAACCTGCAGAAGTTTTCAAGAGACCTGGGACTTGGGTGAAGATACATCATTCAGCAGGACAATGACCCCAAACATACAGCCAAAGCCACACTGGAGTGGCTTAAAAACAAAAAGGTCAATGTCCTGGAGTGGCCCAATCAAAGTCCGGACCTCAATCCAATTGAGAGTATGTGGAAAGAGTTGAAAATTGCTGTTCATCATAGGTCCCCATCCAACTTGACGGAGCTTGAGCAATTTTGCTAAGAAGAATGGGCAAAAATTGCAGTGTCCATATGTGCAAAGCTAGAGACTTATCCAAATAGACTCATGGCTGTAATTGCTGCCAAAGGTGCCTCTACCAAATATTGACTCAAGGGGGTGAATACTTATGCAATCAATTATTTTCTGTTTTATATTTGTAATTAATTTAGAACAATTTGTAGATTTTATTTTTCACTTTGACATTATGGACTTTTTCTGTGTTGATCAGTGGCAAAAACTCCTAATTAAATCCATTTTCATTCCATGTTATTACACAATAAAATGTGGAAAAGTCCAAGGGGGGTGAATACTTTTGAGAGCCACTGTATATGCTCTTAAACGAACAGTGGATTGGTGGAGCCCCAAATCCTTAGAAATGGTTTTGTAGCCCTTTCTAGACTGATGAGCATCAGTAACTGTTTTTCTGAGGTCCTCAGAGATATTTTTGATCGTAGCATGACATGTTTCCACACACCTGTATGGTGAAGACCAAACTCACAAAGTTTCTGTTCTTTATATAGGGTGGGGCCTCCCAAACTCACCCCTGAAGATCTGAATCTTAACTACTTATTGTTTGTCTAATTCATACATAATTTAGTTTCAAAAGACAAGGAATTAGTTAATGTAAACCCTATTGGATATTTAAGAAAAGACTGATTCAAGAAGGCTATCATGGTAAAACCATGGAATTTTCATATGAAAGTATCATTGGGGTTCACAAACGTTTTTCTTGGCACTGTAGCTAGATATTTCAACTAAAGGTGGGGGTGGGCAGGAAAACAATTACCAGCCAATTTCATAAAATTGACGTCATACTATCAAATAGGTCCTGTTTATATATGTCAGTTCATAAGTCTTTAGGGGCTTGTTCTAATAATCTTGTTAACATCCTCAATAACGTGGCTCAGCCACTGCCACTTAAAAGCACTCATTTACATTTAGCACTATTCAATGTAAGATCCCTGGCAAATAAATTTACATTGTAGGCCATAATCTTGACTATTTATGTCTAACTGAAACTTGGCTGGGTACTGATGATAACATCTCACTGACAGAGGCTTCTCCTCCAAAGTATATTTTTTTTCCAGAAGTCATGCTCTATGGGCCAGGTGGGTGGACTTGCTACTATCTGTCACAGTACTCCCAACATCAAACAAGGTAATAATGGAGATAACAATGCTAAATACCAAATTACCTATTCTTATCTCTCGGGGGTTAGGTGCTACCTCCGATCATCTTGCTATTCTTTTTAATATTGAGTTGCCCTTACAAAATAAGAGACAAGTGCATTGTTATAAAACTTGTTCAATAAAACCTTTAACTACATTCAAGTTGTCTAATATATTAAATTATCACCACTCACTCCTTCTCAATCATTGTCATTAGATAAATTAGTTGACAGATACAATAGTCTCTTAAAAACTACCTTTGATATAGTAGCCCCGAACAAAATTTTCATTGTCCTCTCTAAACAAACTTCACCTTGGGTAACTACTGACATATACCAGATGAAACGGGAAGGTCGTAAATTGGAACGCACATGGAGGACTACAAAACCGTATATTTGTTTTGAAATCTGGAAACATCATCAGGAGAATTTCAATAATGCTCTGAGGGTAGCCAGAAGCTCAAATTTTTCCACTATTACTATTGCAAATAAAAAATAAGTCTAAGGTTCTTTTTTCAACCATTGAACAATTAGTTAACTCATCTTCCACTGCATCTCCTTTGATTGAAGCTACACTTGCTAAGTGTGAATAATTTCTTAATTATTTTCAAAATAAAATTATCAATATCAGGGATCAAATCTTTTAGGATGGCCCCCCTAACTTGAACTTGAATCTGAATGTACCCAACAGACCCTGTCATAGAATAAATGAAGACCTGAATAAATTAGTTAAATAAGATGAACAACTCCACTTGTATTTTAGATCCAATCCCCACTAAATTCCTCAAAGGCATTTTTAATGATCTGTGTCCTTTTATTTTAGAATTTATAAATAAATTCCTGTCAACTGGAATAGTTCCTGCTGCTTTGAAAACTGCCCATACTTAAGCCCATACTTAAAAAACTTAACTTAGATCCTACTATTTTAAGCAACTTTAGACCTATATCCAATTTACCTTTTGCAGTTAAGGTTTTACAGAAGGTGGTAGCTGGCCAACTCAATATATTTCTTGGTGATAACCAAATACTTGAAAAGTTTCAGTTTAGCTTTAGTTTCAATTGGGCTTTTGTTTCAATAGCAGACTCTGTATCACAATTATCTCCTGTGGTGTCCCTCAGGGCTCCATTCTTGGCCCCTTACAATTCTCCTTATACATGCTACCATTGGAGGAGGTGGAAAGCAGGATGTCCCAAATATGTTTGCAGTTAAATTCAGGTATGACTGAAGTCTTGCTGTTAGGTTCTTAGCAGCAATTGGAGTTGGCAAATTCTATAAAAACAAATTTAGGTAAATATAATTCAAATATAAATTCCAAAGCCAGAAACCTGGAATTTGTAATTGATTCTGATTTATGTTTCAAGGCTCATATTCGCAATACCACTAAATTGTCCTTTCACCATTTACGTAACATTGCCAAGATTAAGTCTTTTTTATCATTGCCAATATGCTGAGTAGCTAATTCATGCGTTTGTTTCATCTAGACTGGATTACTGCAATGCTCTGTTATCTGAGCTACCATGTCATGCCTTGTTCCGTTTACAGCTTATTCAAAATGCAGCTGCCAGGGCGCTAAGTAGAAGAAAGACAGCACATAACTCCAGTATTGGCTGCACTTCACTGGCTTCCAATACGTTTTAGAATTGATTTTAAGGTCTTGCTGCTGACTTACAAGGCGCTCCATGGTCTGGCTCCTGGCTGTCTAAAAGAGCTCCTGTGTCCATATGCACCTGCCTGTGCTCTGAGGTCAGCCGACTCGGGTCTTCTGCTTGTTCCAAAGATTAAGACCAAGCAAAAAGGTGAAAGAGCTTTTAGCTATAATAACACACCAAGAATCTAGAATAGATTGCCATCTGACATCAGAAAAGCAGAGTTACTTAATGTTTTAAGTCACGGATAAAAATTCATTTTTTTCAATTAGCTTTTGAATCCTGATTTTATGTATCAATCTATTATTATTTTAAATGTGTTCACTGTATTTCTGTTTTTAACCAAGTTGTTGCTTACTTTTTATTAATATTACCAATTTTGCTGTAGAAATTGTGCTTAATTCTGTATTTTGCTTTTGTACTTCTGCTGTGCGCTTCTGTAAAATGTTGACTTCTAAGTTTTTTTTTTTTATCTATGTTGTTCAGTTGCTTTTGATAGCTTATTCAACATCTACCCAAAGCATTTCACAGGTACAAAACAAATATCTGCTGCACAAAAAAAGACCTTCATTTACAAGGAGAAAGAATATTCTCTGTTGTTTTACTCCTTAATTCTCTTTTTTATCTGTAAAGCGCTTTGTGGCGATTTATCACAAAAGCTGCAATATAAGAAATACAGATTGATTGATCGATTAATTCTCTTTATTTGTAACAGGCATTAAACAGCATTGTTAGCATTTACAGATCTGTTCATAAATACCTTATCCACATTATAATAAGAAGCAATCACATGATAGACACTTCACATTTTCAAGCATGTCTTTCACAGATTATTTTGGTATGGACAGGGTAACAGTTTGGTCCTTTATATAGAATCCCAGTAGTTTGTCTCCACCCTTTTATTCTAACTGAGCTGGAGTCAGTGTGGTGACCAGTTAAGACATTTTACTAACTCACTCATTTTTCAGCAGCCTGCAAAGAAACTCAGATTTAAGAACCTCCTCATAGGGATGCCTAATTAGTGGTCATACAGACAGTGTTTTGACAGTCAGATACTAGATTCTCTTCATCTGCACTCTTACAGTAGTTACAAATGATGAAGTGCGGTTTTAACTAAAGCAAATGGGCAATAGAGAATACTGGAAACCAATGGAAAAACCAATGGGGCAGAGGAATTCAGGCATCGTAAATATGCAACCAAACATGCTGACATGGCCCTGGTAAAAGTCACTTCTCAGCAGCCTGGTAAAATGATTTCAGAAAAATGGAGCAGGGAGGTGCATTGCATCCATTATTGAAATGAAAAACTTTTCAAAGAATTAATGCAATTGGAAAGACTCATGAGGAGCAAAACAAATACAGTACATACACGTGCTATTCAAAATGTGTATTCGAGTAAAGTTTTAACCATAGAGATTGATTAAGCAAGGGCCCCCATCACAGTCCACAACCTCCAGCTGGCCGCAGATTCCTCCATGGACCAGGCTGGAATTTAGTGCCTGAATTATAGGGGCTAGCGTGGTTGGTCATTCCTAAAGTCAGCCACATAGTTATGTATGGGTGTGACAGAGAAAGAATGAATCCTGGTTACAAACCTCCCTCCCGACCTGTGAGGTTGCGGTGTAAAGGGAACAGAGTTCCCCAGACTGGATGGTCAGACAATTAATTCCAAGGGTTAGGTGGAAGTCGGCCATCTAGAAAGGAGGTGGAGCTACAGTACACCAAGTCATCGCTCCTGAGGGAAAGTGATGTGGCAACCATGGATTGGGGGAGAAAAGTGGATGTGGCTTTGTGATCTGTTCCTTTTTGTTATGGTTAAGCTGAACCAAGTTACCGTGAGTGTTTTGTTTGTTATTGTCATGTCTAAAATCTACTTGTCTTTTCTTATTAGACGGCTAGCACGACCCAGAGTTGTCGCTAAAAGCCAGCACTAAACCCAGACAACACTGTACATGTCCTTGTTCATGATAAATTGTTTTTTTTAACCATGAGCACTACAGCACTCACTTTGGACTTGTGACCGTGTTTGTGTATATTGTGTGTGTTTAAATATGGTGTCTATTGTTTCAGAACTGAACACTGTGGATTTAACTGAGCAATGCACATTGTTGCGTATTGCCAGTTCTCATTATTATTTACTGCTGTTAGGTGATGTTGCCTGTAAATATTGTGGTGTTTTGTTTGTGTTTTGGTGGTGGTTGGCAGGGGTGGGATTAACTCCTGTTCCTGCAAAAAAATGTGAGAATGTGGCTGCTCCTTAATAGAAAAATTGGTGCTAATTGGGAGCAGCCACATCACATAAAAGGAGAGCCCATGGCTTAATTTGCGGGGAGGGGAGTTGCTGAGTGTTGTGAATCTGTGATGTTGCTGTGTTTGTATTTTATTTTTGTTCAGTGAAGGCACATGCCCAGCCTGAAAACATTTTTGTGTTTTCTTAAACCTTTATTTTGGCCCTTGTGCCCTTTTGTGTTATTTTTGTTTATTAAAGTGCAAGTTGGCAATTAAACTACAGCGACTTTTTAATGTCGCTGTCCTGTTACAGAGTGTTTGATAGCTCACTTGTATGGACATATGTGGGACATGTTCTACTGGGATACCCTGGGTGCCTTGATTAGTCTGAAAGGCAGAGAAAATATGTCATAGTTTATTATACAATGGCAAGAAAAATTCCTGAGCTCTGATTGGTCAACCTTGCACTAGACCCATTATGTCATCCCAGGATAACACCATTGTGGAATATTCAATTTTATTCTTATTCAAATTGTACCTTGAAGGCGAGAGCAAGTTAATGTCAAATAGGCTACAGAAAAAAATGTTGAAAGCTTTAGCCAATCAAAGCAAAGTAGTCATTGTGATGCAATGTTTGGGTGAGATCTTCCTCTTGCACAACGAATCATGTGCACGCTGTGTTTGATTGACAGCTTGTGAGGCAGTTGGCATGGATCTGTTAAGTCCCAGAAGTTTCCATACATATATGTAAATGTATTTTTGTGTCTACTTAAAACATTTTACATGGATTTATAGGGAAAATATTTGATGTATTCAGGGTTTTAATGGATTTAAATAATTTTTGCTAATTATTTCCTGTGACCTTTGGTCATTGCCCATCCACCCTAAGTTGGGGCCCAGCCACATTTCGAAGCCTAGCTACGCTACTGTGAGGGACTAGACAAGACAGAAAGAATGTAGCATCCATGGAACGACAAACCAGCTGGACAGGTTTTATGACTGGGTCAGTTAGAGTAACACAAATATACACCTGAAAACTGTCACAACAGAACACCTCAATACAGTTCTATGACAATTTTATGCTCTGTAAAAAATAGCTCTGGAGAGCCATAAGGCATAAGCAGTTACACAGGGCTCCGAGTGGGTTTAAACAGACACTTAAATGAACATTAATATACTGTCAAATGCAGAGATCAACTCTGCCAACAATATGTTCACAGTAGGGTTGCCACCTGTTTCACCCAGACAGTACCGGAATTGGCATCTGTGTCCGGGTGGCTGGAATGAACAAGTCCGGACACCCTACTGTCCGGTTTTAAGTAAAATGCATAAGAAACACCAACCTTCCTTTAATATTTTCTTAGACATACATTAGTTGCTTAAACGATTTCCATTATCTTACTAGAAATGTACTGTTTAGTACTAATCTGTACATTCTACTTTGTTCCCAGCATTTGACTAATGCTGAAGACAACAAACATATCCATGAGATGTAAACAATCCAAGTGAGGGGCTGCAGCCACATGACATCAGCAGGTTATACTGCCATACTGACGGTTAGAAGAGAGTTGATAAAGTATCTTTGCATCCAGGAGGGAAAGGTAGGGAGGGACAGTTGAGATGTTTCAGAGGTGGTAGAAGGAGGATTTGACTACAGGAGATTTCGACATCAAAGGAGAGATTACTATCCAGAAGTACACCAAGGCTCCGTACAGTGGGGAAAGGCAGCAGCAGACAGTTCCCAAGGTTCAAGGAACCAATATTGAGATTCTTGAGTTGAGTTTTCGATCCTACTAAAAGAAGTTCAGATTTGTTAGTGTTGAGCTGAAGAAAATCGGCATACATCCAAGCCTCGATGTCTTGGATGCAAGCTGAGAGACAGACCATGGCAGAGGGACATCCAGGATCTAGTTTTAGGTAGAGCTGTGTGTCATCTGCATAGGAGTGAAACATGAAGCTATACTGGTGGATGAGGTGACCCAAGGGAAGCACGTGAATGTTGAAGGGAAGAGGTCCAAGAACAGACCCTTGAGGGACACCGCAACTGACCAGGTGTGCGTCAGCACTGCTTCCACCATAGAAAACAGACTGCATGCGTCCAGAGAGGTAAGAGGACAACCAGGAGAGCCAGGTTCCAGAGATCCCAGCATACTTCTGAAGGTGGTCTAGAAGAATAGTATGATCTATGGTATCAAAAGCAGCAGCTAGGTAAAGGAGTACAAGGACAGAGGGAGCACAAGCATCAGCATTATGCAGCAGATCATTTACAATCCGGAGCAGAGCAGTTTCAGTACTGTGATGCGGCCAGAAGCCAGAATGCAGAGATTCAAGCACATTGTTATTGTGAGATGTTTCTTCAGCTGGCTGGCTACAGTCCTTTCAAGAGTTTTGGAGAGAAAAGTAAGATTGGATATGGCACGGAAGTTAGATAAGACAGCCAAGGTCAAGTGAGGGTTTTTTGAGCACTGGTGTTACTCAGGCAGTCTTGAGGGCATTTGAAACCAGGCCTGAAACCAGTGACAGGCTGAGAGTGTGTATAATGAAAGAAGCAAGGTCAGAAGCACAGAGATAGACAAGATTTATTGGCCAGGGGTCCAAGGGGACACAGGTTTACCACTGTTTTCAGTGAAAGCGAACTCTTTCTCCCAGTTTGGTTTAAAGCCTCATACTTTTGTTTATTGCTCGTGGAGAGTTTGCTCAATGCCATTGTCTCCACGAAATGAACAAGCACTTAATTCAAAATAAAGAAATTTACTTTCAACTGCAATACGGATGCGCCAGAGAGCGGTGTCGAAAGTCAACAAGTGACAAAATATACTTGAGTGAACATGCAGGCTCAAAGAAACAGGTGAGAGAACGAGAAAGAATAATTAACATGAATGAATACAGAGAACACAAATAATAAATGCTGTGTTTACTTTTACTTTCTCACTTTTTGTTTTTGTTTCTTATTCTTTCTTCAATTCATTCGAGCCGCAAAGTGTGCGTCACCCAGCATTTTATGGGGAGCTGCACTTGAATTGCAAAAGAGCCGCTTTTGGCCACCATTGAGATATATATATATATATATATATATATATATATATATATATATATATATATATATATATAGATAGATAGATAGATAGAGATAGATAGATAGATAGATAGATAGATAGTGCCTATAGAAAGTCTACACCCCCTTGAACTTTTTTCACATTTTGTTGTGTCAGTGCCTCAGAGTTTCATGCATTTAAATTAGGATTTTTTTCCAGTTATTTACACACCATACGCTACCATACAACAAAAAATTCTTCTTTACAAAACTGTCCAAGTTCTGTCAAGTTCCTTGGGGAGTGTTGATGGACAGCAATCTTCAAGTCACGCCACAAATTTTAGATTGGATTTAGGTCGGGGCTCTGACTGGGACACTCAAGGACATTAACCTTTTTGTTCCTTAGCCACTCCAGTGTAGCTTTGGCTGTGTGGTTTGGGTCGTTATTGTGCTGAAAGGTGAACTTCCATCCCACTTTCTACAAATTTCTAGAATATTTTTTTCACTTTGAAGTTGTGGGGTAGGATGTGTAGATAAAAGGTGAAAATTTTGAAAGGGGGGGTAGACTTTCTATAGGCACTGTATATATATATATATATATATATATATATATATATATATATATATATATATATATATGTGTGTGTGTGTGTGTATACATATACATATATATAATATATATATATCTATATGCGATATATATTATTATATCTATATATATTATATATATATATATGTTATATAGCAAATAAAATAGCAAAACCATTTTACTGTTTCCGACCGGGACAACCAATTAAGTATGAAGCTGTGACATGTGATTTTAGGCTACTTAAAAACTGAAAATAAATCATTATCGAGTTTGATTGCAAGTTCGAGTGCTAGAAATATCAAGAGCATATAGTGTTTATACAGCAGGATAATTGATTTGTACCGAGATCTGGTGGTATTGTGTTAAACTGTATTACAGTATACTAAAGTTTTGATCGACCAGGGTGACTGAGAAATATGCATGTGTTTGGTTTGTGGAAAAGGTTGTAACCCTAGTTCACAACATACATAAAAATAAATAAATAAATACATAAAAAACTTGAGAAGTTCTATTGTTATTAACTCACTTTAAACAGAAATAACACTAGAATGTCTACTGGAATGTCATAGTTAATACTTTGCTACAGTTGTAAATGGAAAACAGGAACTGTTTTATGAGATTGTTATTTCAACATTTGTCTAATTAAAATAACTTAAACATATGAAATGAGACTTATTTGCTATTTTTTTTTACAGTGTGAGCCATTACATAATAGGAATAGTGCACTCCAGATTGTGTGTTGTGCTGGGATAACATCACTTCTCGGGTGTTGGACAACTCAGCCTTCAGAACCAATGAATTAGCCATAAAAGGCCTAGTGACACAAAAGTGTGTGACTAATATCTCTGGTGTTTCTAATCTGTCATTGAAATCCTTTCTGTTTCCTCTCATCATTCAGCCACCCTATGTGCACAGCACAGAGTAACCTGTTCTCTTTGCATCTCTGTCTCTCTCAGTCTATAAGTAGAGCTCAGTCCATCAGGTCACAAAATCAGCAGAACTGTCACAGCGAATCAGCGCGATGATGGAAGTGCACGCTGAGGAACTGATAATGGCATTCTCGACACTGCAGCAAGCCCTCTCCTTTCCCTGCACAGCTCGACTTGGGCTCCACATCGCAGTAATTCCCTCAGGCCATTGTGGCAGGTGGATATCCTTTTATATTATTAACTAAAGACAAATTAGTGGACAGAAATATATATGTGTGTGTGTGTATAGATATACACACACAAGCATCAAAAGAAACTTATCACTATTATAACACATTTATTTTCGAGAAAAAATTTGGTATATAAATGATGGACACTAACAAAATGTTTTTGGTTTCTTTTAATCACTCGATCATTCATCCTTGACCATGACATGCTTGAATGATTATGACTAAAGCATATGCGCTTAATCACCTAATTATGGGACAGTTGATTGGACAATGGATATGGAGTGGTTTCAGCTGTTGAATTGCAAGCATGAATAAAAGCAATAAAGAAAATCACAGAAAAAAAAACAAAAAAACAATATGCCACATCTGTCAAGAGAGCAGCGTCTTCATGCAATCGGCATGTTGGAGGCTGATCTAGGGCAGTGTACTGTGGCTCACCATCTTGGGTGCTCATAGCCAGCAATTTCAAACCTGGCGAGATGTTATAACCAGACACACTCTATCAATGACAGGCCACAAACTGGGAGTCACAAGAGTCATAACACTTGCCCAAGATCGACAAATCATTTTGCAGCATCTTCGTAATGGCAGTTGTTAATCAGCACAATAAAAAGTCACTGCATCTACTCTAAAACAGATCTGGTGGTCCTCCATCCACACCTTGATTGACCTGGCTGTGGCATGGACCATTGTCCTGCTGGAAAAACCAATCCTCAGAGTTGGGGAACATTGTCAGAGCAGAAGGAAGCAAGTTTTCTTCCAGGACAACCTTGTACTTGGCTTGATTCGCACCCTTCACAAAGACAAATCTGCCCGATTCCAGCCTTGCTGAAGCACCCCCAGATGAGTCCAATTTTCAGCTTTGCCCAACACCTGGTTGTGTAATGGTTAGTTGAAGACCCGGAGAGGCCTACAAGCCACAGTGTCTCGCACCCACTGTGAAATGTGGTGGAGGATGGGTGATGATCTGGGGGTGCTTCAGCAAGGCTGGAATCGGGCAGTTTTGGCATGAATCAAGCCAAGTACAAGGTACAAAGTACAAATTTTGCAGTTGTCTCTTAATTTTTTCCAGAGCTGTATGTATGTGTGTGTGTGTGTGTGTGTGTGTGTGTGTTGTGTGTGTATATATATATATATATATATATATATATATATATATACACACACACACACACACACACACACACAGTGGCTTGCAAAAGTATTCAGACCCCTGACCAATTCTCTCATATTACTGAATTACAAGTGGTTGAAATTTCATTCTGTTCGATATTTTATTTTAAAACACTTAAACTCAAAATCAATTATTGTAAGGTGACATGTGTTTTATGTTGGGAAATATTTTTAAGAAAAATAAAAAACTGAAATTGCTTGCTTGCATAAGTCTTTTGGGGTAAGTATGTACCAGCTTTGCACACAGTGTCGGAGTGATTTTGGCCTATTCTTCTTGACAGATTTGCTCCAGGTTGTTCAGGTTGGTTGGACGACGCTTGTGGACCGCAATTTTCAAATAGTGCCACAGATTCTCAATGGGATTGAGATCAGGACTTTGACAGGGCCACTGTAGGACATTCACCTTTTTGTTCTTGAGCCACTCCAATGTTGCTTTGGCATTGTGCTTGGGATCATTGTCCTGCTGAAAGGTGAATTTCCTCCCAAGCTTCAGTTTTTTAGCGGACTGAAGCAGATTCTCTTGCAGTATTTTCCTGTATTTTGCTCCATCCATTCTTCCTTCAGTTGTAACAAGATGCCCAGTCCCTGCTGATGAGATGCATCCCCACAGCATGATGCTGCCACCACCATACTTCACTGTAGGGATGGTGTGTCTTGAGGCATGGGCAGTATTAGGTTTGCACCACACAGCGCTTTCAGTTTTGGCCAAAAAGCTCTATCTTGGTCTCATCTGACTGCAAAACCTTTTCCCACATCGCAGCTGGGTCATGCTCATGCTTTCTGGCAAACTCCAGATGGTACTTTTTGAGTAACGGCTTCTTTCTTGCCACCCTCCCATACAGGCCAGTGTTATGCAGAGCTCTTGATATGGTTGACTGGTGCACCATTACTCCACTCCCAGCCACTGAACTCTGTAGCTCCTTCAAAGTGATTGTTGGCCTCTCTGTGGCTTCCTTCATAAGTCTGCTTCCTGTTTGAGCACTGAGTTTTGAGGGACGGCCTTTTCTTGGCAGTGCCTGGGTGGTGTGATGCAGCTTCCACTTCCTGATTATTGATCCAATTGTGCTCACTGGGGATATCCAAACACTTGGATATTATTTTGTACCCGTTCCCTAATCTATGCATTTGTATTACTTTATCTCTAACTTCTGTAGAATGCTCTTTGGTCTTCATTTTCCTTCAGATTCACATCAAACAACGAAATTTCAATGTACCATTTGTAATTCAGTAATATGAGAGAATTGGTCAGAGGTCTGAATACTTTTGCAAAGCACTGTATAGATATATATATATAGTGACAGGTGCGATTGGTGTGATGAATAGAATGATTGTCCAAACAGTTATTTCTCCTAAAACGTCCATGTTTTTAATAATGCAACAAAAGAGAACATGTTAATAGTTTATATTTATCAATTAACAAAATGCAAATTGAGTGTACAGAAGAAAAATCTACATCAAATCCATATTTGCTCTGACCACGCTTTGCCTTCAAAACAGCATCAATTCTTCTAGGTACACTTGCTCACAGTTTTTGAAGGAACTCGGCAGGTAGGTTGGCCCAAACATCTTGAAGAACTAACCACAGTTCTTCTGTGGATTTAGGCAGCCTCAGTTGCTTCTCTCTCTTCATGTAATCCCAGACAGACTCGATGATGTTGAGATCAGGGCTCTGTGGGGGCCATACCATCACTTCCAGGACTCCTTGTTCTTCTTTACGCTGAAGATAGTTCTTAATGACTTTCGCTGTATGTATAGGGTTGTTGTCATGCTGCAGAATAAATTTGGGGCCAATCAGATGCATCCCTGATGATATTGCATGATGGATAAGTATCTGCACAATAATTCTGACCAAATTCCCAACTCCTTTTGCAGAAATGCAGCCCCAAACTTGCAAGGAACCTCCACCATGCTTCACTGTTGCCTGCAGACACTCATTAGTGTACCGCTCTCCAGCCCTTCGGCGAACAAACTGCCTTCTGCTGCAGCCAAATATTTCAAATTTTGACTCATCAGTCCAGAGCACCTGCTGCCATTTTTCTGCACCCTAGTTCCTGTGTTTTCGTGCATAGCTGAGTCGCTTGGTCTTATTTCCACGTCGGAGGTATGGCTTTTTGGCCGCAAGTCTTCCATGAAGGCCACTTCTGACCAGACTTCTCCAGATAGTAGATGGGTGTACCAGGGTTCCACTGTTTTCTGCCAATTCTGAGCTGATGGCATTGCTGGACATCTTCCGATTACGAAGGATAGTAAGCATGATGTGTCTTTCATCTGCTGCAGTAAGTTTCCTTGGCCGACCACTGCGTCTACGGTCCTCAGTGTTGCCCGTTTCTTTGTGCTTCTTCAAAACAGCTTGGACAGCACATCTGGAAACCCCTGTCTGCCTTGAAATTTCTGCCTGGGAGAGACCTTGCTGATGCAGTATAACTACCTTGTGTCTTGTTGCTGTGCTCAGTCTTGCCATGGTGTATGACTTTTGATAGTAAACTGTCTTCAGCAACCTCACCTTGTTAGCTGAGTTTGGCTGTTCCTCACCCAGTTTTATTCCTCCTACACAGCTGTTTCTGTTTCAGTTAATGATCGTGTTTCAACCTACATATTGAATTGATGATCATTAGCACCTGTTTGGTATAATTGTTTAATCATACACCTGACTATATGCCTACAAAATCCCTGACTTTGTGCAAGTGTGCCTAGAAGAATTGATGCTGTTTTGAAGGCAAAGGGTGATCACACCAAATATGGATTTGATGTAGATTTTTCTTCTGTTCACTCACTTTGCATTTTGTTAATTGATAAATATAAACTACTAACATGTCTATTTTTGAAAGCATTCTTACTTTACAGCATTTTTTCACACCTGCCTAAAACTTTTGCACAGTACTGTATGTGTGTGTGTGTATATATATATATCCGACCAAGCTATTTCAGTTTTGATTTTTTATTAATTTTCTACAAATTTAGAATAATTTAGAATAATTTTTAGAATATTTTTTTCACTTGGAAGTTGTGGGGTAGGATGTGTAGGAAAAAAAAAACAACAATTTTAACGCATTTTAATTCCAGGCTATAAGGCAGCAAAAGGTAACAAGTCCATGATAGATAGGTGGTTTCACTGTATTATAATAAAGACTGGGAAGTGGATATTTTATTTATAACAATAAATGCAGAGTTTACCGTATGTTCTGTGTGTTGTTTCTACGAAAAAAATACATCTTCTTGAATTAGGTTCTACAAAGTAAACAGAATTGTGACATTGATTAGAAAAACGTCTGAGGTTTTTAAACTGTAGCAGTGACTCACAACGAATTATATCCTGTAAACTAAAAATAGCTGAGATGTCAGTTATCATCTGCGTAAAAGACCAGTATCACCCCTTGCTGATCACATTAATTGCAAATGGAAAACAACTGAAAACTCTCTTGAAAATCCATTTCAAGAGTCAACACACTGAGAAAAGCTGCCCTTTAATTTTTTTTGAAAACCAATAGACTTCTTTCCAAACAGTTTGTATTTAATGATTGCATTCCACAGGAAATTCCATTCCATTAGATTCCATTTTTGTTTTCATATTGACCCTGGCTGTATCCTGTGTCAAGAACACGCTTCATCTCTGGTTGTTATGGGTAGCACACTGTGTGAGGCAAAGCCAATAAAAGTGGAGCAGTCGGAAGGACTTTGAGGTGAAGAGGTAGTTCATCTGTGACGTTCATAATAATGAAAATAATTTAAAATAGTAACCATAAAAGATCAATCTGGCAGAGCTGGATATCTCCAACTCCCGTAGTTGGTGGAGGCAACTCAGATGGCAGAAAAAAATATGTGGGCGGAACATGAGTTTTTTTTTTGTTGTGTATTCTTTAAATAAAGATGTATTATTTTGAATTTAAGTTTGGCAGGGATAGGGTTAATTAAATCCTTGCCAGATTCACGTGTGGAATGTAGCTGGGTCTTAAACAACTACTTGATGGTCAATCAAACGCCAGCCACACGGTATTTAAAGGGAGCTGAGTCATTTGCTAGGTAGAGAGGGTTCATTGAAGGCAAATGCTCAGTCTGAACAGAGGGAGAAAGGTTAGTTGAGACACTGGGATGCCAAAGCTTCGGTGTTGGATTTAGATTTGGATTTGTGTTTGTGTGAACCTTTTTGTTTGTTTTGTAAATAAATGTGCGCCTCCATGCTTTAACTGCAGCTGTGTTTCTGAGTCTCCCTCCTACCTTGCCAACAAATCTGTCCTTTACAATGAGGTTAATATATTATACTCTCAGAGAAATATTGGAGGTTGTTGGATTAGTTTATAAATAACAATTATACAAACGTGATACACACAGGTGATCTTTGACTTTGGTGTAATGTCTGCTTGATGTCTGCAGTCCCATTTTGATAGTGGAACTAGATTTGTACAGGTTTCATGGTGTAAATGGTATCATTCCATTCCACTCCCAGCACCTGAAGCCTAGACCGCTACAACAGTGAGCCACAGCAAAAGCCTCAGGACACCTAATGTATCTACTCTGGGTAGCAGCAGCAGCACATGTTTTATGAATTGTCCATGAATTATTCAGAGCAGCAGACATTGCCCAGTAAAGTACATAATTCCTTTTTTTGTTTTGACTCAATTAATGTTTTTTCTTGTATTTGCAGTACACATCCTCTATGTTTCTGTGAGGTAAGAGCATAGGGAAACTCCCTCTCTGCTGCAATTTCATGAAATAAAATGCTTGATGAATGATGGAAACCTGGTCTGTATACTGTTTCTCTGGATAAAAATGAAAGCCTCCCCTTACATGTTCTTTCTCAATCATTTGCACACAAACACACTTCTAACCCCTTCAGGGTTCTCAAGTTTAATTGTAGTATTAAAAGTCATTTTTTGTTTTCTGATCCTTACAGTAGCTCTCCCCTACACATGGCTCTCAGTAGCTTTGCTTGCATATACACAGCTTTCTGCAAGATTTTAGAGCTACTGACAATCCCCAAATATTGGAGAACTGCTTCCCAGTTGTGCCTAAAATATAATTTCATTAATTATACCATCTTTTAGAACATCAGGGGTATACTTTGTATATCAAATACAGACAATGGACCAAGACCTCTCAACTTGACCAAGAGAATCACAGAATACTACAGTGGACAGAATACAACTATGAAGGCAGTATCTAAAAGGGTCACATGACCTCAATATGGCAGCCATTTTAGGTCACGGGGGAAAGTGAAGGATGCCGTTAGAGTTTGCTCAATAAGTTTCCATAGCATTGAAAATAAGAAACAGGAAATGCTTTATGAGATATTAGATATGATATATGATTCTTGTTGATAAATCTCTCTCCCAACCTGTGAGGGCATTGTGTAAAGGGAACAGAGTGCCCTGGACTGGAGGGCCAGACAATTAATTTCCAGGGTTAGGTGGAAGTCAGCCATCTAGAAAGTGGGCAGAGCTACGGTACAATAAATCATCGACCCGGAAGGGAAACGATGGGGCAGCCTTGTATTGGAGGAGCAGTTGCAATCGTTAACCAAGGGGGTGTGATTGACGGTATATAAGGGGACATAGCAAAGTGATCTGTTCCTTTGTTATTGTTAACGCTAACCTGGAAGGAAAACCGTGTTAAAGTTTTGTGAGTGTTTTGTTTGTTTTGTCATGTCTGATTATATACATGTTTGTTATTTATTAGATGGCTAACATGATCCGGGGGTGTCACTACAGGTCAGCACAAACCCAGACAACACTGCACTATTGTACACGGATACATTAAATACTGTGCTTATTATTTCAGGACTGAACCCCATGTTTATTTAGCCCTCCATTTGTTGTTTACTATTGTTATCAGACTATTGGATTACAAAATAAAGCATAATTTCACCAGTAACATTGTTGTTGTCATTCTCTTGAGCACTTTGCCACACGGGTGCAGCAGGTTTGCAAACCTCACAGGGATGATGTGGGTCATTCTAGAGAATTATCTTTGTTGCATATTGTGGCAGAGCATAGCTCTGCCCTTTTTAAATTGGCAGGGATGGGGTTAATTTCCCCTACCTGCCTGGGTTTATTATGTTCAGGTGGCTGGGGTTGATTAGTTGATTAAATGATTAACTTAATTAACGATCAATCAGCACCCAGCCACCTGACATAAATAGTTTATATGTGCCACCGGCAAACTGGTGTGGCTGTTGTGAGGAGGATGGCCACAACTGGGCAGGATGCCCCTACAACCAGGCCCAGGAAGAGGTGCAGTATTCACCCCGGGCATCAGGGGCCACCCCACTACCTCCAGCACCACCACCTTCACCACCGTCCCAGGAGATCTGTGACTGGTTGATGCACCCTGAGGCAAACCTCATCCACGATCTCCCCATAGTTATCAACACGCTGTGGCGTCGAGATGGGGAGAGGTGGGAACAGTGGGAGGAACAACACCACCCAGCGTCCTTCCCAGAGGTTGCCCTCATGGTGGTTAATTACCTGGCGGTAGACATGGGAGAGGGTGGAAATGCCTTCCCGAGAGCCAGAGAGGGGTGAGCCGCCTTCCATGGAGCCAGAGAGGGGTGAACCGCCTTCCTGAGAGCCAGAGAGGGAGGAGGAGCTGCCGTCGTCCCCAGAGCCAGAGAGGGAGGAGCCGCCGTCGTCCCGAGAGCCCGAGAGGGAGGGGCCGCCGTCGTCCTGAGAGCACGAAAGGGAGGGGCCGCGTCCTCCTGAGAGCCCGAGAGGGATGAGCCGCCTCTCTCAGAGCCCGATAGGGAGGAGCCGCCGCTCCCAGAGCCCAAGAGGGAGGAGCTATGGCCCAAGGATGCCTGCCTTGCACCACCCAAGGATGCCTGCCTTGCACCGCCCAGGGATGCCACGCCCGCTCTGCTCAGGGATGACTCATTTGTATCGCCTGGGGTTGCCTGCTGCTCCGCATCGCCTGGGGTTGCCTGCTGCTCCGCATCGCTTGGGACTGCTGGTGTCTCCTTTTTGTTTTCTAGGGTTGCCGAGGGTCCACTGCTATCGCCGTCTCCGCCACCAGAGGGAGCCGGGCCGCTGTCGCCACCTCCGCCACCAGAGGGAGCCGGGCCGCAGTCGCCACCTCCGCCACCAGAGGGAGCCAGGCCGCCGTCGCCGTACTACCTTGGAGATCCGGGGCCCCCTCAACCAAAGAAGGCTTGGGGGCTCCAACATCAACCCCACCCACCACCACCCACCATAATAGCCCACCTAAGGGACATAATTGGGGAGGGTGGGGGGAAGGGGGGAGTTGGCCGATTACGGCCGGTGTACATTGTACATGGGGGGAGGTGTGTGGCAGAGCAAAGCTCTGCCCTTTTTAAATTGGCAGGGATGGGGTTAATTTCCCCTTCCTGCCTGGGTTTATTATGTTCAGGTGGCTGGGGTTGATTAGTTGATTAAATGATTAACTTAATTAACGATCAATCAGAGCCCAGCCACCTGACATAAAAGGAGGCCTCTGCTTCTCATTTGGGAGGAGGGAGCTGAGGAAGCAGGTTGCTGTTTGTGGTTTTTGTGATTTGTGAATTCTACATCCAGTGAAGGCATTGCCCAGCCTGGAAACTTTTATTTTTGTAAGTTTGTTTTTTGTACTGTTTTTTTTGTGTTTAAATCCCTTTATTTTGCCCTTTTATTTTGTGTTTTATTTATAATAAAAGTATATTTTTTTGAACTGCAGACTGTCTCTGGGCCTCTATCCACTCATCAGCCTGTCACACATATCTTTGAGTAATCGTCCTAATTTGTAACATAAACTCTCTTCCTAGCAACTTAATTTGACTTGGCTGCTGCTACCAATACATGCTTCTTGTTGATGGCTGTAACAAGTTCATAACTTTACCACCCATCATTTACTCTTAGTCAGCTCAGTGCCCTCAATCTTCTAAAAGATAGTGGAGAATGTACTGTGCAGTTTTGTAGTTGGAGGACCTTCTGGTGACAGGACGACCTTAAGAAGTCCATCTCCAGCATCTACAATGGAACGGGCTCAGCGTCATTAAGTTCAATAGCAAATTTGTTTAAGAGTTTAATTCCTGTGCTTCAAAGAGATACAGCCATCAGAAATGCACCAGCTCTTACAGGAATCATGGATTCACGTGGACTCCTTGGATTAGTGCTGTACCACAGACAGTAACTTACAAGCGCCTCTCTGCGATCTGCATATAAAACAAATAACATGACAAAGAACATGCAAAGGGAAGGGTACTTTTAACTAATGCAAAGAACCGTTGAACTGTTGACCTAGTTCACTATGACCAATCGCTCTAGTCTGCGTTACTGTTTACCTACTTAATACAACATGTCCTTTTTTTTTTTTTAAACTGCACATTTAAGATATAGTGAATGGAGATGCAAGACAGGTACGATTAATTACATTATTTTTTTCGCTGCAAACACTTTAAACGATGCACCACTACAACCACTTGGGTGGGGATCATAAAAACAAATCTGAAACAAAAACATATTGGAAATGGGAAAAAAAGCCAAGTTATCAAAAGCGCCCAGCCATTTAAAGTGGAGATATCAAAAACATAAGTCAAGTTTCATGAAACCATTGGGACAATCTTGCCCAGCACAAAACAAATAGACACAACTGTAAAACCTGAATGTGACTGGAAAGTGCCAGGTCTGCACTGTACACTGCCTGAGAAATATACACCTAAGTTTGGTGTGCCAGTGCACCAAAACAAATGGGGCTGTGCTTATAGTGCCAGTATATTTCCATGTTGACAAAACAAGTTCATTGTCATTAAACTTGGATGTCCTGTAATATACATATGCGTGGATAAAAGTGCCTGGGGTCTGCAAAAATCTGCAAAAAAAAAAAAACTAAGAGAAAAAGGAGAAGGACATTTTTATCTTACTTTGATGACTTATTTCTCTTACTGTATGACAGGTACTGACTGTTCGTTCTACATTTCATCTAAGAGTGATGGGAACTACGAATTAAAAGTGAAATAGTGCTTTTGGCTGATTTACTTTTGCTGAGCCAATACCCTCTTTGTTTTACTAAAACAAAAAATAACATTAAGAATAATGGACAACAAATCTGATTAATTTTTTATGCAAATTATATCCTTGGAGATATTCTGTGACATATACAAGCTACATTTCCCTGCTGCAAGCCAGTTCCAGTCACAGTGGAGCAGCAGATCTGACAGGCTTGCCAGGTGCTTCTGAATCCAAGACAAATCTCTGGTGTTTGCAAGGTTGATTTGTGGGTCTGACAGGTTTAGGTAGTGTAATTGCAGCGCTGGGTCACAGGAAGTTTGCACATTGCTGCCTGTCCCCAGTAATAATATTATGTGATACTCAGTACAAGGAAGAAAAGCCTTTAAACTGCTTTCATTTATGACCAATAAAATGAAAACACGATGTTTGGAACCAGCTCCGTGTGCAGCCCATTTTGCAATCTGCGCTTTTCATTCCAGCAGAAGAATTCAAAACATACCTGGTTCACATACGCAACCTGATACCTACACTGGCAACAAAGCACAACGTAATACGAGACTGACAGTTATCTCATTCACAAGCTGGCATTCAGCTCCCAATCTAGCCTGTAATTGGCCATTTTGCTACCTGTTCTGTTTCAAGGAACCAGTTAGGCAATATGTGTTTTGTCCCTTGAATATACTCCCAGAGTAAGTTGCTTCAAATGCCATTTAAATAGCTTTAAATAAGTAGGATGCTACGCATTTCAGTTTATTTCTTGGAGATATCAGGTCCATTCTTTTCAAGTGATCTAAGCATTATTAACCATTCCCTTTACCCTCATCCATGGTAATTGGGTAGAAGCAGACACCCTACCTCTGATTTAGACTTGGGTTCTGTGACTTTGGAATTGAGGTTAATCTGCATCCAAGGCACCCATTGCCTTCCATCAAAAACGCGCCAGATTAAAAGCGATTCCAGATGAAACCTAAATTATTTTGTGCTTTAAGAGTATCAAGTACTGACACCTGACCTTTTAAAACCGCAGACTTTGGGAAATGGAAAATAAATAAAGAGCAACACAAAAATGAAGTCATAGGAGTTTAAATTAATACTTAGCACGTGTTGGCAGAGTTGTAAACTTCTCACATCTTATCCAAAAGTTATTTTGGCTCTGTGCCAAGCAAACTTCTCTAGAGTTCTGAAATCGGAGGGCAGACCTAAGTTAAATAATTAGTAGTTTCTAATCATTGTAATTGCTTTCTTTACTTTTATTTTACTATTATGTGGAGTTTGTCAAATTTCTGAGTGATCATGGGTTCTCCTTTGTCTGGTGCTAGTGTCACAGGAAATAAGTTAACGTTTGTCGTTTTGAGCCTTTCTACACATGCGCAAATCTTAGAACTTAAAGGCAAGGTTAAGGCGTTGAGTTTTTCTGTCTGTGAGCTTTAATTAAGAAGACTGTTATTGCAATCTTTCAAAAGTGTGTAATTAATTGTTTTAAAGTGTTGCCAGGATCTTTAGTAAAAGCTAAATTATACGTGGTAAAAATCGGAAACACGTAGTTGTAATATTAACTATGTTTTTATTATTATTTAATAATAGCTTAACTTTAGGCTATGAAGTTTACAAAGATTACATGTAATCGCTGGCTACTTTATATTATAGTTTTTCTTCATACATGTACTTGCAATATATTTGCAAGTATTAGCGAAGGGGAAATAAATACAATACATGCATTGTTTTGTATATGGGTTATGACATAAGCAGAATTAATTTATCATGTGTTGTGTGATCTATTTTTATGTGCAATTATGTTTGTGTTTAAAATAAAAGTTTCTAATACGACATATTATCTATTATTTATTAATAGGTGTTAAGTTTAATTCCCAGTTTACAAAGACGTGGCAAACTCTCACCAGAGTTGTCATTTTAAATGTGTAATTGCCGCAGATATTTATATTAGGTTTTCTTCGTACAAATAATACAGAGAAAGAGAAATCTTCCATTGGACCTCCCCAAGTTCATTGAAGATGTGTTGTAGACATGTCCTTCTCTCATATATCAATGTATGGTGTAATTTTACTGTAGCTTTTTGTACTTATAGTAAGTCCACTATCAGCCCTATAGTCTATATGCTATTTATGCAGATTGGCACCTACAGTATTAAAAAAAAAAACTCCATTGGACCTCATTAATTTCACTGCAGATGTGTTGTATACATGCCCCTCTCTCATATATCAAAGTATATATAGGAAGCCAATCGTTTTGTGCACTTCTCAAAATATACAGTGGATTGCAAAAGTATTCAGACCCCTGACCAATTCTCTCATATTACTGAATTACAAATGGTACATTGAAATTTCGTTCTGTTCGGTATTTTATTTTAAAACACTTAAACTCAAAATCAATTATTGTAAGGTGACATTGGTTTTATGTTGGGAAATATTTTTAAGAAAAATAAAAAAACTGAAATATCTTGCTTGCATAAGTATTCAACCCCCACACATTAATATTTGGTAGAGCCACGTTTCGCTGCAATAACAGTCCTTTGGGGTAAGTATGTACCAGCTTTGTACACAGTGTCGGAGTGATTTTGGCCCATTCTTCTTGGCAGATTTGTTCCAGGTTGTTCAGGTTGGTTGGATGACGCTTGTGGATCGCAATTTTCAAATAGTGCCACAGATTCTCAATGGGATTGAGATCAGGACTTTGACAGGGCACTGTAGGACATTTACCTTTTTGTTCTTGAGCCATTCCAATGTTGCTTTGGCCTTGTGCTTGGGATCATTGTCCTGCTGAAAGGTGAATTTCCTCCCAAGCTTCAGTTTTTTAGCGGAATGAAGCAGATTCTCTTGCATTATTTTCCTGTATTTTGCTCCATCCATTCTTCCTTCAATTGTAACAAGATGCCCAGTCCCTGCTGATCAGAAGCATCCCCACAGCATGATGCTGCCACCACCATACTTCACTGTAGGGATGGTGTGTCTTGAGGCATGGGCAGTGTTAGATTTGTGCCACACATAGCTCTTTGAGTTTTGGCCAAAAAGCTCTATCTTGGCCTCATCTGACCACAAAACCTTTTCCCACATCGCAGCTGGGTCACTCTCATGCTTTCTGGCAAACTCCAGATGTGCTTTCAGATGGTACTTTTTGAGTAACGGCTTCTTTCTTGCCACCCTCCCATACAGGCCAGTGTTATGCAGAGCTCTTGATATGGTTGACTGGTGCACCATTACTCCACTCCCAGCCACTGAACTCTGTAGCTCCTTCAAAGTTATTGCGGTCCTCTCTGTGTCTTCTCTCACAAGTCTCCTTCTTGTTTGAGCACTGAGTTTTGAGGAACAGCCTTCTCTTGGCAGTGCCTGGGTTGTGTGATGCAGCTTCCACTTCCTGATTATTGATCCAACTGTGCTCACTGGGATATCCAAACACTTGGATATTATCTTGTACCCTTTCCCTAATCTATGCATTTGTATTACTTTATCTCTAACTTCTGTAGAATGCTCTTTGGTCTTCATTTTCCTTCAGATTCACAGCCTTACCAATGATCCTTCAACAGTAGGGTTTTTATCCAGAAAATGTGACAGCAACTTTAATGGTTCACAGGTGGAGGCCAGTGGTAAGGTAATTGTGTCCTCGTTAGGGCAATTTCTTTCATCGGTGCAAACATTGAGCTTCCACAGCACAGGGGTTGAATACTTATGCAAGCAAGATATTTCAGTTTTTTTATTTTTCTTAAAAATATTTCCCAACATAAAACCAATGTCACCTTACAATAATTGATTCTGAGTTTCAGTGTTTAAAAATAAAATATCAAATAGAACAAAATTTCAATGTACCATTTGTAATTTAGTAATATGAGAGCATTGGTCAGGGGTCTGAATACTTTTGCAAGCCACTGTATATACACCTTAAAAACACCATCTTCCACTAAAAATGTGTACGTTTTTTATATTAACAGGTTTAGAGATACCCTACATAGACTTGATTACAAAGCCAGCTAAAGGCAGATTTAGAGATAATGTTAACAGAACAACAGAACCAATCTGAATGATTGTAAGCACTATCAAAAAGTGAATTGCACATTTTAAAACACATACATTTTAACTAAACACTCTACCCTTGCCTATTGTCAGAAAGTTGAGTTTCAGAAGATATGTGCTAGTTCCTCAGTGCCTAGTTCATTGTTGCGTGTTAGGGGTATGGGTGGTGTAAGTGCTTATATACTGGTCCTGGATCTCAAGCGGAAAAGGAAGACACTGTCTTCTGAAAAACATGCTGACCTCACTAACCTTTCTCACCCCTTCCTCATATGAACTCATGCCCTCACATAATTCTGAAAAATAAGTCATGCCTAAAACACACAATCCCAATGACCTTTTAACCTGCAAATGTGAATTCCAGGAAAGCCAAGCCCTGAGTGAGAATGGTGAGTTTTCAGTTGGATTAAAGACATCATTATCCATTTTATACTTAATAAGTGGGTTTGTGAAAAGCGTTATTGAGGAAGTTCTGTACACAAGCAGGGATGTGATCAGAAAGACATTTTAAACCTACACAGGGTATGAAGCTGAGTGGATTATGGAGTTTTCCTATGCCTGTCACATGGCAATGCTATGCATTTACCATGGTTTGCCTTTTTTTTTTTTTTTAATAATTAACCATATGCCTCTGGGCTTTACATTGCTAACATATGTTTTATCATGCTTTCAGTATGCTTTATTATATTTTGCTGTTCGTTATGGTAAGCTTTTATAAGGGTTTATACTCAAATGTACTTATTTAAGTCAGTTACACATAAGCCCTGTCAATTTTGTATATTCCAAATTAGATCTATCTGTACATAGTGAAAATAGGGTGAAACTAAAGTCTAGAAAACCAAACAATCTGCAGCAAGATTATAAAGGATTTGAGAGAGTTGTGATTCTAACACATTATGTGCTTCTCAGGGCAATGATCATCAACCCCTTTACTAGGAGATTAATGCAGTCATCATAGCCAGTTTTGTTTTCATTATAATCTCCTGCACCAGGAAAGCACTAGCACTGCAGTACAGCAGAGGCAGCAGCAGTTGGCTCTATTCAAGAAACCTGTTATTCTCTAGTAAGATTTAGTATGCAGGGATCGCCTAACTTGAGAGTCGGTTCTCGTGTTTTAAAATCCAGTCTAACCCTGTTTAAATAGACGTCTTGTCCCTTTGGAATCCATAGATATCAACTGCACTTATTTTACTGAAAGCTGAATCTCACAGTCAGACCTAGGACTCAATTGTAATGATAGCGGTGTATCACTTATAGCACTATGTAGAAAGGACCAAATGACAAAACCACTGTGATAAACAAATTTCTGTATTTAATGACATTTGTTTATGATAATTGCACACCATGATATATATTTTTTTGCTGCTCTAAAGTCTTTTTTTGGTGACCAAAATATTCAATCAACTGCATTCTGGAACATGGATCCAATCATTAAGATGTGAAGATTTTAATGAATGTTATGTCTGGGAGACAGCTCCTCAGTGCCAAGATGGTTTTGATAATCTATTTCCAAAATAATATTGCTAAACGAAAACTGTGCTGAATTTCCACCTAAGGGCCTAGAACTAGAAAATGTGTCACCAGTTTACTCTGGGCCAAGTTGACGTGTAGTGCTATACTCATTAAAAAATATAGTTATGGTAGCACCATAAACACTGATTGAATTCAGGCCAGTGTCGCCTCATCTTCTATGTCTAATTTTGAAAATGGGAATATAGCACATGTTTGGGCATACAGCAGCATCGAAGAAGAATACATTAGCATTAGCATTAGAAATATCAGTACTGTGAGCCAACTTGGGGAAGCAGAGGCCAATCAACAGTAGATGTTACCAAGTAAATAACAGGGCTTTAAACTGTTACATGCAGGGAGGTGCCAATGTTTGATTTTGTTGCACTGTGTGCTTTCCTTTTCTACTCTTATAAAAGTTTACTGAAGTATGCCATTGTCAACATATGGTAGTATTATCAAGCTAAATATTTATAGGAGACTGTGTGGTCCAGTGGTTAAAGATACAAGCTTGTAACCAGAAGGTCCACAGCTCAGCCACTCACTCATTATGTAATCCCGAGCAAGTCATTTAAACTCCTTGTGCTCTGTCTTTTGGGTGAGACGTTCTTGTAAATTCACACACCCTAGTCTTATATCTTGTAAAGTCCTGTGTGATGATGGTCCACTATGAAAGGCGCTATATAAAGATTATTATTATTAAAAGCTTTGTCAAACCCATGAGCATGGTAAACTGAGCAGCCTGGATTATGTATTTGACCAGACAGATTATCATATTTGGACCTACAAAAATTCTCTGCAAAGATTAATTCAAATAAAATGTGTAAAATATTCTTAAAAAATTTGACAGCATTCTTTTTAAAAATGTATTTATCCCAAGCTTGGCTCATAGTGGCTTCTACTATACATTGTTGTAATTCTATTAGCGTCGGGACACTGGGATTAAACTGTTTTAACAGTCGGCAGGGAGTTCTTTTGAACTATAGTTGCCTAAAATTATTCTTCTGGGGAGACCAATGTCTATTAGATATTAAAAGTTAGCCTACTGATCCCTTTTGACAGCTTGGGCTTTGATTTTAATGAGCATTAATTGGGAGAGGGAAAAAAGAAAGTTTAATACAAACTTGGCATATGTCCTGTTAACCTTTTTCAGTGAGGTTTAGATTCCTGAGGTTATCAATAAAGTTGTTTTAAAAATAAACTATTTATGAAGCCAGAAGGGGTGGGGGTGAGGTAGCCAGTATCCATTTCACACTTAAGCCTCTCTGGCTTGCGTTGTCTTCCTGCACAAAGTTTACTTAAAAACTGGCAATGCAATTAAGTTTCACAAGCTTTCTTGGCAGATGCTGTCTTCCTGCTTCTACTCACGCAAGGGGCAGGCTGCTACTCCTTGAATCGGTCTTCTAATACAGCGGCTAATTTCCAACTCACAGGGTGGGAAAAGAACCTTCTACTCAGCCAAAATAAACAAGGTTATTGTTGTGAATATCTGAGAAGCCGATAGCAGAAGCAGAGAGTTTATGTAATGATGGTACATACCAGCAGAGCTCTGGAGAGAAGCCAGAGGCTCTCAGCTGCAGCCACTTACAGAGGGGTTCTTTTTAAAGACAAACATTTTACCTCTTTCAGGGGGTCTGCTTTTTCAAACCACAATATTTCGGTACAAGCATGCTGCATTGTTTTCAGCTTTTCTTTGTTGTGTTTTCAGTTCTATTCCACTGAGTATGTAGCGTCCTATCTCTTGGGAGTCAGCTGTATCACAAATAAAACTGTATTTGCAATTGCATTGCAAACCCAGTCACTTGTGGTGTCCCCCTGGGATCTGTTCTTGGTCCCTTCTCTTCAATATCTACATGCTTCTCTTGGATCACCTCATCCGCAAGAACAACCTCGTGTTTCACTCCTATGCTGACAACACCCACCTCTACTTAAAACTCAACCCTGGAAGCCCCTCTGCTATGGTCTGGTTCTCGACTTGCATTCAAGAGATCGAGGTCTGGATGTCTGCCAATTTTCTTCAGCTGAACACTAGCAAATCAGAACTCCTTCTAGTAGGATCTAAAACCCAACTTAAGAATCTAAATACAGCTGACCTGAGCCTCGGAAACTGTCTGCTGCTGCCTTTCCCCACAGTAAGAAGCCTTGGTGTATTTCTTGACAGCAACCTCTCCTTTAAAGACTGCAGCTAGTTCAGAATGTCACTGCCAGGATCCTTTCCAGATGTAAAAAACGTGATCACATCACCCCCCTTGTCTTGCCCAGCTGCACTGCCTACCTGTAAATTTCAGGATTATTTTCAAAATACACACAGGTCCCGAATACCTCCTCAACCTGATGACCCACTATGTCCCTGCCTGCAAGAGTCCACCGGCTCTCACCTGCTTGTTATCCCCAAGCAAAAGTGCACCACACTTGGAGAACACTTGTTTAGCTTCATGGCTATGACTCTTTGGAACTCTCTCCCAGCTTTGGTGCGTGATGCTCCCACCGTAGCTCATTTTAAATCAACTCTCAAGACCCATCTTTTGTTTTCCATATTTAAGCCTGATATCTGCTATTAGCTGCTGTTTTTCTACTACGATTTAATGTATTATGCTACGATCATGTATTATGCACTTTACGCTTTATTGAATGTATTATGCATTTTATTTTATTTTTTACTGTACAGCATGTATTATGTATTATTCTGTATTTAAAGTATTGTGGATTTTCTTGTTGTTACTGCATCTTGTAAAATGCTTTGTGATGGTGGTCCACTATGAAAGGCGCTTTATAAAATAAAGATTGATTGATTGATTGAAAAGGTCAGCAGGGCGCAATGCCCAAGAGTCCAGTTAGGCAGTTGGAGCAACACCAGCCCCGCCTGTGTCTCTGTGATCCTGCACAGGTTTTCCATGCTGTCAGTTCACAACGGCTGCAGTGGCATACAGTCAAGGCACTTTGATCTGGCATGGTTTGATTGCCCAATTGGACTGGTAGGCGGAGGACACAAAGTCCCTGTACTGAGCAGGCAGCCGGCAGTGTCGTTGTGCCCACGCCTCACCATGGCGAGAGTCTCTGGCAGGTCCTAAACTGGTGGAGGAGGGCTGTGCTGTTGGCAAAACAGGAGGAGTCAGTGGCAGGGTTGAAGTTGGTCTCACTGTGTGCGCTGGCCAGTGATAGGGGGCGAGGTGAAGCACAACCTTTTGGTTCCAGGTGAAATAACCACCTCACCCACTCTCTGCAGCATGGTCCCACCCAAAGAGCGTCCAGTTTGGGGGACCATGCACCAACTCCCCAGGCTGAAAGTGGCGCCCGCAGGTGGTAGTTCTGCCACTGTCATATCCCAGTGGCTTGGAGCTGTACTCTGGCAAAGGCATGAGCGCTATTCACACGGTCTTGCAAGCGCTGGGCGTATTCCATTGTCGGCGGATCTTTTTCCCCCCCGACGGCTGCCCATACGAGATGGCAGCTGGCATCCATAGCTCCCAACCCATCATTAACAGGGTAGGGGTGCAGCAGGTGGACTCTTGCATGGTGGTATGACATGCCAGCAGTATCAGCGGCAAGTGGAGATCCCAATCCCGCTGGTGCTCACTGGTAACGATGCCCAGTTGGGTGCAGAGGGTGCGATTAAAACGCTCAACCAGGTCATAGCTTTGGGGGTGAAGGGGGGTGGTGTGGGTCTTGCTTTCAGGGTTGCCTTGGAACAGCACTGCACCGATATCCCTGTTTCTGTTGTTGATGGGGCTGCGAGCACAGGAGCAGCGGATAAGGAATGACACAGTTGGGAGAAGGCGACCTCGTGTTCAGGGGCCCACTGGAAGTGACTTTTTTGTCCAGGAGGCGGTGCAGGGGGCTGACGATGGTGTTGAACCCCTGTACAAACTTTTGATAGTAGGATCGAGGCCCAGGAAGCTGCGGACTTGTCCATGTTGGCCGGGGTGGGCCACTGCTGAAAACTGCAATATCTTCCTCGCTGACCTAATGGCCGAGGAAGGTGGTCTTGTGCCTGCACGTGGAAGGCCTCCCAGCTTGTGGTGTCATCAGGGCTGGGCAGCTTTGCGCCCCGCAAGCTTGCTGTACTGCCGTTACCGTCAGGTTGATCGGCCCGTGGTTTCGCTTGGCTCTGGATATTTGGCACGGCGCTCTGCGGGACCTAGCCGGGCCCCATGCACTCTGCCGCTTATGACCGCCATCTCTCAACGCAGCTACTGACCCATTCCTCCATCCGGTTGAGCTCCGTCTCGACTTCCTGGATATGCTGGGACAGGCGTTCCACCTCGCCGTTCATCTCTCTCTTTATTAGCCGCTCCAGCTTGACCCTTGGGTGTTACATCCTTGATGCTGCTCTGATGCCATTGTAGCATTTTTCCAGAGGCAAGAGTTGGAGAAGATACGCTGCTTTCAGTTTAATTCTTTTTATTCATTTGGACGCTGCAACCCTCCTTCATTTAACACCTAGGTAGAATGACCACATTTGGGCTTGAATATGACAATTTTGTGTTTAGCGTTTGTAGTTTGGCAACCTTACATCAGAAATTAAAACCCAATTATCTATAGAAAGGCTTTTAGTAGATGTTTCTAATGATATAATGTATTTTAATGTGAAATATATTATAGGGTTTATATAATTATTCAAAAATGGATAATAAATAATATTTTTTTAAACTGCCAATTTCGACCCTTTTCCAAGTTAGATATAAAATAAAAAAATCACCATATGAAGATATGCAATTTTATGAGGATTTCAAATAAAAAATCTGATTTCAAATATCTTCTACTACTGAAGAGCTGCAAGATTTTATCCAAGCCATGGTCTGTATGCCAAAATTCCCCGAAACTGCCTTATTTTCAGAACTGTCCAAGCTACACTTTCAGTGAAATTATAAGTGTAGTTGCTGCTAATAGATTCCAGTGGGGATGTGACTTATAATAATGGTTTAGGGTTTAACCATGAAAAAAAACATGGTGTAGTATGGATTATATAGAAAGATCTTAATAATGTTAGCTGCCTGTGAATTGGGTTTATGAAGGTTAGGGACTGAAACTGGTAAGTGTCTTCCCATCATGTCTCTACCAACAAGTGACAGAGAGCATGCACTCAATTCTGGCCTGAACACTACATGCCTTTCAGTTCTGAGCCTCTCTCAGCAGTGTCTGTACTGAATTGTATGGCACATGTCCACAGAGAACACCAAACTCATTTATTGATGGTATTTTTTCAAAGCTATTACTGAAAACAACTTCCAGATTGATCTTTGCAGATATTTCAATGCATTCTACTCCAAGAGTCACATGAAAAGCATAGATGTTGAAAACACAAGAGTCACAGGAAAATCAATGATTGGGTCCTAAGCCAAAACTGTCAGAAACTAAGTCAAGTAGACAACTGTTATAGCCTGTCAGCTATAGCCTTCTTCAGTGTACAAGGCAAAACGTTTGTATACTTGACTTGGGTAGCATTCTGATTGGGATTTCTGATTTACCTACAGTACAGCATCACAAGGACAGTTGATCACAACAACAAACAAATACTTACACTACCTCCCACACACACACACACACAGACGGCTGTGCCACATCATCAATATCAGGGTCTATTATACATTATAAAGACATTTCAGGTGGCAGTAGCACATCAACACCAGGCTCCACTATGTATTATAAACAAATATGAGACGGCTGTGTTACATCAATACCAGGGTCTGATTTATATCACGTGTAGTACAGGCACTTGCACTGATCCCCTTCGCCTGGGATATGCAAAATCATTGGGGGTTTAAAAGCACTGATGTCTATCAATCAGCGTGTCTGGATGAACAGAGCTGGCAGGCCCCTCACATCAGTTCAGTAAAGCAATAAAGCTGCACTGCAAAGCTCTCACCAAGAGCTTAAGTCAATGTCAGCCTCTCCAGAGAGTGTTTGAAATCATTTTAGATTATCTTGGATGAGTTTGTTACATAAAGGAAAAGCAGTGTGACTCCATGTCTTCTCCCATGGCACCCCAAATGAAATCCAAATGCCAGGACCTGCTGTTACAGGATGTTTATGACAGTCCCGCCCGTCCCTGTCCCCCTCTTTTTTTGGTTTAAAATGACCACCCTTTTGTCAGTTAGTTGATCATGCTGTTTTGTAACATTTGAGTTGTTTTGTTCATTTAGTATCATGACTAGAAGTATTTAAATCAGTTTGGCATTCTTTTTTAATGTTTCCAGTCTTCTGGCAGTTGCTGTCCAAAGTTCCCCATGGCAAATGTCTCCAGTAATTTTTACCCATGCTCATACTATGCAATATCGCTGTCCAATATAAGCTGTCAATATGCCCTTTGTAGAAAATCATCCTTTGCTACAGCTCAGTTCTGTGGGATTGTATTTAAAACTTGGCTAGACAGCCTGGTTAAAATCGGTTGCATTGGAAAAGCATAATTTTGAGCTGAGTTTTAAAGAGGTCTTCCAGAGATGATTTTTTTTAAAGCGTGTCCTGTTCATCTGTGTAAAGATACCTTTACACAGATGAAAGGCATACCGATACGTAGAAAACAACTCAATATCCAGAACTGCACCAGTTTTTAATTTAAGTGAATTTAGTTTATTTACATCAAAGTTTGTTTGGTTTCACATTGGACTCTCTTGCTGTTGTGTAAGTACTGATAACATCTGCTCTTGTCATGAATGCCTCTGTGGATATACAGCTGGCTAAATAATGTTTACAATGGTTGATGCCAAAATTGGATAGAAAATAAAGTTGCTGTGAGGTGGTGACCTGGTACTTTATTCATAAACAACAAGCATGTGGCTCTCACACCAGCAAATCGTCCCAGAAAACACATTGCAGATTGGATAAAGTTCAGAGATTTTATAGACGTGTACATAAATTGGAAAGCTGCTAGCAGACCATCACATAATACAAATGTGTATCTTTCTGAACTTATCTTTCTGTTTCTTAAAATAAATAGTCTACATACAGTACAAGGTGAGTCAAAAGTGTAGTTAACTCAGTTTTCATATTGTTGTTAAATTTCATTATCATTAAATATCAGCTTGTTCATTCTGACTAGTGGAATGGAACGTGTGGTTCAAAACTAATTTATAAAAACTGTCTATTGTGATAAGCACAGGACATGTAGATTATTAGGTGTATTGATTATTAGTGCATTGATATGTCATTTCAACTTCAGATAGGGTTGCTACCTGTCCAGGTTTGACCCGGACAGTTCGGGAATTGGCATCTGTGTCTGGGTGGCAGGAATTAACAAACCCTGACGCCCTAATGTCCGGTTTTAAGTGAAACACATAAGAAACACCAACCTTCCTTTAACATTTTCTTTGACATACCATATAGCGGGACATTTTGGAGTGGAATTTATTTTGGCTTTATTGTCAGTTTGGATTGGATCGCCAATATTACTTTCACCAATTAAAGTGTGGCATGCAGTGTGCAATCCCACCTCTGACAGACTGGTGGTATGCAGCGCAGGTTAAATATACTTTTTCCACCATGAAGGTATTGCAAAGAAATTAAACAATATATTAAAATACATAAGTTATGCACTGTATAAAAAAAGCTGATTTTTGTCAGTGCTTGCTAGTCTATTAACCAGTTTTAAATTTTAAGCGTTTTAGTTTCAGCTTTATTGTTAGTTTTCACATGTGCAGCACTGTCCTACAATTACTACATGATACTATGATCATTCCACTGTGTTATGTTAATGAACCATAGCTAAGTTTTAAAACTAATGCCTATCGTTAAAGTGTACTACAGTTAGTAATCCTTTCCAGTTACTGAGAGCTATAAGGCGCTGTTCAGGAAAAAAAAATCGCTCATTGTATCCACAACTATAGTGAAATGCTGGTGAATATATTGAATTTGTATTCATCTATTGGTTTGCTGGGGCATTGTGGCAAAGTGGTGAATACGTGCAGGTGAGTGCAGTGCAGAGCAGATTAATCACACGGACGACTGATTCACAGGTGCAAGGGTGCTTATTAATCATTATAATGTCCAGAGCCTTATGGCAAAACCTGCAAACAATAATAATGATGTAAGTGGTACAGCGGCGTGTATCTCTCCTGTTTGTAATGCCACGGGTTTGACCCTCAACCAAAAAAAAAAAGTCCCGTCTTTCCTCACCCACACAAAACACAAACACAGACACAGTTCCTACAGTGTGTGAATTAAGTGCTCGTGCTGCAGAGACAGTTCCAAAGTGAAAAATGAGTGTAGATGTCCGGGTTAATGCTGGCCTGCAGCTACAGCTCCGGATCGTGCGAGTATTCTTTAAAGATAAACGACACAAAACAGTGTTACGAGACAGACGAACACACAGAACACGCAAGGTTTTTATTTCATAATTGTACAGGCTCCTGGTCGGTCAGTATACTAACCATCTGCAAAGGAACAGATCACTGAACCTACGTTCCCCTATTTATACCCTCGTCCATGACCCCCCTATGTTAACAAGCGCATCCGCTCCTCCAATCCTCGGATGCCACGCCATCTACTGTCTGGGTCAGTGAGCTTGGGTGTAGTGGCTCTACCCCCTTCCTAAATGGCCGACTTCCACCTACCCTACGGTTTAAATTGTCTTGCCATTTGTTTAAGGGTACTCTGTTCCTTCTTTCTAGTGCCCTCACCGGTCGGGAAGGAGATCTAACACCAAGCGTCAATCGATCTATGTCACAGGCATCTATTGGTTTGCTGGCATATGTATTGGTTTGCTTTCGTATATATTGGTTTGCTGGCGTGTGTATTGGTTTGATGATGCATACATCGGTTTGAAATTAAAAGCATGCATGATTTGGACAGCCCCTAGTCCTGTACTTATAAACACAATTTAATGATTTTTTTTTTCCCTCAATAGAATTCAATGTAGTATTATTTTTCTTGTAAATTCATAAAAAAGTATCAGGGATCTTTACTTCTCAGGTATGTATAAAATGACCACCCAGACGAAAGATATAAATGGATCTCCTCTGAAGGACCCTAACATTTTCTTTCATGTTGCGTTATAGCAGCAGAAGAAAGTTGCACATTTAATTTTAATTTGGGAAGATATTATTAGACAAGGCTAACATAAACAAAGTGATCCCACATTGATTCCCTTGTAGAAAGTTTATTTTCTGAACAGATTTATCACTTCAATCAAGAATTGGAGATTTCTGGTTGTTCACATTTTTTTTTCAAATGTCATCAGAGCTGGAGAGGTTGGTCGACCACAGGATGCAGTAACTCAGTCTGTTTCTGTTTAGACTTAATCTTTGTTGTGTATTGTACTATTCATTTAAATGGTTTAGTTTAGTAAAAAAAAAAAAAAAAAAAGGTTAAATCATAATAGTTAAATGCAGTGTTTGGTACAGTTTACCTGAAAAAGGACACGTTTTCATTATGGATTAAGAAAATATAGCACATATATTTACAGCACTTAGATAACTTCTGCACAAGGCTGCTGCTGACTCTATATCTCATGCCAACTCAGCTCTTCTCTCATTATTGATTTCTTAGGTTATTTGTACTGTATGTTTAACACCATGTTTTTTTTTTTGTTTTTTTGTTTTGTTTTGTTGTAATGAAAGGTGCTTTATACATAAAATGTATTATTACTATATGTACTATATTTATCATTATTTACTATATGCAAACAACTATGTCCCATGCCTCCCCTCACACTGCTTTGTATATTATAGTACTGGAGAAAATCCCTGTGCCTCTTTAAAAACTAATTTCCAAGTATTTCAACACCACACTCCATTCTCCCCATATCACATAGTTTTGCATGCGGCTATAAATGGTTCATGTGACATCAGAAAGTATCTTGAGTTTTTTAACACCATTAAGACCACTTTTAATGTGTAGAATATATTAATGCCTAACAATAACTTAAATTTAATAGATATTTAATGAAAATGACCATTTCATATTATTTTGAATGTAAAAAAGTAAACTAGTGGTACATACATTCTTCTTATGTTTATCCTTAGGTACAACTTAACGTCATAGTCTTCAAGCCTTCATAGCCTTCAAGAACTTGGATATACATTCACTTCAGATGAGTCATTTAGTAATATATCTGATGAAGAGCTTGACTCCCTTATCCAACAAGTGCTTTCTTCAACACCCAATATTTGTGAAACCTTTGTTTCTAGAAGGATTCAAAGTCGTGGTCTAAGGGTTCAGAGAAGAAGAATACGCGAACATCATAGATCCAGTTGGGAGAGCAATTAGATGAAGACAGGCCATTCAAAGGAGAAATTATAACATTCGCATACCCAGTCAACAATGGTGAGTTTTTTTAACATTCGTTTAACAGATATTCTGCTAAGGCCTGGACTTTTATCGAAATTAATATTGCCCAATATAAAATGTAGGAAAATTAGCATATTTTGTCAATAAAAATGTTTTTAAATGTGAACATATTGCTGTTATTATAAAACAAGGTAACAATATTCTTTTTTTTCCCCATAGTTCCTGTGTAATGGTTTAAGTTGTGGGATGGTATAATTCAGTGCAGTAGTTCTAAACCCTGGTCCTGGGGCCCCTCTCCACTGTTGGTTTTTGTTCCAGCTGAGCTCTCAGTTACTTCATTGAACACTCAATTGGACTAAGCATTTTCTCCATTAGAATTTTTAAATTATTTAGCTTTTAAAAAGTTGGAGATTTCAAGTTCCTTATACAATTTTATATACAATTTGAAATAGCCAACTGTTTAAAATAATAAAAAAAAACTCTGATTATGCAAATTGAAAGTTCAATTGAGGATTTAACTTAGTAATTCAGAGCTCCAAGAGCAGGGTTGAGAACCACTGATTTTGTACACTTAACCTGGTTTCAGTGACCCCTATTACCAGCCCTTACCTAAAGTGACATTAAGTAGTCCAAGATTACTGCTAATCACGGTCTGTGAAAGCAGCCATTAAGAATTAATGCACTCACAACCAGTGACCTTCTGGATCTTTAAGTGGTAATTTTTCTTATTTATATTTTGCATATATAGATTCTTTTTCTAGTTAAATAGGATACATATTACAAATATTCAGATCTTTACAATCAAATAACAATTATGCTTTTCCCTTTAGGCACACTGACAGAAACCATAAACTAGCAAGCTGGAGGGTTTTTTTTAGCATGGATGCGTGGACGGTTTCAGTCATTGCATAATATATTTGAAACACTGTTCTCAGCTTGTTTCAGGAAGGTGTACGCCAATTTGGACTACCCTGTCTTGACTGTGGAGATGCAGGTCTTGAAAATATAGATGTTGCATGATTTATGGTGCATCAACGAGGCTTATGAAGGGGTAGTTTCATTGTAGGGAGAAGTGTGCACAATCAGTGCATTGAAAGACTGTTGTGAGCTGAACAGGGTTTTAACTTTCTACTATAAAGACTTGTTTCTGTTCCTAGAGGCCAATAATTTCTTGGATATTGTGTCAGCAACTGACATGCATGCTTTGCATTATGTTTATTTACCCAGAATTAATACTGCTGTCAAAGAGATTGTACAGCAGTGGAGCAATCACTGCCTTAGTACAGAGCATTCCATGACACCACTGCAGTTGTGGACTTCTGGTGTCTTTCAGCATAATGATTGCTCATGCTATGAATTGCTGGACAACAACATTCAAAATGCTGGGATACATTACCATGCTGTTTCAAATGAATGTACTCCTGTGAATAATGTTTCAGCAAGTAACTTGTCACAAGAGCAAGAAGCTTACTTGAATGAAACTGTTGATACCATGTTAGATGATGTCAATCATGTCATTGAGCACTTCCTCCAAGTACGAACATATCTACAAATTCAGATATAGTCAACTGAAAGCTGGGGGGGGGCTTTAATTCCAACCCATCTTTAAATTCAACTTTATTATTTGATTAACTGATTACAATAATAATTTCACCAATACCTATTCACTTCCTCATTAAATATCAATTTAAAAAAACCTACCACTCGGACAGCGGTCTAGGAAATGATACAATGTATGTTAACCTAAAAGTGTGGTTCAGGGGGTGTTACTAGGCCCATGCACCTTATCATCTTCTTCCAACTATTAAATCTATTATATTTAAACCTTAGTCTCCTCCTCCTAGTTGTCTTGAGTTTTTTTGTTCTGGTGTAAACCAAAGCGGACTGCAAGACCTATTCATTTTTGATTAACTAGCAAAGAACAAAATGGGTTACTTACAACATCTCTCTTCAGATTCAGAGGACTCCCAGGATTTTGTGTCTGTAGCAGATCATTCCCCTGCAGCTTCAAATCAGGATCAAATAACTCCTCCATTCCAGTCTCTCCTCTACAATTACTCCAGTTTCAGCTACAGTTACTTCCGGTCCCGCTCTATCATTAGCACATTCAGTAGATCCTCCCGTCTTCAACATCGCCACTGCTCTAGCTTTTGGTTCCGTCTCCCCATCCAAAGCTAGGCGGCATTCAATATTTCCGCAAGTTCGGTGCAGTATAATTAAAGGTAAGGACATTAATCTTATGTCTTTACTTATGGCAACATCAGAATTCCTAGATCACAGAGTTGTGGATTGTAGAGATCTGTCGGTTACTTTAAAATCCAGAGATCCCAGATTACTTAAAAATCTAACATTGGGGGAATTCGACCTTGCTTTCTCCAGATTTACAGAATGTGCTATGCTCCATTTATCCTAACCGCAGAGCTGAATTAGACTCCTCCGAGTATTATATCGTGGAATTGTCTGTCAGATACGGAGGGACTATGTTCTTCGAATACTATAAAGCGTTCTCAGCAAAAGCAGAAGCCACATTGGCATTATACAACCATTTAATCAATTGGGCTAAACCCGATCCAGATTTAAACCCGATCCAGATTTATTTAACCAGATTTTCGGTGGCCTCAGAGCTAACGCATGTGGGGTCTGTTCTTCCACGGGTCATTCAACATCCCTCTGCCCTGAGACTGCTATAGCGTCTACTTCTACAGCAGCACCTGGTACCACCGCTAATTATTCAAACAGATCTTCCTTTCCCAATCCAATACATTCCTCAGCTCTACCTGATCAATCCACAAGACAAGACAAATACTTAATTAAATTTGCTGATGGAAGACAAATTTGTAACAACTTCAACACCGGTTTCAGTTCAAACAGGCAATGTAATTTCATTCATATGTGCAGCAATTGTGGAGATGCTCACGCCAACTCAGTCTGCCGTTTAAATCGCAAATGACTTTCTCCAATGTTCATAGTCTCCACTCCCATTAACATTCCAGCTTTATAAAATAAATTAAAAAATCATCCTGATATTAATTTCACCAATTACTTAATTGACGGATTAAAAACAGGTTTTCAACCGGTCTCACCCAAATTCCTTCTTCCTCGTTTCAAAGTAAAATCTTCACTCTGCTAATCAAGATCCAGAGTCAGTTCAACTTCTCATTGAAAATGAAATTTAAAAAGGATTTAGAGTAGGCCCATTTTTTTAGCTCTTCCTTTTCCAGTCTATAGAATTAATCCTACTGGCATAGCAACTTGGAAAATGTTGGGGGAAAAAACGCCTTATCAATGATTTATCAGCTCCACGGGGTTCAAGCATCAGCAGTGTCAACTTGTTTATTCCCCAAAATCAATTTTATCTTCATTACATTACTATTTCAGATGCAATTCATTCATTAAATTAGCAGGTCATGGTTCCTGGCTTGCTAAAGCAGATATATCAGATGCATTTAAGGTAATGCCAATCCATCCTTCTCTTCGCCACCTGTTTGGTATATGCTGGGAAGGAAAGTTTTACTTTGCCACTCAATTAACTTTCGGCTGCCTATGTGACATTCTGACACTCATATTTGACACTCTGTCTGAAGCTTTATGCTGGATACTGCTCAATGCCTACCATGTTCCATTTCTGCTTCACCTGTTTGATGATTTTTATTGATCACCCCTCCAACTGATCCGCCAGCAGAAGCAATTACTAAACTCAAGAGTTTGTTTTCAGAAGTTGCCGTCCTACTCTCAGAGTTAAAAAAAATCGGCCCCCTTCATTCTCTGGAATTTCTTAGAATCATTCTGGACATTGAAATTTCGAAGCCAGCCTCCCTGAGTCCAAACTCAATCACATTCGGTTTCTTATTCAGAACGTTCAGATTAGTAAAACAGTCAGAAAATGTGCTCTGCTTTCATTGCTGGGTCACTTCAATTTTGCAATTTGCATTATTCCCCAAGGGAGGACATTTATATCTCGTCTAGTTGCCCTTGCATCAACAGCAAAAAATTTGGACTCATTAAAATTTCATCAAAAGCTAGGAAAGATTAAAATGTGGTCTGCTCTTATTCAGCATTGGAACGGCTTATCCATGTCTTATGACGATTTCATCTCAGCACCGCACAACATGGCTTTGTTTATAGACGTATCATCTCTTGGATTTGGAGGTCTTTTAAAGAATGAATGGTTTTCTAGTACATGGCCCCTGGAAATGGAAAATCTATCCCCACAGCTGAAGTTCACAGCTCTTCCTGAGATTTATGTAATAGTTGCAGCAGCCCAGCTATGGGGTCATCTCTGGTCCAAGAAATCAATCTTATTTTATTGCGATAATGTAGCTACAGTTCATATTATAAATAAAGGCTGTTCCAGTTCCCCTCTTATCATGCAATTACTTCGGCAACTAGTATGGATTTCAGTATCCAACAATTTTCTAATACAAGCTTGCCATCTACCAGGCGTATGTAATAGTGAAGCTGATGCTCTCTAACATTTACAGATTTCACATATTGAATCCAACTATCAATAAGCTACTGTGACAGGCTGGCCAGTGGATAGAGGCCCAGAGACAGACTGCAGTTGAAAAAAATAATACTTTTATTCACAATTAAACACAAAATAAAAGGGCATAATGGCCAAAACAAAGATATTCAAACACATATAACAAAGCAAAACTTACAAAATAAAGGTTTCCAGGCTGGACGATGCCTTCACTGGACCAGAAGATTCACAAAAACACAAAACAGCAAACCAAAAAAAAAAATAGCAAGCACAACCATCCACTTGCTTCCTCAGCTCCCTCCTCCCCTAATGGGAAGCTGAGACCTCCTTTTATGTCAGGTGGCTGGGTGCTGATTGATCGTTAATTACTCCAATCAACCCCAGCCACCTGAACACAATAAACCCAGACAGGTAGGGGAATTTAACCCCATCCCTGCCAATCTATATAGGGCAGAGCTCTGATGTGCCACAGCTACTTAATTCAGCTCAAGATTACATTGCTTCAGCACTTGCTCCTTCTACCAGATCTTCTTACTCTACAGGTTGGGCTTGTTATGTAACCTTCTGCTCTCAAAATAGGATCAATCCTACTTCTTTTAATCAGAATTGGATCATGGCTTTTATAGTTCATGCAAAGGATTTTCTGCATCTGGCACCAGTTTCTTTCTGCATTTTTTGTTTTTTTTTAAATGCTCTGAATATACAGTCCCTTCTATTTCCAGTTTTCCCACTCTGGGTTATCGCTGCAGCGACCTTACTCATATTCAGGATTCTCATTTTATTCTCTTTCTTCATATTTCAAAAACTGAGCTTCGGGCAAGGACAATGTATTCAGCTTTCAAAAATTGCTCTCCTCTATGCCCATTTTCTTACATGCTGAAATACATTACAGAAGGTAAACCTAAATCTCCTTCTGATCTCCTATTCATCAATGCAAGCGGGTCTGTTGTTTCAAGGCATTGGTTTTCTTCTCAGCTCTCTGCTTTGGTTTCCAGAGCAGGTTTTTCCCCTCAATTCTACACTCCGCATTCATTCAGAATCGGGGCAGCCACTTTACCGGCAGATGCAAAGATTAACCAGCATCTAATCAAAAATATGGGTCTCTGGGCCTCATCAGCAGTCGAAGCTTACATTCGTTCTTCACCAGCTGAAATAGCATCTGCCCATCAGTCCATTGCTAGTATGTCCGACCTTTCTGCCTGGGCTGCCGAAGGTTTCCGCCTTTAAAATAAAATAAATTTAAATAATATAAAATTAAATAAAATAAAGGTTTTTTTTTTTCCTTCCCACTGTGCAGAGGGTCTTCACATAGTCAGCAGGGTACAGTTACTAACCCCTATGTCACGTTAAGCCTTTTTTTTCTTTTGTGTTAAATGTTTTCTTTCTTTTTCTTTTTATATGCATTAGTGGTTGTCTTTTTTCTTCCTAAAAATGTTCTCAGCGGGGAGCCAGGGGTCCATCTTTTGGAGGGTTGGTGATTCCACTTTCTCCAACCCTTTGTTAAGTGCTGCTTCATTTACCTCATAGAGGAGAGTTCTCTGTGAGTCAGAGGGGACCCCCGGCCAAACCCGTCCTTTAGCATGCATGATCCTTTGTATACTTCTCTTTCAGGCTCTGATGCCTCTATTCATGTGAGGGCCACAAGCGGCTGAACCCCTCTTGTTTGTCGGGTCTCCTCATAGACGGAGACCCCTTTCCTGTTTGTCGGGTGTCTTCGACGACGATCCCCCCCTTCTATTATGTTGGGCTTTTGAAGAGGCGGAACACCTCGCTCTGTGTGTATTAACATCTTCTAACTTTGTTTTCGTTCCGGTTCGCGAGCCTCCTCCTATGTTAGGTAACCTCAGAGACGGTGACCCCTTTTTGTTTGTCAGGTCAACTCAGAGACGGTGACCCCTCTTTGTTTGTCGGGTCATCTCAGAGACGGTGATCCCGTTTTCGGGTGTCCGCAATGACAGATCCCCTCTTATATGTGTAGGGCCTTTGAAGGACAAAGCCTCTCTTTATATGTTAATTTGTTGTCTTTTTTTTTTTTTTTTTTTTTTTTAAATCACTGCACTATTTATGTATAAATGAGCAAAGGTAAATAGAATTCTGAAGTAACATCCTCTATTTTTTTTTTATAAAAATGGTCTATATATTGGATGTGTATGAAATTGTATGAGTTGCTATTGTTCATACCAAGGCATTTTGTGACAGCCCTTGTTTTTAGTATTTCTCCCCTCAACATCCTCCGATTGTAGTCCTGTGGTCCAACTCTGGTCCTGGAGAGCCCCTATCCAGTAAGTTTTATAGGTCATCCTAAATCACCAATTTCTAAAGACTGGGAACAAATGGAAGTTGTTGATTAATTAAGAAAATAACTTGTCAGTTAAGGGAATTCTGGTCATTGAGGGCTGTAGAGGGTCATTTTTATTTGTTCCAAACAATCTCTAAATTAGTTACTCTATCAAATCACCTTAACTGATCAGAATGAAATAGTTCAAGGTGTTTATAAATTATATGCTTTAATGATTACCTACAGAACCAGCTGGATAGAGGATCTCCAGGACCAGGGTTGAGAAGATTGCTCAAGATGCATAGACAGAATATAATGGTATGGTTTCTATGTCTTGCATTTAGTGAGTAAGTTTTACTGAATTACTATGTAGATCATTGTTCTGAAAGTTTGCAGTGTAAAACTGTAGCTACAAATACTAACACTGCAACTGTTTTCAAGGAAATACTGAGCAATACAACAAGGGTGATTAGGAGAATGGCTTATAGTCTACTGCTGTTCCTTTATTGAGCTGTGTTAAATAAAATAATCTACAACATCAGGAAGTATCCAGTATACTTTTACTTTCTTAAAGATTGCAGAAAGTTTCACACATTGTATTTAACGTCAAGTAAACAAATAAGATCTAAATTCTTTATAGTTTTTTTTTTTTTTTTTTTAATTATTATTATTCCTTTCTAAAACATATAGTGTATATTACTCAACTGGAGATTTCTGACATTGAATGAAAAAAAATTACCATTTTTTAATTGAACATGACTAAATTTGAAGAAAAAAGTGGTTTTCTCCTTTAAATGCATATACATCAAATTGGGAAAAATGAAAAAACAAGTTAACAACTCACCAATATTATTTGTGAACAGATTTCTTTGTTTGCCACATCCTCTGCAGATACAGTTACTTTGTCAGGTCCACATACCAGTGGTTCAGTAAGAACTGGAGACAAAAACTGACTAGCTGGACCTCCATGAATGACTGACACAGCCATCAGCTGGCCAGTATAAAAGTAACTGTTAAGTGCTAAAAATAAAAGAAATAATAGACTATTTTTAAATGTTGTCTAAAATAAAGATTAAATGTTAAACACATTTTAAAATGGATCTTAAAATGTTAAATTTCACAACATCCATATCTACATATATCACAAAGTAAGAATGAGATCATTAGGGGAAAAATTTCACACACACACACACACACACACACACACACACACACACACACAGTATTTTACCTGCAATACTGCAAGCAATAACTTTTTCCATGTGGTCCTTCAAACATTCCACTGGATCTCAAATTTATTCCAGAACTAGGTGCAAAAATTCACATTTTGGACCACCGACATCTACTGCACCTTCAGAAATTCCTTCATTATCAGTAAATTTCATGTCCATCTGCTTGGCTGGTGAGAAGTTAGGTCGGCTCATGGCTTGTATGTAGTTAATTACAGTTTTAGTCACAGTAAAAAAAAAAAACAAAAACAACAAAAAAAAACAGAATGCCAGTATTATTAAGAATACGTTCAGGTAAAGATCAAAACTCCCTTAAAGCAAAAAATAAAAAATGTATTTCTTATGGTAACCTATCGGTAACAGAACTTCAATGCTGCTTTTAGAACAGACTGCTTGGTTCATACTTGCTGCCATCCTGTTTTTTTAAACATGAAGCAAACAGAAAAGTTATGGCTGATACAACAGCTGATCTGCCAGTTAATTTCAAAATCAAACAAATGAGTCTCTCCCTAAACTCACCTGCCAACAAACTTAAAGACACACTTCAAACATTAAACAAACCAAGAGTAATTTAGTGCAGACACCCACATTTTTCAGTCAGCATTATGCAAACTTATATTGACTTACCTGAACAGATGAGAAAGTCAGAGCATGAGCTTCAGTTATATTAATTATGTCTTCATCTGAACTTTCTGCCTGTAAAAAATACACATTACACTGTAAGATTATTCACAAATTTGTGAGCTTTGTTATATGCATCCAAAATCAACAGTGGACAAACTAAGCTGCAAAATTCTGTCCTGTCCCAATTTTCTCATCACAAAAAAAACTTAGCAGTGTCCAAAAGTGTGTGGTTGCTTCAAAAAAGGAAAATAAAAAGTTTTAATCTTGCTGTCAACACCATTTCGCAATTTCTGAAAGCCCTTAAAAGCTTAACCGTTACAAGTATCCATAAGAGGGCAAATACTCAAAATGTTTATAAATCAATGTCTAAAGACCTCTTTGGTTAAAGAGAGATTAACTATTTATTTAAATCCAATACTTACTCGTTTTCCTCCAAGTTCTAAAAGAACCCTGTCAGATCGGACATAAATTGACTTCTAGGTAAAGATCTTTTTGAGCGTGTGTCCACTTAGTTTTTGCCCAGGTGTTAAAGATGGTTTCACAAGTTTATTATGGCATCTTAGTAGAATTTCAATTCTGCATAAAAACACAGTAAAATAAAAACTATAACATATTAAGGTTCACCAAGACAAAACCATATAGCTACAACATTAGGTTAACTTGGGGTAAAGTTAAATTTTTTATATTGCTTTCACTCTATAAACATGCAAGTCACTTTAAAATAATAGTTTATTATGACTTAACACAAGATAAAAAGTTTAACTGACATTGATTGTGATGTACTGTTAAAATAATTACTACACCATGACAAAAAACACATGCACACAATCACATTGCGAAAGTAATGTACACCACATTTTATAAGAACTTAGTGAAAACAGCTAATGAGCTCACAACCAGAAATGTGGGGAGCAAAGAGAATTACAGTTTTGTGTATATATATATATATATATATATATATATATATATATATATATATATATATATATATATATATATATATATATATTAAACACTCATGTGGTCAAGTGTTCTTAAACCTTTAGGTGAGTGGATAACTCTGGTGTATGTCTGTCCCAAGCAAGACATACACAGGCAGTCACAATGATGGTGACCACAGCCTTGAAACACAATGTCCCATATAAAAGTTTACTACAGTATTTTTGCCTGGTACTTTTGCAGACTTACCATGCTTTTCCCATGGTTACACTATGGATTTACTATAGTTTAGCCTGGTTTGCCATGTTATTAATATGCTTTTCCATACCTCACTGTTCTTTACAATGTTTACCTATGCTTTACCATGCTTTCACTATGCTTTATTAGACTTTGCTATGCTTTTACATTTATTGTCCCACTCAGACCCCTTTACTGTTTGTATTAAATATATTGGCATCCCTAGGCAGGTAAGCATCTCTGATTTAAAATATAAACACAGGACTTTAATAATCAAGCCATCGCACATATGCAGTGTTATCCAAAATATTATCAATTTACTATCATTACAGAATGACTGTGTGAGAGAGCTGTTCTTCATTTTACCATTACAGAAGGACTGTGTGAGACAGGTGTTCTTCATTCTACCATTGCTGAATGACTGTGAGAGAGCTGTTTTTCATTTTACCATTACAGAATTAATGTGTGAGACAGGTTTTCCTAATTTTACCCCAAAATATGTTTCTACAAGGGCGACTGCCAAGAATGATACCACGCTGTATTTTGTGCCAGTCTTGGCTGTCACCATTGCAGAAACATTTGTACTTCTTATACATATAGTGGTAGGACAAAATAATTGGGGAAAAAAACTGTACCCTTTCAAATTTCTTGCATTGAAAGAATAAAATCCAGGAATGCTCACATACCCATCCAGAACAATTGGAACACCTCGCAGGAATCATCTCGTCAAACAATACAGACCCAGCTGCCTTATTGATAAAGGTATGGCAGGTGTTTTGTCATTTTTAACACATACGCATTTAAATCACATACAGCAGGTCTTCTTAACTTTCTCAAAAATGTTGTTTAAAAAAACATACTGGGAGCAGCACCTTTAGATTTACTGGCAAAAGTATAAGAATATAATGGCTTCTCAAGGTTAAACACCCATCTTGGTCATTGTTATTCAACAGTTCAGAGGCTTCTGGAAGTCTTTGAAATGCACAGAAGTAAGTCCTCACTGCTTTTCCAAAGACTCACATTTTTCAAGTCCATATAACCTTCATGGAATAAAAAAAAACAAAAAAAAACTGAATGCACTTTTACAGAATAATTTTTCATACAAAGCCTACAGACTGCACAATGTGTAACTTGCAGGCACTCTGAGCACTTGCACATCTTATTATAGAATTTGTAGCATCCAATAGGGTATAGTAAAACCTGTCTAAACTGTAAAATGTATAAGTGACAAATAAGGAGTAGCCTAGTGTCCAGGTATACCCTATAATTCAAAGGCTGTAATAATTTTATTTTACTTTTTCCATTGTGTATTTACTGCAGGAGGTTTGTGCGGTTTACAATTGCATAGTCTATCATGTTTGGTGTACTTTGGTATAATATAATGCCCATTTTTATATTTCATTTATTGTATATGTTGTGTAATAGTTTTTTTTTAAGTGATTTTCAAGGGCACTGTATAAGACCACTTCGAAGCTGTCTTTAATGCAGGTTTCTACAGTGCTTAAGAACATAAGAACATAAGAAAGTTTACAAACGAGAGGAGGCCATTCGGCCCATCTTGCTCGTTTGGTTGTTAGTAGCTTATTGATCCCAAAATCTCATCAAGCAGCTTCTTGAAGGATCCCAGGGTGTCAGCTTCAACAACATGACTGGGGAGTTGATTCCAGACCCTCACAATTCTCTGTGTAAAAAAGTGTCTCCTATTTTCTTGAGTGAATATGTTTTTATAACATGTCAAAATGACACCCCCCTGCCTTGATTTTTGTTTTAATACCAACATGTATTCCACTTCAGTGAAAGCATTGCACAGAACTTTAGCCCCATAGTTTCTCTCACTAACTGAATTCAATTTGTAAGCATGTGTTTTCTTTTCTATTATTTTTATTTTCTTGGCTGAACCTTGTTGTTTCAGAGCTCTTGGTTCATTCTCCATGTCTTTATGTTGCGTGTATTTTACTATTGTAAAGAGTTGTGAGAGCAAAAAAATGCCCATTGTTTGTTTTTAAAACTTGAATATAGGAAGTGGATTTTACAGCAATATATTTGCAATAATATGAACATGAAGATTACAAGGTTGTATTTGTATTACCATGGTAACAAAGAAAAAAAAAATCAGACCTCTATATTTCTTTATGCATTTGTTTTCCACTTAGCTACTTACTACTTACTATTTATGGAACCAGCCATTTTAAAACCACAGTCTTCCCAAATTTTATAAATTATTTAAGCTGTTTTTTTTTTCTTTTAATTAGTAATGCTTCACAAGAATCTAATGCCCGCATTGAACCACATTGGACTGAAACAACTTGCAACCAGACAATCCTGAGCACTGCAAATTGTATCAACACACTGATGGACAAAATTCATATCCTTAAAAAATACAAGATAAACTATTTTATTGCAGAACAAAATCATGAGAGGAGACACAGATTTTTTTTTTATTCATTCATGTTGGAATGTGGAAAAGTCTTTCCAAATGGAAAACTGTTTTATACCTTTTAACACAAAGGCTTTACTGGTTAGTGCAATCCAGATCAACAGACAAGAAAACAAATGAGTACTTTCTTGATTTATTTGATGCTCCCCAGATCACCTGCTTTCAGCATCCTTTCTTTTGCAAATTAGTCCTGCTATTTAATAAGATAAGGGTAGGGCAAAATTGTTTTTATCTTTATAAGAAAGCTGCTAGAAACACACATTTAGACATCCCACCCACACCAGATAACAGCATGATATCAAACTTTACTGACTCTCTTTTCCTCAGTATTAACTGACTAATCAACTCATAAGAGCCTGTATTTATACACGTACTGCAACTTCCTAAAAGTAGCACTTGCCAAACCTATAAACCAAAGAAGTAAACTCATAAAAAGATCTCTAGTTCTAGCTGTAAACTCATTTTGATATGTTTTTTACCTGGAGCTAAAGGCACAAATTAACTGTCAAAAATAAATGACCCTTTATTAATCAGCTCATACTGGTTCTATTCGAAGATCTGTATACCTACAAATTATAACTATTTTAAAGCACTGAAACTAATTTATATTTTATTGTATCAAAGAAGGTTAGAGATATGCACAGAATAAGTCAAACATACACATATTTTCAGGAACCTAAAATGAAAAGTTCTTCCTTTTTAAAAGTGCAGAAGACTTATCTTTTTGTATATAACAGTGTCACAAAGACGGCCGGAGTTGGTGGCGTCAGACCAGAGCCAGGAAATAAACCACAAGAGAGAGGTGGAGTTTGGTGGAGCTGAGCGAATGGTCTCGCTCAGCATTTAATGAATGAACAGAAAATAAATGGTTGTAACAAACAAAAACAGGACACTTCACATTCGCTAAAATAAACAGACAAACAAAATGGACTAAACAAAATACGGTGAGCAGATATTTAACTACTATTATTATTATTATTATTATTTATTATTATTATTATTATTATTATTATTATTATTATTACCTCCGTCTCCAATCCCGTTCTCCACTCACCGAACACACAACCCCGAGTGAGTGAAAACATGCTGCTTTTATGCAGCTGTACCGAGACTCGATTGCTAATCAATCATTCAATTGGAGTCGCGGTACAACTGCATGTGAATTAATAAAGTGCAATTCCCCGTGCTCACATATTACATTTTACTTGCACGTGAAGTGCTGTGCAATCCTTGTGCCTAAATACAAATATACATTTTAAACACTCGTGTTACACAGACCCGTTTATATCCTGTGTACCAATGACTATACACCAACATTAACACACAACACAAAATACACACAGGGGCATGCACTTTGCCACATATACCCCCCCTTGTGCAAAGCACACATGGCCTCAATGGCCACCTCCCCCCTTAAAATCCCAAAAGTCTCGCTCAAAGTCCTGGGCCAAGAACAGGGACTTTAAGGGGTTGATGGGTGGCAATGTTGCCAGTAGCCAGGCTGCTACTGGCCATGCTGTCAGCAGATGTGCTGACAGTGGGGCGAATCTCTCCTCCCGCTGTACCACTGGCAGCGGAAATGCTGCCAATGGTGTGGCTGTCAGCAGATGTGCTGACAGCTCCCAGACTGACTCCTTCAGCCGGGGCAAGTCCAGCAGCGGAAAAGCTGCTGGGGTTGGTGGTCTCCAGACCTCCCCCAAGATCTCCGGCAGCGAAACTGCTGCGGGGGAAGGTGGTCTCCTGACCTCTCCCCCCTTTCATAGCCAGCAGCTCCCTCTGGGGGGACTCCAGCCCCCAGAACTCCTGCAGCGAAATTGCTGCGGGGAAGGGTGGTCTCCTGACCTCTCCCCCCTTTTTCATAGCCGGCAGCTCCCTCTGGTTGGGGTCCAGCCACACTGACCCCTGCGGCCAAGCAGAGCTGACTGCGACTCCTGGCGAAGCAGTTCCAGCGAACCCAGTTGAAGCAGAGCGCCTGGCAACCCCAGGCGATGCAGAGCGGCAGGCAACCCCAGGCGATGCGAAGCGGCAGGCAACCCCAGGCGATGCGGAGCTGCAGGCAGCCCCAGGCGATACCAAGCAGGCATCCTTGGGCGAAGCGAGGCAGGTATCCTTGGGAGATGCGAGGCAGGCATCCTTGGGAGAAGCAAGGCAGGGAGTCAGGACAAGCTGGGGTGTGGGTGTTGGCCCTCTTCTCGGCCACTGCGGCCGGGCGGTTCTTCCCTATGCAAGGGCTGCTGAGGACCGCCAGCATCTAGTCCTGGTCCTTCTGGTGCAGGGAGAGGCAGCTCCTGCTCCTCTCTCTCTGATGGTGGGGGAAGTGATACCAGCAGGCATTCATCCTCTGCTGGTGGGGGAAGTGATACCAGCAGGCATTCACCCTCTGCTGGTGGGGGAAGTGATCCCAGCAGGCATTCACCCTCTGCTGGTGGATGGGGACCCAGCAGGCATTCACCCTCTGCTGGTGGACAGGGACCCAGCAGGCATTCACCCTCTGCTGGTGGACGGGAACCCAGCAGGCATTCACCCTCTGCTGGTGGACAGGAACCCAGCAGGCATTCACCCTCTGCTGGTGGAGGTGGTGGAGGCAGAGGCAGCTCCTGCTGCTCTCCTCCTGCCGGTGGAGGTGGCGGAGGCGTGTAGTCTCCTGGCGGCGGAGGTGGGAGCGGCGTGTAGTCTACCCTTATTACAGGGGACTGGTGCGGCTCTCCCTCACTTGCAGGGGACTGGTGCGGCTCTCCCTCACTTGCAGGGGACTGGTGTGTTGGCTCCTCTCCCTCTGGTCCTGGAGACAGTGTCAGGGCTTCTCCTGATGAGACCAGAGGCGGGGCCCCTCCCATATCGGCAGCCAGGTAGTTGAACACCATGGCTGCGATGTCTCAGAGGGACACTGAGTGGTGTTGCTGTTCCCAAGTTTCCCAACGCTCCCCATCTCGTGCCCACAGCAGGTTGATCACCTTCGGGAGGTCTCTTTCCAGGCCGCCGTCAGGGTCCGTCAGCCAGTCCCAGATCTCCCTCAATGGTGGCCCTCGAGCAAGAGGGGCTTTTCCCACCAATGCTGGAGATGGAACCAGCAGGCACTCTCCCTCTGCTGGTGGAGACTTGGGCTGTGGACGCTCCGACTCCGACTTTGCGGGCTGTGGACGCTCGGTCTCCTTCCACACAGGCTGTGGAGGTGAAACCAGCAGGCATTCTCCTCTGCTGGTGGAGACTTGGGCTGTGGATGCTCTGCCTTCCTCTTCCCCTTTCCCCTTCTCTGCCTCCTTCTCCTCACCTTCCTCTCCTGGGCCAGTTCCTCCTCTCCCTCTTGGTAGGGGCAGACAGCCACCGGTGCCTGAACTCCCCACAGGCAAGGCACCAGCCTTGGTCCTCTAGACCACCGAGGGAGGTCCCCAGGTCTAGGACCGCGGTAGAGGAGGTCGAGCCTCGGATGGTAAAAAATAATTTAATAATAAGAATTTAACCAGAAACTGCAGTTCCTTCTCTGGTCTGCTCCTAGGAGGCCTGGTAATCCAAGACTGTTCTGACAACCACGTGTTCACAAAGATGGTGGAGCTGAGCAAATGGTCTCGCTCATCATTTAATGAATGAACATATATTTTCAACACATATTTTCAGGAACCTAAAATGAAAAGTTCTTCCTTTTTAAAAGTGCAGAAGACTTATCTTTTTGTATATAACAGTGTCACAAAGACGGCCGGAGTTGGTGGCGTCAGACCAGAGCCAGGAAATAAACCACAAGAGAGAGGTGGAGTTTGGTGGAGCTGAGCGAATGGTCTCGCTCAGCATTTAATGAATGAACAGAAAAATAAATGGTTGTAACAAACAAAAACAGGACACTTCACATTCGCTAAAATAAACAGACAAACAAAATGGACTAACACTAAACAAAATACGGTGAGCAGATATTTTTAACTACGACTACTATTATTATTATTATTATTATTATTATTATTATTATTATTATTATTATTATTATTATTATTATTACCTCCGTCTCCAATCCCATTCTCCACTCACCGCACACACAACCCCAAGTATGTGAAAACATGCTGCCGTTATGCAGATGTACAAAGACTCTACTGCGAATCAATCATTCACTTGGAGTCGCGGTACAACTGCACGTGAATTAATAGAGCACAATTCTCCGTGCTCACTTATTATTACATTTTACCTGCACTTGAAGTGCTGTGCAATCCTCGGGCCTAAATGCAAATATACATTTTAAACACTTGTATTACACAGACCTGTTTATATCCCGTGTACCAATGACTATACACCAACATTAACACACAACACAAAGTACACACGGGGAGGGCACTTTGCCACAAACAGTTATACTTCTTTTTAAATTAAAATGAACAGATATGACCGGTAGCTCCTAATATTTAACCAATTCCAGGTCTTAATAAAGGTCTCCATTGGAGAAAGCCCTGTGCCATGTGTTACCATTCCCTTATATTAATCCACAGCAATCAAAGGCCTCGCTCTAAGTCCGACTGTGGCAAAGTGGCTGGTAAGGGGAACAGATGTAGCAGTGATGCGGTGCAGGAGTGACAGGCAGACAACGGTATTTCAGTGAACAAGGTGCTTTAATTGATAATCCAGGTTTGGTGACTATTAAATAATAAATCCCCGGCTATACACAACAATGTGTTAAGTGCGGGATAACAAAAACTGGGCACAGTCCCGAACAAAAACACAAGACACGGTCACCAGTCCTGGGTGCTTGCAGACGTGCAGGTGCTCGGTGCAGACATAGGTTTATGTGGAGTGTAGTGGTGCTCCGGATCGTGCTGACCCTAGCGACAGCTCCGGAGGTGTGCTTAACTGTCTAATGGTGAATACAGAAACAGACAGTTACACGGACAGACACAACAATACAAAACACGAACACAATCCATTGTGAGAGCTCCTCTCTCAGTCCTTCTCTCTCCAAGCGTTTATCCAAACGAAGGAAAAGATCAGCGTTACCCTGGCCCCTATATGTAATCCCGCATGATATCTAGGTAAACGGACGCAGCTGCCTTATTACTTGCAACTGCCTCTCGTTTACCTTTCAAATCAATACGGTCTTACAACAGAGTCTTGCTTCTTTCCAGGCTGACCCACTTCCCTGTCCCGGAAACGAACTGTCAGGCCAGCCCTTCCAGATACTTCTCCTCTCGTTCTTTAGCGCCCTCACAGGTCGGGAGGAAGATTTATCACCAAATCTCATATTTCTGTCACACCGACACAAATCAAAGATTGAAAGAGGAGTTCAATGTTATGACAATTAGTCATGATGTAGTCATGTCTACAGACAGAAAGGCTGCACAATCAAAAGATGGTAGCTGAACATGTAGACCAGTGGTGCACCACTGATGTAAAGCCCCTGAAATCCCTTGTTTTTCAACAATCACACAGTTCATCAGCAATGTCTCTGCAAGAGCTTTTTCTCCCCCTGCATTTCATTTTCTCCCTCTAGACACTGTTTCTTAAATTGTTGTCTGCATCTCAGTTCTCAGTTAATCTCTGTTAGTCTCTGTAATCTTGTAACTTTAGTTCAAAGACGGTTTTCCATTGTTTTGCCTTATTTTCAGGATATCTCTTAAATTTAATCTCTTGTTTGTTTAATACTGTGGTTTTTTTGGGACTATTTATTTTTTTTTATTTCTCAGCGGTAGGGGACTGACGAATCATTCCAAGTTCAAGATAAATCAAAGTTAGTTTTTTTTTTTTTTTTTTTTTTAAAGAAATGAATGAAAAAAAAGTTCTAACAGAGATAGTGCCTCCTCAATGAAGGCTCTACTGTGTGGTAGTTGACTAAGACTGGAGTTGGGTATTTCCTTCAAAATTAAACATTTAAGACCTACTGTATATAAAATAATGGGTTAGATGTATGGAATTGTTTTACCAGCTAAAATCAATTTAATATTCACATCTCTTTGTTTTTTTTCTTTGGCTGTGCTCAAGCCGGTGAATAAATAAAAAATAATTTAATACAAGTCATGGCTTAGAGGTTGTATATTTCCAGAATATATTTTTTGCACATATCCAATGAACATCACACATGTATACAGTTTTAGTCATTTTGTCAAATGGCTGGGTGGACACAATGACTGACGTAAAATTATTTCTTCAGTGTAGTGTTCTATTAACATTTTAGTAAAAGACACTGGACATTAATAGAGTTCAAGAATCTTTTTTTTGTATTTCTAAATTCTGCAGGTATCACACATACTTTGTTCCTATTGAGTGTTTTGTAGTTAAGCATTAAGGCACAACAGGGCGTGGGTTGTGGTAGATATCAGAAATGAACAGTAGTACTATTTATGCCATGTTATAATTATGAACGAACCACTTCCACTACAAGTATACGTTTGCCTTTGTTGGAAGCACCTGTCCCCGCAGCCCCTGGGAGTATGATGTGAGACACTTACTGTTGAAGAAGTTCTTGGCCCGGAGGTAGTTGACACTAGGGCGGAGGATGGAGAGGTTATCAAAGCTGGAGGTCACTTCTCCTGGGAAGGGTAAGAGGCTGGCCACCCGGTCCAGTTCAGAGTTGAGCCAGTCTCTGTGCCTCTTGGATGGGTTTGACTTCACCCCTTCTGCAGGGGGGTGTTTTACCCTAGAACTACACACTTTAATACACAATGAGCACTCCTGGCTCATTCAATCGCACACATCCAGTTAACAAAAATTACCTTCCCTCTGCTGTTCAACCAGTAAAAAATCAACCGCTTTATTGAATACTGTGAACATCCTACAGAGATCAGACTGTCCTCAGCTTGTGTTTATTTCTAGGGTTATTTATTTAAAAGTATTTGCCTTGGTAAACAGAACTACAAACTATAAGTAGTAAATTAATGCTAAATAAATGATGGACCTTTTTATTTATTTATTTTTTTACAAAGCTTTCACTCACACATTCCTGTCAAAGTCTGTTCTTATGAATAGTATTGCGTCTGAAGCTGTACTCCCTTATAGAGTAGGCTGCAATTGCATCCTTACATTGTTAAAATGTACCTTTTATTTTCTTGTTGGTGTTGTAATTAACATCGATATACTTCTTGCTGAACATTATTTTAACATTTGCATTTCATAAATCGATTTCACTAAAAGTCAACTGGTTGACACATTTTTTCCTGAATGGACTCAAGTCCAATGCTGTTATCGTTGCTGCAGGAAATACAGTTGGCACTCAGTCAGAACAGAGGCTGATGGTGAGTGAAAAAGCATCAAGATGCTTTAAAAACAAAACAAAACAAGACAAAAAAAAACCTCACTGCCAGCACACGCACACACACCACCAAATTACAGTTAAACGGTAACCCTTGGGAATCGTACACAATATGTTACTTTTCTTATTTAAAAGACATCTTTAGAACTAATCAAATGGGGGGCAGTCCCTTGTAAAGAATGGCAGGTGGCACATCTGTATAATGCTGTGTATAATACTGAGGCATCAGCAAATCACCTGTTAAATTAGTACAAGTGAGTTGAGTTGCAGTTACAGTAAAGTGGACATTTCTTATCTGTCTTGCTATCCACTCATTTCCTACACACCTGTCCCCATACATCTGCTCTTAGCCTGACAGGTTTTGGCGGTGTCTCTGGCCAATCAAAACACTAATTTGAGCTATGAAAATTCATAATAATATTTAATACTTCCAATAATATTATTATTATTATTATTATTATTATTATTATTATTATTATTATTATTATTATTATTATTAATAATAATAATAATAATAATAATAATAAATACATTATGATGTATAGAGGTATGTATATAAGTACATTATTTATTAGCTTAGATAATAGATAATAATAGCTTTCTATATATAAAATTAAAATAGTCTTATTGAGAATAAATCACTTAGGATACTAATAATTGGGTATATATATATATATATATATATATATATATATATATATATATATATATATATACACACACACACACACACACACACACAAAATAGATATGACAATATCTACATACAATATTTACAGATAATATACTGATTTTTTTTTCGATATTGACATAATACATATCATACAACATATTTCGTAACTCACAATATACTGTATTTTGAACACATAGATTTCTTTTGCACTGTATTGTGTTGCAATATATTTTTGTTCAATGAGGGATGTAAAATGCTATTATTAATAATTACTTCATATATATGAAGTATTATATATATATATATATATATATATATATATATATATATATATATATATATATATATATGCTGCTCTGGAAAAAATTAAGAGATCACTGCAAAATTATCAGTTTCTCTGGTTTTACTATTTATAGGTATGTGTTTGGGTAAAATGAACATTTTTTTTTTTTATTCTATAAACTACTGACAACATTTCTCCTAAATTCCAAATAAAAATATTGTCATTTAGAGCATTTATTTGCAGAAAATACAACTGGTAAAAATAACAAAAAAGATGCAGTGTTGTCAGACCTCGAATAATGCAAAGAAAATAAGTTCATATTCATTTTTAAACAACACAATACTAATGTTTTAACTTAGGAAGAGTTCAGAAATCAATATTTGGTGGAATAACCCTGATTTTCAAGTACAGCTTTCATGCGTCTTGGCATGCTCTCCACCAGTCTTTCACATTTCTGTTGGGTGACTTGTACTTGGCTTGATTCATGCATCCTTCACAAAGATAAATCTGCCCGATTCCAGCCTTGCTGAAGCACCCCCAGATGAGTCCAATTTTCAGCTTTGCCCAACACCTGGTCGTCTAATGGTTAGACGGAGATCTGGAGAGGCCTACAAGCCACAATGTCTCGCACCCACTGTGAAATGTGGTGGAGGATCGGTGATGATCTGGGGGTGCTTCAGCAAGGCTGGAATCGGGCAGCTTTGGCATGAATCAAACCAAGTACAAGGTTGTCCTGGATGAAAACTTGCTTCCCTGTTCTGACAATGTTCCCCAACTCTGAGGATTGGTTTTTCCAGCAGGGCAATGCTCCATGTCACACAGCCAGGTCAATCAAGGTGTGGATGGAGGACCACCAGATCAAGACCCTGTCATGGCCAGCCCAATCTCCAGACCTGAACCCCATTGAAAACCTCTGGAATGTGATCAAGAGGAAGATGGATGGTCACAAGCCATCACACAAAGCCGAGCTGCTTGAATTTTTGCGCCAGGAGTGGCATAATGTCACCCAACATCAATGTGAAAGACTGGTGGAGAGCATGCCAAGACGCATGAAAGCTGTAATTGAAAATCAGGGTCATTCCACCAAATATTGATTTCTGAACTCTTCCTAAGTTAAAACATTAGTATTGTGTTGTTTAAAAATGAATATGAACTTATTTTCTTTGCATTATTCGAGGTCTGACAACACTACATCTTTTTTGTTATTTTGACCAGTTGTCATTTTCTGCAAATAAATGCTCTAAATGACAATATTCTTATTTGGAATTTGGGAGAAATGTTGTCAGTAGTTTATAGAATAAAACAAAAATGTTCATTTTACCCAAACACATACCTATAAATTGTAAAACCAGAGAAACTGATAATTTTGCAGTGGTCTCTTAATTTTTTCCAGAGCTGTATATATATCGGCGTAATTCCGTGCTTACCCGGCATATTTATAACCGCCTCTGCTCACGAATGATTGGACATCTGTCAGATTTTTCACTTTCCCATTGGCTACTCTCTCGCCTTCAATTTTCACGCAGAATACCGTGAACAGCCTGTGCTTACTTATGATTGGACAGGTGCGTAAAACTTGGCACATATTTTGCCCGCGGTCACGACTTTGAGGACGACTGTCCTAGACTCTTCCACTTGAGCAGATGAGAAAGCTCACCCCCAGTTGCAGTCTCACAGACTGCAACCCCTCTTACCAAACAACACTGGGGACGCGCATTCCCTCCCCAGCAAAGATTTCTGCGAGTACGCGCAACGCTTTGCAGAGCTCGCCAATGAGAAATAGTGTTCCTCATAGAAACAGGAGCGCGCACGCCTGTGAAGGCATACACTCCAGATAGCTCCCTTGTCCAATGAGGGGTCAACTAGTGTGTGGTTGCTGTTGTGCTCAGGTAAAAGGAAACTAGTGAGTACTATCTAGGTCAGGTGATGTATGGTAGCCTGCATGCTGTAGTATGAGAACATGACGACGAAGGAAACTAAATGAAAAGTTGAACATGCTTCATGAAAAAATCAACATGTAATTACACTTTGTTCGTTTCAAACACATTTTTTTTTTTAAAACGACTTGATTTTTGTATATTCGTTTTCAAAAAGGAAAAACAATTTGACCGAATGTACACGGACCAATTAGATTCTACTAATCTTCAAATTCATTTAAGTTTCCCAGAAAAGAGATTAGTTTAATTGCATTGGCATGGCTTCCCCTTTAATTTTCAGAACTTTTTCTCGATGAAAGCAGCATGTAGCATTTCCATTTTCACATAAACCATGCTCAAAATGAAGTAGGGTGCAAAGAGGACAAGAACACCCTCTGTGATTTCATTGATGTCATCAAGGTTTAACTGTTTTTCGTGGATAAAGTGCCTCTGCGTCCTGTGGATCGCCTACAACCAGCAATCACGGGGGACTGTCACAGCACGCAGCAGCTTTTTTAATCTCGTCCTTGCTCGGGCGCTGGAACTAGTGGTGCCGGTGGTGCGGTAGCACCCCCCGGATTTGCATGGCTTCCATTATATACAGAGGTTACAGTTTTGTTCAGTAGCTTTCAGCACCCTCACTTTAAAAGATTTTCCCAGTGCCAAAGTTCTTACTTGTACCTCTCTTTGTGGAAAATTAAAACGACTCATTAATTAAAAATGAACTCAGAGGTTTAAAATTAAACTGACCAACAGATATTGCAGAACACCATGGGCTGATGGAATGTATATATATATATATATATATATATATATATATATATATATATATATATATATATATATATATATATAATTTGTCAACTACTTAAAATTTCTTGCTGAAGCAAGGTACACTACCTATAAAACATTTTGAGGCTTGGAGAGAAGTGTTACAGTTGCCCAGTTTATCAAATAATTAGGCCAATTAAGTAACTGAGAGCTCAGGGTGAACGATACTGCGGCACTCCAGTGGCTGATTTTTCAAAACTTTTAATCTGGATCAAAGTGATCCGGATTTTGTACATTAAATATAAAATCATCAACCTAGTAAGTCTAGGTCAAAAAGTCTTAAACAGTACGACTTAATGTAAAATAACAAATTGTTTATTAGTGAAATGCTTTAGTTTTCAAAAAAGTAGGCTAGTTTTTTCAAAAATTTAAATAAATAAAAATAAATTTATTCATCATGATATAACCTACTTTAGGAAAAAATCGTTTTCTTTATGTTAATATCATTATTACTAATTATGTCTTACAAATGATTTAGTTATATATATATATATATATATATATATATATATATATATATATATATTTTTAACAAAATCTAAATCACTTTTAATGTTAGTGCATATATAACACATGCAAATAATAGTTATTTTATTTATGCCTGCTTAGCAGAAATTAAATAACTAAATCTAAATTGAATAAAAATGTAACTTTTGAAAAAACTACATGTGTTTTTAGACATCTTCATCGTCCTCCTCATTGGTCGGTAGTCCTGCATCTCTCAGATGAGCTTTAAGGAGGCATATGCGAAGGCGTATTGCATATGCTTTTAAAGCTATACCACTAAATACATGTTTTCCTTTTCTCTTTCATGGATACAAAACTTAAATAAATATGTAAAAATTATATTTTAACCCTCTATTTGGACCTAGTGTGTGTTTGCTATGACAATTCAAACAAAATATCAATGTTCTATGATCATTTAAAAGCTAAATCTACCTCTGCAGTAGGATCACAATAATCCTTTTATTTTGGATCAAAGTAATCCTGATCCTCTTTAAAGTCTGGAAAAAAAAACAATTGCAACATTTAATCCTGATTAAAAGTGCGATCGGATTACCAAAATGAAATCCAGATCACAGTAATTGAGTCCCCAGGAACTGAGATTGACACCCCTGGATTACATGAAATTTGTTCATTAAACAAAGTTTGTAAATATATTAAACAAATATTACTGAGGTTCTTTATAGAAAACATCTTCAGATATCATGTCACATTTATAAGTGTTTCCACCACAGAAACTATGATAAATCCATATTACTTGGTCAGGTTCATAGCAGAATGCTACAGAAAAGAGCATTGCATTGTTATTTTCTGTGTATTGCAGAAAGCCAACATTTATATCCACACTATTATGTCATTGTTCATAATACTAAGAATTCAGTATATTTATTCCATTAAAGTAAACGAAACATTTGAAGTATACCAATCAGTATTAAAAAAAAACACAACTGGGTTATTGCCTTATTCTGGGTAATGAGTGTAAATAGCTAATGCAAAGTTTTTTGTTTTTTTTCAGTATTAGTTACCAACAATATATTACACTGAGCACGTTAAAGACATTTCACCTGCCATTTAAGTTGTGTTGAATAATGCAATATATTTTACAGATATTTAAAAATTGTATATTTGACAGAAACATTTTATAGAATGCTAGTAGAATACTACATTTCCATATAAACTTTACATTAGAAATACTTTTTCAAATTACATTATGTCTTGCATTTAAACACACTTCATGAACAAAAACATTTAAGATTATAACTTACCTCAAAAACTTGCATGAATTGGTCAGCATCATCTCTCAGCATGTGTGGTAAAAGCAGTAGTGCAGCAACTGCCTGATGATATTGGTCAGGCTCATCTCGATGTGTCCAGAGTGCAACAGCCAAGCAGTCCAAGGTTTTTTTCATACAGTTCAGTTTTTCCAACTTAACCACTGTTGGACCAATTCTGAGAATTTCCTCGTTGAAGGTTTTCACAAGATCAATATACATTAGTCTCTCAAATTCAGATTGAACTCAGAAGTTGAGAACAAAATAGGATATTCCTCATACATTTTCTTTACACTACAATCAGAATTGATAAGGCCTCTCCTAGAGGGGTATGTGATGACCATTGTTTCTTTAATGGCTCCATCATCTCTGGAATGGGCGGACTTGTAGTGTTGAGCTTCATGACAGCTTTGTGACGCTCAATGGATGTTTCATCCTCCCCATCCAGCAAGCATTGTTGCTAGTTAATTTCTCCTTTCTTTTGTTTCTTTTTTAGTGGTAAAAGTGTGTTTATCCTCTTAGACCAACAATGGTCTAATTTCACTCCTTAAAGCCTTACATTTGTCTTTGAATCCCTGAAGCATTGCACAATAACCTGATCCAATGGGTTCTTTCAGGTGTGATTGCTCTTCAATCACTGTACTGCAAACATCTTCCAGCTGTGAAGTGTGAGAAAAGAGTCCCACATACTGCTGTAAATCATCAGCAATTACATCTTTAAGGTTCAAAGACCAGTTCAGTGATTTATTTTGCTGCAGTGCTGTGTTTAATTGTACAGAAAATGTATCTTTGGGTAGTAGATATTTCTCAGGCCACCTTTTCAGAGACAATGTCGGTGAGCACACAGATGGTGAGGTACCACGGAAGGAGGAAGGGCAAGCAGGTTCATTTGAAGTCTGAATTCCACTAGGTAGGTGTGGAAGGGTGGTGGGTAATTCACTGACACAGGAGACAGACAGGTGGATTTGGCAACACCGCACAGGTGCCCAGTTTTATTTTCGGGGTGCTGTTTTTCAGTTTATCCCGCAGATGGCGCTGTGGGTCCATGGTCTGATTTACCAACGATGGTAAACAGAACCACGGGCCAACCAAGCGATGGTACACAATACCAGTGCCTTGCAGGTGCTCAAAGAAATAATAATGAAAACAGAAGGCAAAAATAACAAGGGACAAAATAACACAATAACAAAACTACAAATAAAAGGTGCTGCACTCTGCAGCAATATCCCGGTCGTCGCTGCCCGTGTGACCCGGATCTCTGTCCTACGCTGCCGGCTACCTAGCCTACTCTGTTATATTTTTAAGGGGTCTGCCCAAGGGTTCCCCGCTTTCACTGTCTCACTGACACTTTCGTGTCTTTTTCTCTCCCGGCTGGTTCTCGGTCCAGCATTTCCGCACTCTCAGCGCGTCTATAAGGGCAGACCTGAGGAAACAGCAGAGCATTATTTTATAAGACCAACAATCTCCAAAGACTCGCCTCTCAGCCATTCAGAGAGGGGGAAAGTCCACACACCCACTTTCCCACCTCCCCGTGTCACTGTCATGACTCACAGGCTGTTGTTGGGCGACTGCCGCCCTCTTCCTGCAGCCCGTGAACACGCCAGCAGAGTCAGCACTGATCTCTCCCTGCTACAGTAGGTATAAAAGATCAGTCCTTGTTTTTCACAGTAATTTCAGTTTTGATCTATTTTCAATACTGTCATCTAAAACATCAAAAAAATCATCCCACTCTTTGATAAACTGCTGTAGTATAAACCAATCCAGTCCCTCTTCTTTCAGACCATACACCTCAAAGATTTTTGTCAGGACAGGCTAATTTCACCATGTAACTATTTTTTTTTTTTTTTTGGTTCCTGGGTAGTAAGTGTTATTTCTTAATTACTTATGCCTCAAAAGTATAGAAAATGGCTATTATTCCCCACAAACTTTGCTTTTGTGACCAGGACAGTGATATTTTGAAATTTACCTATTTTCCAAAACTTTCCAGATAGATAAACTTGGAGTAACTTCTAGAACTTTCTAGAACTTTCCAGTAATATAAATAGTAGTATAAATACAGGGGCCTTAAGCCCACCAGTTCAGTTTAGTTCCAGCTGCCTAAATGGATACATATCTGCATTTTTCTGAGATGGCATCAAGAGGCGGCAAGCATCCGGCAGACGCATTTTGCTATGTCTGCGGCCAATTTATCAAGACAAGAGCGAAAAAGTACTCAGTGGAAGCATCTGCTAAGATGTGTGAGGCCTACAAGGCATGTTTCGGCATGCCTGTCGGGGATCAAGACAAACCCTGGGCACCTCATTTCACCTGCGAGCACTGTAAAAAAACTCTGGAAGGTAAGATGGACAATTGTTGCTTGGAATTTTATGTTATAAAATTTTTAAAATTGTAAAAGTTTTTAATTTTAAAATGTTTTACAATTTTCAATGTTATTGAAAAAATATATATGAAAAATGTTTTGAGAATCTCTTACACATTAGTCATGGGTGAAATAAATGTATTTTTGTAGGATGGTACAGAGGGGAAAAGAGAGCCATGAAGTTCGTTATCCCAAGAATTTGACGGGAACCCACTGACCACTCAAGCAACTGCTACTTCTGCATGGTGGACCCTTCCAAACGTCGGACTGGCAAGAATGCACCTGCTATCACGTATCCAGACCTTCCTTCATCCATCGCCCCGGTGCCACACTGCCATGAGCTCCCCGTACCCACTCCTCCGGAGAGAGAGCAGCCGTCTTTAGAAGAGAGCAGCAAGTCAGAGAGCGAGGAAGACGTTGTAGATCCAGATGACAATTTCAGAGGTGGAGCTGAGGAGAGAAACCCATACTACCCCAACCAAAAAGACCTCAACGACTTGATTAGAGATCTTGGTCTCACCAAGTCCAATGCCGAGCTTTTGACGTCTAGGCTCAAGCAGTGGAACTTGTTGGATGAAAGTGTGCAAGTCGCAGATCAGAGGAAGCGTCACCAACCTTTTTCCAGCTTCTTCACCCGTCAAGATGGGCTCTGCTTCTGCCACAATGTGACCAGTCTGTTTGAGGCAATCGGAATCGCCTGTAACCAGAATGAGTGGCGCCTCTTCATTGACAGCTCATCCAGGAGCCTCAAAGCCGTGCTGCTCCATAATGGTAACAAGTACCCGTCTCTTCCCCTGGCTCACTCGGTGCACCTCAAAGAGGATTACAACAGCATCAAGACCTTGCTGGACGCCTTGAAGTATGATGAGTACGGCTGGGAGGTCATAGGAGACTTCAAAATGGTGGCATTCCTGATGGGTCTCCAAGGCGGTTTTACCAAGTTTCCCTGCTATCTTTGCCTTTGGGACAGCAGGGACACCAAGGCGCACTACCACAGGCGGGACTGGCCACAGCGGACTGAGTTCTCTGTGGGGAGGAACAACGTCAAGTGGGAGCCACTGGTGGACCCCCGGAAGGTGCTGATGCCACCACTGCACATCAAATTGGGCCTTATGAAACAATTTGTCAGAGCTCTAGATAAGGAGTCGGCAGCCTTCAAGTACCTTCAAGACTTCTTCCCTAAGTTGTCTGAGGCAAAGGTCAAAGCCGGTGTCTTCGTCGGACCACAGATAAAGAAGATCCTGGAGTGCAATGAATTCCCCAAGAAGCTCACTAGTAAGGAGAAAGCGGCTTGGAACAGCTTTGTCACAGTGGTTCGGGGCTTCCTGGGCAATCACAAGGCCGAAAACTATGTGGAGCTGGTTGAGACTCTCTTGAAGAACTACGAGCACATGGGGCTGTAGGATGTCCCTCAAAGCGCATATCCTTGATGCTCATCTTGATAAATTCAAGGACAACATGGGAGCATACTCGGAGGAGCAAGGAAAGCGATTTACACCAGGTAAATCTAGAAAAACTACTCACTTCTAAATCTTTTGTAGTCATTTTTGGATTACTTTAGTATAAATACATGTTAATTTGGATTCATATGTTGTTTTTTTCTGACTTTATGTGAACGAAAAGACACAAATTCGTCCGTTTTCTCATTGGAAATAGGTACATTTCAAAATATCACTGTCCTGGTCACAAAAGCAAAGTTTTGGGTAATAATAGCCATTTTCTATAATTTTGAGGCATAAGCAATTAGGAAATAACATTTACTAACCAGGAACGAAAATTGTGTTACATAGTGTTTTCTTCTATTGTCACCGGCCTTTTGGAATGTTCAAATTCCCCAGGAATATCTTACTCATTTTCAATATTTTTGAACTACAGAGACCAGCAACTCTTATATACGTTATATTAACCAAGCACATTAAACATGTTGAAAGCCTGGAAAATAACATCTGATACATTATTTGTCAATGTTTGTTACATATTCTAGTCTTGCATGTTCCACAATGCACATTTTACCTTCTTTATACTAGGGAACTGGTATAACACCCAGTATGTTTCCATGTTCAATCCATTACTGCTGTAATCATAGATTGATTTAATAGCATACTAAAAAAATATGGGTTTACAATTTAATAGGCATTCAGCAAAGACACTTACAACCTAATTTTCAAGAAAATACAACAAAAACTACATTTCATATCTATTTAGCATCTGTAAAATGAAAAAAAATAGGAATGACACATTTTTATACATTTTAGAAACTCAATTCTTAAGTAGGCAATAAAAGCACATCTATAGTGATGACGGTGTCATATGGAGTATTAAAAGGGTCAACAATTAAATAGTTAATTAATGTGTCAATTAATACATTAATTTATAAATTGTGTATTTATAAATTAATTTGTAAAATGATTTGTTAATTCTTACATTAATTTGCAACTTAGCTGTTTGCCAATTGAACAGCAAGCACGGAACAGGAAACAGAAGATCGTTTGCAAGTGTGGCCTCAATTGGGTTCAAATAAGGTATGTATATTAATTTGTAATTTGCTGCAGTTGACGCCACATGTGCAAATCATCTTCTGTTTCCTGCTCCGTGCTTGCAGGACACAACGCCATCACTAAGGCATAAAGAACCTTTGGAGCACAATCAATTTTAAACTCCCCCTCCTGTGATATAGGTTTTAAAAAGTAACAGCTAAACAGCTAATTTACAAATTAATTTAATAATTGACACATTCATTTATATACAAGTTTATTAATTCATTTATTAATTGACAAATTAACTTTAATTTGGACCCTTTTAATGCTCCAGTGTCAGCTTTAAGAGGCTGTGCAAGGCCTTTTCATCATAATACAATGAAGAAGATGTTTGAACCTTCAAAGCACTTCTGTATTCAAATCCTAAACAATGAGCTTTTATTCAAGCTATAACTATAAGGTTGTGGAGCATTTTTTATTATGTCATTGTAAGAAATATACAACCGAGGCTGTGCAAATAATGTATTCCAGGTTTAACAGGTTTGCTTCCCAGATTTTAAATTCTTTATACACAATTTTAGCTTGTGCATGTGCAGTCTAAGCCATTTACAATCCTTCCATTACAACGCATGACAAAGGGTAATAATCAAGCAAAGCTAGAGGAGGCATCAAGCAATATTCAGATACACAGGTAATTTCATATGCACTATAGTGGTGGCAACAACTAGACTGACATTCATGGAGTTTCCATGCAAGGCAATTTACACGTGAACTGGTGATGCACGTGCACGTTTGGTAACCTTTACTTATAATAAGCAGGTTATGCTTGTTTTTTGCAAGTCGCTGGTTAGAATTTGCATAAACACCCATACTCTTACATGGGTTGTGCTTGTTTTGGGCTGTTTTGAAAGGCAGTGATGTTTTTTTTTTTCTTGTCAACACTGGGAACCATCTGTCTCACAGGCAGCCACTGATTCCTGAACACCTCATTTTGTTGTTGACAAGAGTTTGTGCAGGATACAGCAGGCAGTGGCAATTTTTAACTTTTTAAATTTTAAATTTTCAAACTAATGTTGCACTTCAGTCCATTTCAGTATCCGCCACCTCCTTTTCAAGTGCCCACTACTTGTATTTGCCCAAGCGTGGTGTTGAATGCTTCCTCAGCAGCTGTAGCCGTCCGGACGGGTAGGGTTTCTATACCAGGGTAGTATACACAGCATCACCTGATCCCTATATGCTGTATTGCATGAATGAAAGGGATATATATAGTCTCCCCCGGTTTTCAGCCATGGTGTTCTGCAATACCTGTTGGTCAGTTTCATTTTAAACCTTTGAGTTCATTTTTAATTAATGAGTCGTACGATAAATTAGTTGAAATAGTATTCACTACTAACGACTTGACACCCCACTAATGACATTTGAAAAACAATTTGGGCAAGAGCAGTAAAACACATTATTAACCAACCAGGCATGAGGTATTTTGCTTTATTACAGCAGCTTAGATTCACTTGTGTACCAGTTCTCTGCACATGGAAACCACATTTTCTCAAAATTTCACTAGTAATCTTCAAAAACAGCACAAGTACTTTACGCATAGTTAATTTACATATCAACTCCCACCTTTCCCCTTCATTTGCATAACATCGAGTGAAAAGCCTGGTTTACTCAATTAAAATAAACTGATCAAATGGAAACCCCAAAAAGCATTTTACAAAAGACATTCTTCTCGAGCAAAAAAAAACCCAAAAAATCACGCATGGAAACTCCACCATTTTCTACAGAGGAACAGCACTCTATTTTCTATACAACATACATTCCACATTTGTATTTCACACTGATCTATGTCAAAAAAATGGCCTGGTGCACTATTTAGCTTGTTATACCATTCAACTGTAGAAGTTCCTATACACTTGCTGAAAGTGTGTCCACTAAAACAGGTACACATTACACATACCAGTCATTTCACTAGAGTTACTGTTTCAGAGGCACGAACAAAGGTCTGTAGGAACTGGTGCCTTGTAACAAGCATCTTGCACACATTCTTGTGGTTTTTCAGTACTCTGATTATTCTCTTAAAGTAATTGTGCTTTGCTTCAAAGTGCATGCACCAACATTGTTTCAAAGGACCATAATCCAAAATGTGCTCAGAATAATGAATCAGAAAGTGCTGTTTAGGCTTGATAGATTTGGTGGGAAACAATTCCTTGAACATATTCAAATGTTCTTGAATTTTATTATGTAGGCATTAAACCCAGTGCAAAGTAGTTTTAGGTGAAAACACTTCTGCCACAATTAGCCTTAGTTGCAGTAGTAATTGCCAATAAGGATTATCCTTTGGAATTTTGGGACCTATCATCAAAGGCAATACTTTGATAAATGTCCACATTCTGGCAGCAGTCTGATTCATGCTATTTGCCAATTTTACCACCTCATCTGGCTTGTTTACTATAGCACAAGGCCCATACCTGAAACAAGATATCTTGCCATTCAAATATTCTAAAGTAATAAATCCATCTGAAATGAGTTGAGCAAGTATGCAAGATAGTTCATAATTAGTAACACCTTCAAGGATATCTGGCGGTTGTCCACAAGTGACATGATAGTTTTTAAGAGGATTTAGAGGGCTGTTAAATTTTAACCCATATATAGATGATGTAGTAGGATCAAGTTGGATCTTTTGCACATGGCACTCCTAGATCTATTTCATCCTTTTTTTAAAAATATATGGATCAATGGTGTATTTGTGCAAAGACAAGTCCTGCATACCCTGAGCACTTTTGTTCTAAAACTTTGAGGATAACCACCAAGAAAACGACTACCAAGATTATCAGCACTAACAAATGTGAGAGTGCCTTTCAGAGGGAAGAGAATCCCCAGTACAGTTATACCAAGACTTTCAAGTCTTCAAGCAATGGCTTTAGTACAGTCTGTATACTACATTCTTTCAAATAGATTGTTCGGCAAAGTATTGCTAACTGTATTGAATTGCATACTGCTGTGTTCTCTTGACAAAGAGTGTCAAAAACAAAATAAAAGGCTCCATGTTTATGTTTCTTTCTGTGAGCACTGAGAGGATTAACAATTTCAAAGTCATCATAGTATAGCTCTATTTGCAGAGCAAAAGGGTTTTCTTGAAAAAGTGTGTTATTTTTACAAAGTTTAATATTGTAGTCATTCAAAAGTAATGATGGCTCATGAGAGTGCAGCACTTGATCCAAAATTTCGTCACTTTGTAAAAGTATTTTAAGAGTTTCCAATATGGGTACATACTCAAAATGGCATTCTCTGTGCCATGCATTTCTGCCCATTAAGTAAGTTATTAATTCAACAAAAGGCAGTTTTTCTCCATATATCTTTCTTTTCCATTCAGTGTTAAGAGATTTTTTTGCTTTTTGGAAAAAAGAGCTTTGTACAGCTCTTATCAGACCCTCACTGATTTGTTCTTTGTCATTGCTTTGCTGCAGCATGTCTTTAGCTGATTGAATAACATTAGTGTCTGAAATACTGTCTCTGAAAAGCAATTTATTATTGTTTGCAATGCACTCTCTGGAAGTGTGTGTACCTCTTTCAACTTAAGAAAACATAAAGCTAGGCTTTGTTGGTAGGTTTCAAATGAAATATCTGAATCGTCTTCACTGTGACCAACATACAAGTCATCAGAATATAAAAAAAAGAATGATCTATTATAGATATCCTACATTTAAATTCTTCTTTGATATCAAACTTAGATGCATGTTTGTGGACCTTAGAAATGTGATACTTTACATAGGATTTTGTACAACTGACCATAGGACAAAAATATGTTTGCAGTTCCATTACCAATATTTTTACCAAGATGACTGATTAGCTGATTTAGAGGTGCAAATGTATTTTCTGAAAAATGCACTTTGGACATTTCAAAGTAATAATCCCTTCACCGGATAATTTCACAGAAGGTGCTTGATGAAAAACTTCAGAATGTGTTTTAGATACATGGGCTTTGTATCTACACTTTACATAAAAATTTGGCTCATTGCTGTGTGCAGCTGACACATGCCTAAGAAGTTTAGTAAAACTAACCACAGTGAAGTCTCTACAGCAGGCGCAAATAAACATAGGCAGAATCCACAATAGGGAATGCAGGATGTGGCCACTCAGTGCATGGAGGTTAACTGTTGAAAATAACATGAAACAAAAAAACTGAATTCATTTCTGAAAATGTAGACTGTGAACACATGTGCATACAGAAGTAAGCTGAAGAACTGCATGTTTAGGTAAAACTGTTGATGCTTGTATTGTTGTGGTTTGCCAACTTTCACCAAACTTTGGGAGTGATCACCCATTCCAGTATTGAATCAACACCCTTTTTTATAGTAAAAAAATACTTTTTACTTTAAGGTTTGCTCAGCATTCCACCTTCATTAATCCTGCAGTGAAAACTCGATCTGATCATCTGTGCAATATGAGGTTGAAGGTACTTTGGCATTTTAAACTTAAAGAACCCACTTTGCAATTAATGGCTAAGTCTATTAATATGTTTTAGGTAACTGACCATGGTGGCAGAAGCAAATGCCAGGAATTATGATGGATCTAGTCCTTCTTATTGTCATGTACTGTACTACACTGATGGATCCACTAGGCTTTTGGAAGCTCCTTGAACTTGCTTCCTTGGGTGCCCTGCTGATACACACTAAAATGTTACCATCTTAGCAAGAATACATAAAATACATGGATGCCATTTTTGGAATATGGACATATGGAGAATATTGTCTTTTCCAGTTTCATAAAATAGAAACATATATTTATTGGAAACCAACTGATATGCATCCGTACCTTCATATGTCACCTGCACATCCGATCAATACTAAAAGTGCCATGCCTAAAGGACTGGGCTTATGTCTCTGTGTGTGATTACATCACCTACCTGCCCTGCTGCTGCCTTCTCTGTGCATGCTACATTCTCCCCTGCCAGCCTCAAGTCCACCCCGGACTAGCTCACCAGGCTATAGTCTGCCGACTGCATGCCATTGTACCTTCGTCCACTTCTGACACCATTGTAGCAAACTAAGTTAACACAGGCAAGGCGAGGCAATCCACACACAGGCAGAGGGCTAGCACGAACTGCCAGTGATCGAGAGGAACGGTAGTTCCTCGTGCCAAGTTACAGCAACGCATGAGAACTGCCGATAATCTATAGCACAGAGAGTTTATATGTATTTTCAGGGTATTGACGAAGCAAAAGTAAATTAGCCAAAAGCACCATTCGACATTTAATTTGTAGTTCCCAACACTTTCACATGAAATGTAGAAAAAAAAGTAAATACCTGTGTAACAGGGGAGGTTTGTGCTGACTGTCTGGCAGCCCTGTAAGATCTGTCTGCCAGTCATGGCGATGACATGGAGCGGTGGGGAAGAGGGTGTGTGGGCTTTCCCTCTCTCTAAGTGGCTGAGAGACGAGCCTTGGGGGATTGCTCGGCCCATAAGTACTGCGGTTGGTTGTGCATTCAGGTGGCTGTGACTGAGAATACATAGGAGACGCTGGCGAGACGACTGGTGTTAACATAGACCAGGCAGGAACACCAGTGGTTGGAACGATTGACCAAAATCAGGCAAGTACAGTTGAGGAAGACAGTCAGCCTTAAATAAATCGGATTGTACCTGCATTGGTATTACTGTGGACCTGACTACTGTTTTCGGTACTCAGTAGAAAAATAAAGAGAATAATAAAACTGGGCACCAGCGTGGTGTTGCAACGAAACTTTTTGTCTCCAGTGTGTCAGTGAATTGCCCACCACCCTTCCACAACCTGTCATATAGTAAGTCGCCAAAGGAAGGTAAAAATTTCCATCTCCTTCTTTTTCTCTCAACATATTATTTTGCAGACCTCAGGCACTTTTATCCACACATATGTATATTACAGGATATTTGATTTTAATGGCAATTAACTTGTTTTGTCATTGGAAATAAACTAGGTAACGCACTTATATTGTTTATATTAAATTATTTATTTCTGTCTGGAAAAAAATCTTTCTTTACATAAATAAAAAATGGTCTGGTATACATGCGATTGGAACCTAAAACCTTCAGTTTACAAGCATGTTGTGTTAACTGTTGTGTTAATTTTGAAAGATGAAGTCAGCCAGCTGAGAATTCCCGGGACTTCGTTATATTTTTTAGATTTTTCGAGCCATCATTTATCATCATCATCATCATCATTCTGAGATTTTGATCTTGAGCTCTGAAAATGTTTGGTTTCCTGTCAGTGTAATGCTCATTGTGGTCCTGTGGCAAAGTGGCTGCTGATTGTGAACAGGTGCAGAGGTGATGCAGTGCAAGAACAAGCACATACAGGAGACTGTAATCCATTTAGAAAATGGGATCTTTTATTTATACTCCCGGTCTGGTGACCAAACAATAAATCTCCGACAATACACACCGATGTGTAACGCATGGAGGAAAAAGACAAGGGATTGCTGCCCAAATAATAAACACACACTATCCATCCCACAATTATACAGGACACAGTCACCAGTCCCCGTGTGTGCAGTAGTGCTCATGGTGGGTGATGACAATTTATTTCAGTGATTGTAGTGAAGTGTTGTTCCGGCTTTGTGCTGGCCCAAGGCGACAGCTCCGGAAACGTGTTAGCCCTCTGGTGATTCACAAAAAACAAAACACAATTACTAACAAGCACAAACAAACAAACACTCACGAATATTCTCTCTAATAACAGTGGTCCTAGTAGATTGAGATTCCCTGGCCCCTTTTATGCCATCACGCGTGACCCCTTGGTAAATGAGTGCACCTAATCTCTACAATCTGCAGCTGCTACATCGTTTCCCTTCCAGGTCAATACGTTCTTGCAACGGAATCTTGCCTTCTTCCAGAGTTACCGACTTCACGACCCTAGGAAAGAACTGTCAGGCCAGCCCATCCAAAACACTCTACTTTCACTGCTTAGCGCCCTCACATGTCGGGAGGGAGATTTACAAACAAGATTCATTATATTTCTGTCACAGTCCCCCAATACTAACATCAAATAATAATAATCGATATTTCACCGACCAATCTCACCCCCTCCCAGTCCCCTCTCAAATGTTTAAGTAGTGAGAATTTGGTCTGTAGCTGTTTATTTATACTGTACATTAAAAAAATACAGTTTTCATTTTAATGAATAGAGCAAATTACCACAGTGTATATAAATCAGAATGTTCCATAGAACCACTTTATACTAAATGAAGTAAGGCAAGTGTCCAAATTGAACCATTCAGCAGAATTAATATTATAGCCCCCCAATAAATTCAAATGCAGCTTGCTTTACTGCTATTTTTATGATTAATTATGATATTTTTGTATTAATTATAACAATAATAATAATAATTGTTGTTGTTATTAATAATTATTATTAGTATTATAAATATTATTAATTGCTTAGCAGACACCCTTATCAATTCTTTATAATTATATTTTCTTTGACATATAGCTTTTTTGTTTTTTATTTTCAGATTATGCAGCAATCTTAGATAATGAACACTGTAGGCTTGATGTATTTCTTTTTAGTTGTTTTATGAATGAGTACAAAATCGCCTTGGTGCCCTTGGGTTGGATTTTTTTTTGTGAATTTTTGCCCCCGAGAACAGCCTTGGTGCCCTTGGATTGTCATGCCCACCAAAGGTAATATTGCCTTGCCCTCCATGAACTTAAATTCATGCCCTGTCTATAAGTAGCCTTTATTTAAACATGAATAATAACAAATATAATAATGTGGAGCACATTAAGTAAGTGTGCTTCCTCCTTTAATGAAATATTTCCTTGGCAGAGTTTGCAAATTCCACTTTCTCCTGCTTGGTAAAGAAATGTCACCCAATGCTTTGCTTGGATGCCATTGTTATGTATTCACAAGACAGAATTTAATGTAACATAATAGCGTAACGTAGTAGCGTGCTGTACTACTGCATTCATTTTAAAACTGAACATAACAGCCATGTTAACAACAACAACAACATCAACAACAACAATGGAATATGGCCAATATATGCCACAAAGAATCCTGCAGCATGATGTGCATTTAACATTAAGAATTGTATTTAAACAGATATATTTTTATTATTATTATTATTATTATTATTATTATTATTATTATTATTATTATTATTATTATTATTATTATTTCGATGTTTGCCAGTCGGAAAAAGGTTACACAAGTCTACAGATCTGAAGAGACTAAATGTATGTGTACTGTATAGTATTTAAATATTTGTCATGCACTTAAAACATGTTTTCATTACCTGATAAAGATCAGGTTCCGGATTCCTATTCCAAGAATAAATAGTATTGCAGTATAGAAAGGTGAGGTTCTATAGTTGCATTACTACATGGCAGTTTATCACAAAGATTATTATTTTTTTTACATCTTTAAATTACCCCACTGAGTAGCTGCCGTAGGGCTCCACTTCTGGGTTGGTTAAAGGGGTTAATTAATAGCAGCTAGAAGGGGGAGGGGAACGTTATATAAGGTGGCAAATAGCGAGGTACGGGACTAAGAACAGCAACAGGGCAGTTGGTGCAGGAGAGAGCGTTAGCCTTTGTGTGTAGAAACAAGTGTTTAAAAAAGTAAGCAACGTGACCAGGAGTGTGGGTTTTGTTTACAATAAACCATCAGACCAGGAATAAACGGAATACGGTGGTGGATACCAGCGAAAGAAACTACGGTGCAGCAAGGCAGTTGAAACAAACTTTTATTATCTTAAATGGGATTGTGGTTGGGATTTTAGAAGGAGATCTGTTTTGCATATTTTCACGCTGGGGGCTGTGAGTGAAGACAGCAGCCAAAGACTATTTTATTCCTGCGGTAACACTTATGGAGTGTGTTGACATTATTTTGAAAAGCGTGTTCATTGAACTTGGAGAGCATAGTTCAGAAGATAACCCGCTTGTAAAATAACACTGGCACCGGAGACTGTACCCTTTTATAACAAGTAGCGCTTTGTGAAAATCATGCTGGGTGCTGTGTACTACTCAAAAGGATCACCAGGACACGCGGTGATGAAAAATCCCTGCAATATATAACTGTGTGTTGGAACCACAAGTAATGGACTGTTTGATAGAGAGTCAACACAGTTAATTTCAAGACTTTTATTTTTAGTTGTTGGCTGGAACAAGTATGTGGTATTTTGAGTTGGCTCTGTTGTGGAAAATGAGCCTTCTTCTTTTCTTCACTTTTACTTTATAAACGCTGGGATTACTTCATCCTCCTTGCCCTGGAATAACCTGCAGGGGCACCCTTGTTCGTCGGTGAAACCTGGAAGCAGAAAGAAAGTTTGTGTACAGCCCTGAGCACGGATTATACAATTGCAAAGATTAGAAAGGAAAACTTACCTGGGAGTCCTCCTGGTGGCGAGTGTTGGAATTGCAGGTCAGGAGACTTGCAAATGACTGAACTCTTAACACCCCAGAGTGTGTGAGGTGGTGGTTTGTGTTTGGGTTGGTTGGGGGGAGGGGGGCTAGCCTTGCCCAATGGTCAAGACTAGGGACTTGAAGCAGTTAAGACTAGGGCGCGATGAGTGGGCTAGTGTCACAGAGACGGCCGAAGTGGGCGGAGTCAGAACCAGGAAAAGGAATGAAATCAGACAGGATGGATGAAATTAAATGATGATGGCGCTTGCTTGCGCCGGTTTACTGAAAATAAAAGGGTTTAAACAAACACGAAAAACACGGGACACGGCACATTCGCCAAAATAAAAAGACAAACAAAAACAGACTAACACTTTACAAATGGTGAGCAGATCGACAGACAACCATGGTGAGTTAAATAAACAAGTATATTGCAATAGCAATTGAAATTATCACTCTCCTACTCTCTCTCCCGTTCTCCACTCACCGAACACCCAAACGCGAGTATGTGAAAACGTGTATCTATATATACTGTTGTGCTGGGATTCAACTACTAATTAATTATTCACTTGAATCCCAGCACGTGAATTAATTATGTGCAACCTTGTGCTCACATTTTAACTACTTTAAATGTACGTGAAGTGATGTACAATCCTGTGCCTAAATACAAATATACATTTTAAACACTCGTGTTACAGACCCATTTATATCCCGTGTACCAATGACCAACATTTAACAAACCACATGCAACATAACAGATAATATATACAGGGGCGGGCACTTTGTCACAGTTAGGTTTTATTTTCTGACCACCCATTTGAAGAGTGTTTTGTTCTCCACTGTAAATAAACCCTCACTTAGACTTCACTTCCTGCCTTTTGTCTGGTCTTTCATCAGGTTACCACCCCAAAACAGAGCCCCAAGCTCACATGTGGTCTGAAAAGTGGGATGGTAATTTCTGATTAAGTTACAAGACCCATTTGAAATAAATAACTTGAGAGTATCCATTGACAATGGCAGAACTCAATGAGTTGGTCCGGGCACTAATGAGCGCCATGGCTGCTCAGCAAGAAAGCACCTGGAAGATGCAAGAGCTCCACTCCGCCTCTCTGCAGGTCCAACAGGAGACCAACAGGCTGCTGTAAGAGCAGCTTAATGGGGTCCGGACTGAGAGAGAGGCTGTAATAAAAAAAAAGTGTGTTCTAGAAAGTTCTAGAAATGCGTTCAAGTTCATCTGTGCCCTTGCCCTATAATAACCCGTATTTGATAGAACTAAGCCTTAGTCATGCTTATATAACTTGTTTTTGTCATGCTTATATAACTTGTTTTTGTCAGAATGTTCTAGGGAAAGGGATGGTTTATTCAGAGGGCCGAGCCTCGAGGGAGTGATCTGGCCAATTACTGTCTCGCACGCAGAAGCCTAACTTGGTAAGTTATAAAAAGGACGGGGTTCTCCCCTGCTCTGATCAGAGTCAGTCGTGAGGATTAGCGCGCAGTCCTGCTCGGTTTTTTTTGGAGACAGCTGCTTTCTCTTACCAGGGTCGAAGGGCTCTCCCGATCTGCTTGGAAGGGTAAGAATTAGTTCAGTTGCGTCTCATGGATTGTATTGATCTGTGATTAATATAATCTTTGTATGTAATCTTGTTGGGTTGTGTCCCGTTAGGGATATCGTTATTCGCAGTATAGCATCCGTGTATGTAACTGTGTGTGTGTGTGTGTGTGTGAAATAATAAAGGACCTTTTGAAATTATTCTGTGAAGTAATTGTCTTATTTACCTCCACATCAACTTCCTTTTAAATTTAAAGTAATTAAATTTCACACAACAGAGGCCATGTTGTTGCAACTTGCACAGGCCAGTGTAGGGTCAGGCCATTCGGTCACCATAAAGTCATCTCAGGTATTGCAAAAGATGACTGAGAGTGATGATGTGGAAGCTTTTCTCTTGGTGCTTGAGCGGACAGCCACCAGAGAAGAATAGCCTAAAGAAAAGTGGGCTGGGGTGCTGGCCCCGTTCTTAGTGGGGGGTGCCCAGAAAGCATATTATGACCTAAGCCCCGTACAAGCTGACAGTTATGATAACCTCAAGGCAGAGATACTGGCTCGGGCAGGGGTGACCATGGCTGTCAGAGCCCAAAAGTACCATGCATGGACTTACAGCACTACGAGGGCACCACACTCACAACTGTTTGATTTACTGCATCTGGCTAACCGATGGTTACAACTAGAGGTGAATTCATCCAAGCAGATGATGGAGGTCTTGGTTATGGATAGATATCTTCGTGCCTTACCAGGAACGTTAAGTAAGTGGGTAGGACAAGGGGACCCAAAGGACTTGGACCAATTCATTACACTGGTAGAAAGACAACTGGCCCCTGAGGATTTTGCCCGACAACCGCAGAATGGTACCTATCGGAAACCAACTAACCAGTGGACTGTAAGGAAAGTACAACCAGACAACGACCCGGGTAAGAACCTGATTTTACTGTCTGAACCAGGAGAGCGGTTTTCAACCTTGAAGGGACCGGTTAGGGTTAACAACTTTGGGAAAGGGGCCAGGAAGTGTTCATCCTGTGATTTTAATCAGTACCAGTACTTCCGCTGTCACAAAATAGGCCATATAGCTAAGAGTTGTCCCCTATTAGATGAGCCAATGCAATGTAATAGTGCTGAAATATTTTATGGGAGTATTATTGTGTCTGGGACCCTTGAGGGCCAATACCCTTACATAATAACCACGTGGGTGAAAGGAATTAAGGCTCAGGCTCTCATTGATTCAGGTAGTGCATTAACCTTGGTAGCCCCAGAACATGTGATCACATCTAAATTGAAAAGTGACCTTAAGACCGGAATCACTAGCATCCATGGGGATGTGAAATACTATCCAAGTAGCCAGGTTAAGATCTCTTGTGAAGGTGGGGAGTATGAGAGAGGAGTAGGAGTCATCCATAGGATGCCTCAACAAGTGATTCTGGGTAGAGATTTTCCAGGTTTTAATAACCTGACCAAATTGAAGGGGAAATGGAGGGCCCAATGGTAAATCTAGAGAAGGAAAAGTCTCCGGAGAGCCTTTTTAGCCTAATTCCCTTTTCTGACTCTGATATTTTTAGGGGAGGAGAGAGAACCTCCTATAAATCACGCAGGCAGCGAAGACAGGAAAAGAAAAAGGGGCCACACCAACCTACCGTTTTAGTTGGGCAGGTTGCCAAGCAAGGGCAAAAAGGAGTGAGCACTCGGTGTACCACCGAGGGAATAATAGAGGAAACTGGAGAGGTGGAATTGGAGATAGACCCGGAGAGGGGTTTGAAAACCTGGTGTGAGTCTTTCTCTCCCAATTCTGAACATTTTGGTAGGGAACAAGGGAATGACCCTACCTCGTGAATATAAAAGGATGGTGGCGGTGAATGGGGTACCTGTAGAGAGTGTGACTGTCAACCCATTGGAAAATTTTGTGATTAAGAATGATCTGGTATATCGGAATACAATACTGAATGGAAGTCCAGTAGAGCAGTTGCTGGTGCCTAAGTCATTCAGAAATAAGGTTTTACAGTTAGATCATAATCAACTCTTTGGAGCTCATTTGTGAGGGGAGAAAACGTTACAGAGAGTGCTGCAACAGTTTTGCTGGGTAGGGATAAGAAAGGACGTGGAGAGGTTCTGTAAATCTTGCCTAGGTGTCAGAGATCCAGTCTCCGACCCCATCTTAGAGCCCCATTAGAGGCCATGCCGATTATTGATGTTGCGTTTGAGCGCATAGCCATGGACATGGTAGGACCCTTGAACAAGTCAGCCAGGGGACACGAGTATATTTTAGTAATCCTAGACTATGCTACTAGATACCCTGAAGCCATCCCATTAAGGAATATGGCTTCCAAAACGATTGCCAAAGAGTTAGTTCAGGTGTTTACCCGTGTGGGGATACCCAAGGAGATCCTTACTGATCAAGGCACACCCTTTGTAAGTAAGCTAATGAAAGATCTGTGTAGGCTATTAAACATGAAACCGATTCGTACCTCAGTTTACCACCCTCTAATGGATGGCCTAGTGGAGAGGTTCAATCAAACGTTAAAGGCAATGTTGAAAAAGGTGATTAGTCAGGATGGCAAGGAATGGGACTTATTGCTTCCATATCTAATGTTTGCTGTTAGGGAGGTGCCACAGTGTTCAACTGGGTTTTCACTGTTTGAATTATTGTATGGAAGATAACCACGAGGCATACTTGATATAGCAAAGGAGAGTTGGGAGGAACAGAAAGTCCCAGTGAAGAATATTGTTGAGCATGTGCTACAGATGAAGGATCGAATTGAAAAAGTGACACCCATTGTTCAAGCTCATTTAAAGCAGGCTCAGACTAGACAAGCAGAACATTAGAATAAAACTGAGAAAAGACGCATTTTAACCCAGGGGATCGAGTAATGGTATTGGTGCCTGTACGTGAGAGTAAATTGTTTACACACTGGCAGGGTCCCTATGAGGTAATTGAAGCAGTGGGGCTGGTAAATTATAAAATAAGTCAACCAGACAGACACAAAACGGAACAGATTTCTCACATAAATTTGTTAAAACCATGGGTCGAACGAGAGGTCCTAATGTCTAAAGTTGTTACACCTCAGAATGGCAAGATAAATATTGGACCCTCTTAACTCAAGAACAAAGGGATAAGCTTCAAGAGCTATTCAAACAAAACCTTGATGTATTTTCTAGTTTACCAGGTAGGACTAAGCTGATACAACATGTCATTACAACTCCAGAGGGAAGTAGAGTGAAGATTCACCCTTACAGAGTGCCGGAAACAAAGAGAGGATATGCACAAAGAAATTGAGAACATGATCAAACTTGATGTTATTGAGGAATCATCAAGTCTGTGGAGTAGCCCCATTGTAATGGTGGCTAAACCTAATGGGACTTGAAGATTCTGCAATGACTTTAGACAGTTAAATAAGGTGTCAAAATTTGATGCATATCCCATGCCGAGAGTAGACGAGCTTATCGAAAGATTAGGTAAGGCTAAATATTTAACAACATTAGATCTCACTAAAGGATACTGGCAAATTCCCTTGAGCCCAGAATCAAAGGAAAAATAAGTCTTTTCTACCCCGAGGGGTTTGTATCAATATAAGGTGATGCCATTTGGGTTGCATGGGACCCCAGTGACGTTCCAACGATTGATGGATAACGTGCTGAGACCACATGCAGAATATGCATCAGCCTATATTGACGATATATTAATCTTCTCAGAAGACTGGGACAGTCACGTAGCTAAATTAAATGCGGTATTACATAGCTTGAAAGAAGCTTCATTAACTGCTAATCCAGAAAAGTGCTTCATTGGGTTGACTGAAGCTAAATATTTGGGTTACACTGTGGGAGGAGGGGCTATCAAACCACAAGTGGACAAAGTAGATGCCTTCAGAGATTGGCCAATTCTGCAAACTAAGAAGCAAGTAAGGGTGTTCTTAGGCTTAAGAATATTAAGGGATATTATCGATGGTTTGTGCCCGAATTCTCATCAGTGGCAACTCCACTGACAGAGTTAATTAGGAAAACCGATCCTAATAAAATAAAATGGACGGAGTCAACGGAAGAGGAGTTTGTAACGTTAAAGGATATTCTATGTAGTGGGCCAGTATTAGGGGTGGCTGATTTTACAAAGCCTTTCATAGTGTAGACAGATGCCTCGGAAGTAGGGGTGGGAGCAGTCCTTTCCCAAATAATTGATGGAGAAGAACATCCCATAATGTACCTGAGTAGAAAGTTGTTGGAATTACGCGGTGGTAGAAAAGGAATGTTTGGCAGTTCGATGGGCCATAGAAAGCTTAAAATACTATCTTTTAGCACGTGAATTCACACTGGTCACGGATCATTCACCTTTAAAGTGGATGAAAGAAAACAGAGAGAAGAACGCAAGAGTGACTAGGTGGTTTTTGGCATTACAGCCTTATAGGTTCAAAATAGAACATAGGAGCGGGGTAAGGAATGCAAATGTTGATGGTTTGTTTCGAGTACATGAGAAGGGGAAGGAAGTTTCACTTAAACCGGTTGGTTTTAGCTGGGGAAAAGGATTTGTAATAAATATACAAGAGTAAATAGTAATGCAGTATAGAAAGGTGAGGTTCTATAGTTGCATTACTACAGGGCAGTTTATCACAAAGATATTTTTTTTTTTTACATCTTTAAATTACCCCACTGAGTAGCTGCCATAGGGCTCCACTTCTGGGATGGTTAAAGGGGTTAATTAATAGCAGCTGGAAGGGGGGAGGGGAGCATTATATAAGGTGGCAAATAGTGAGGTACGGGACTAAGAACAGCAACAGGGCAGTCGGTGCAGGAGAGAGCGTTAGCTTTTGTGTGTAGAAACAAGTGTTTAAAAAAGTAAGTAACGTGACCAGGAGTGTGGGTTTTGTTTACAATAAAGGATCAGACCAGGAACAAACGGAATACGGTGGTGGATACCAGCGAAATAAACTATGGACACGGGAAGACAACTACGGTGCAGTAAGGTAGTTGGAAAAAACTTTTATTATCTTAAATGGGAGTGTGGTTGGGATTTTAGAAGGAGATCTGGTTTGTATATTTTCACACTGGGGACTGTGAGTGAAGACAGCAGCCCAAGACTATTTTATTCCTGTGGTAACACTTATGGAGTGTGTTGACATTATTTTGAAAAGCGTGTTCATTGAACTTGGAGAGCATATTTCAGAAGATAACCCGCTTGTAAAATAACACTGGCACTGGAGACTGTACCCTTTTATAACAAGTAGCGCTTTGTGAAAATCATGCTGGTTTTAAGGACTGTGTACTACTCAAAAGGATAACCAGGACACATGGTGATGAATAATCCCTGCAGTATATAACTGTGTGTTGGAAACACAATTAATTTCAAGACTTTTATTTTTAGTTGTTGGCTGGAACAAGTTTGTTGTATTTTGAGTTGGCTCTGTATGGGAAAACAAGCCTTGTTCTTTTCTTCACTTTTACTTTATAAACGCTGGGATTACTTCATCCTCCTTGCCCGGGACTTACCTGCAGGGGCACCCTTGTTCGTCTGTGAAACCTGGAATCAGAAAGAAAGTCTGTGCACAGTCCTGAGCACGGATTATACAATTGCAAAGATTAGAAAGGAAAACTTACCTGGGAGTCCTCCTGGTGGCGAGTGTTGGAATTGCAGGCCAGAAGACTTGCAAATGACTGAACTCTTAACACCCCAGAATGAGTGAGACGGTATTTTGTGTTTGGGTTGGGTGGGGGCTAGCCTGACCCAGCGGTCAAGACTAGGGACCTGAAGCAGTTAAGACTTGGGCCCGGTGAGTGGGCTAGGTTTTATTTTCTGACCACCCATTTGAAAGTGTGTTTTGTTCTCCACTGTAAATAAACCCTCACTTAGACTTCACTTCCTGCCTCTTTTCTGGTCTTTCATCAGGTTACCACCCCAAAGCAGAGCCCCAAGCTCACAATACACACACACTTTGCGTGAAAATCTGAACCAGACAACTAGCAGCAAATCACATTCACCAAATGAAATACTTTATTCACCAAGGTCTTACCACCGGATAACAGACTTTGTCTGAGGCGATCCGCTGACCAAATTTTCGTTAAAAGCATAATGTTAGGTTATTACCATAACCCTGGTTCCCTGAAAAGAGAATGACAACCATTACCGAATGGGAAGAGCCTCTCTGACCGTCAATCACTGAGCATATATAAAAAAGCTGCCCTATCAGGGCCCTGCTGTGAGGGGGAAGTCCCGCCCACCTCCTGTTGAAGAGGGACGTCCTCACAGTAGCACATCGCCATTTTCTTTCAAAAACAGAGGTCAGCTGGGGACACGACCTCAAAGGGTAATGGTTGTCATTCTCTTTCAGGGAACCAGGGTTATGGTAATAACCTAACGTTCCCTTTCAATTAAAATGACATCCATTACCGAAAGGGAAAGCTGTACCAAAGCTGTTGTGGCTCCAGATTACCGTCAGTACAGCCCCACGGCGACAGCAACAGAGCCCACATGACGCCTAAGGGCATGCTGCCTGCAAAACTCTAGAGCCCGGAGTGCATCTTGTTCAGTTTGTCTCATCAAGGCAGTAAAAATGCACAATTGTCTGACTACCTGTCTATGTAGCAGAATTTCATAACTCATCTAAGGAGGCGCCATGAAGGAAAGCCCACGAAGTTCCCTGGCCCCTGGTAGAATGGGCCGTAATGTCTACCGGTAACGGGGAGTCTGTCTGTTCATACACCAAGCGTATCGCATCTGTCACCCAGTGCGCTAGACGTTGCTTCGATAGGGCCTGACCTCTAGACCGGGACCCGTAGCAGACAAACATCTGGTTGGACTGTCTCCAGGACACTGTCCTATCCAAATAACAGCGCAGAGCCCGAACTGGGCATAGCGTATGTTGTCTATGGTCCTCCTCTGACTCATGCAGGGCAGGTCTGAAAGTTTCCAAAACCACTGATTGGTTAATATGGAATGAGGATACCACCTTTTGCAAAAAAGGATGGATTTGTTGTTAATGTTCCCCGTGGTGACTTCCAGTGAAAGCCATACATGTGTCATCGATGGACAGCGCATGAAGCTCACTTACTCGTCTGGCAGACGTAATGTCTATTTAAAATGCCCCTTTTAATGAAACAGGGCGCAGTTCTGCTGATGCCATGGGCTCAAATGGGGAACCCATAAGGGCCCGCAGTACCAGTTCTAGATCCCACTTGGGGACCATATTTTTCATGGGAGGACGAAGTCTCCAAGCACCTTTAAGAAACTGCACTGCCAGGAAATGTGCCCCAGTCAATCTTGTCATGGCATACTGATATTGCTGCCAGGAATACCTTCAAAGTGGACTCTGATTTTCCTGTGTCAAACAGGTGTTGTAAGAAGGTAAATATTGTCTCAATCGAGCAAGTCACCGGATTGTGACCTTTGGCAAGGCTCCAGTCTCTGAAAACTTTCCATTATATGAGTACTGGGCTCTAGTGCTTGGTGCCCTAGCAGACTGTAATGTTTCCACTACTGCATCTGGCAAACCTCGTCTGAATAGATTGCTCCGTTCAGCGGCCAGGCCCAGAGTTGGAGCTGGGCTGGGTTCGGGTGCCATGACAGGAGTGTGCGCTGCGTGGTGAAGGCCTGGCGAGCTCATGGTGCCTTGGTGGTTTATGTAAGCTACCACTGTGGTATTGTCCATCCAGACCAGTTTGTGCTCTAACTGCTGGCAAAAAAGAGATAACTCCAGGTTCACTGCTTGCAGCTCTTGTGCATTTATGTGCGCTTGCTGCCAATGTCAATTTTCATTGACCTCTTATTCCTCTCCCTTTCCTGACCGCTCTCCAGCCCAGGCTAGAGGCATCTGTAGTGATCACTTCCCTTCTGTGAGGGGATCTGAGGGGAGACCCAAGGCGTAGATTGGCAGGACAGAGCATTTCCGGCATTGTCTGGACACTCGCACCAACCAGTACCGATCTTGGACCGGGTGCACTTTGGGCGTATTTACCCAGGCTTGAAGCGGGTGCATTCTCAGCAACCCTAGTCGAAGGATTCTCGAGGCGGCTACCATCAGCCCCAACCACCTTTGATATATTCTGACCTGTAGGAGAGCGTCCTCTCGGAATATCGAGTGTAGCCTTGTGACAGAAATATGAGTTCTGGTGATAAATCTTCCTCCCGACCTGTGAGGGCGCTAAAGAACGAGAGCAGAAGTATCTGGAAGGGCTGGTCTGACAGTTCGTTTCCGGGACCGGGAAGTGGGTCAGCCCGGAAAGAACCGAGACTCGTAAGACCGTATTGTCTTGAAAGGTAAATGAGAGGCAGCTGCAAGTAATAAGTCAGCTGCAACTGTTTACCTAGATATCATGCGGGATTACATATAGGGGCCAGGATAACGCTGATTTTTTCCTTCGTTTGGGTTAACGCTAGGAGAGAAGGACAGAGAGGAGCTCTCAGAAAATAAGAGAAATAAGTGTTACGAGTTGTGTGTTATTTCTGTTTGTCTGTAATTGTCTGTCTTTGTCGCACCACTAGACAGTTAAAGCACACCTCCGGAGCTGTCGCCACAAAAGCACTATCCAGAGCACACTGCACAGAGCACCTGCACGTTTGGATTCACCGAGGACTGGTGACCGTGCCTTTGTTTTCTGTTCAGGACTGTGTTGTGTTATTCACGCTCCCCGCGCTTTACACATTGTTGTGTACTGCCAGGGATTTATTATTTGATGGTCGACAGAAATGGCACAATAAACACTTATTCATTAAATTACCGTTGTCTGCCTGTCACTCCTGCATCACATCACCGCTACACCTATTCCCCTTACCAGCCACTTTGCTACAGGCCTCCAATGACCGAATCTTGTCTTCCGACAGTGAGGCAAGCATGTTCACAGAGTTCAGTTTGATCCCCAGGAACACTGTGAACTGAGACGGTATGAAACTGCTCTTCTGTTGATGTATTGAGAGCCTTAACTTTGTCATATGATCTATGACCTGTTTTGTGTGCGCCTCTGCACACGCTTTTGAATGCATGCAAATTAGCCAATCGTCCAGATCGGGATCCAAATACCCCGCAGCCTGAGTGGAGCCAGTGCTGCATCCATGCACTTTGAAAAAGTGCGGGGTGCCAGCGAAAGGCCAAAAGGCAGCACGCAGAATTTGTACGCATTACCTTGAAAGATGAGGCGCAGATATTTTCTGTGAGTGGGACGGATCGGGACGCGAAATTAGGCGTCTTGCATGTCAATCGATGTGAACCAGTCACCCAGTTGGATGGACTGGATGATACACTGTGCTGTCAACCTGTTGAACTTCCTCTGTTTGAGGAACAAGTTCAGGACCCTGAGGTCTATAACTGGTCTGAAACCACCATCCCTTTTGGGCACCAGGAAATACCTGGAGTAAAAGCTGCTGAGGGCATTGCTTGGGCTTACCAAGCATAGAGCGTTCTTCCTTTGAAGATTGGTGATCTCCTGTTGAAGGAGTATCGCCCTCGCTGGTTCGACGGTGGTGGGGAGCACACCCTTGAAGGGTGGCGGACCTATGCGAAATTGTAAAGCATATCCGTGTCTCATTGTCGATAGCACCCAGAGTCCTGGATTCCGCCTTGCCATGGGTCATTGCTGTTGGTCAGTTCGGTTGTGAGGGGGTTTGGTGGCAGCTGGGGCCCCTCATGGGAGGTCTCCTTTGGGCTTGGGCGGGGATGGGTCTTTCTTAGGCCCTAGCCTCGGTCTCCAGCTGGAGAACCAGTTACCTCTGGCCGGCGGTGGTCCCCTGCTACTGGCCCTGCCTCTGCCTCTGCCTGCCTCCGGCAGGCTGCCCATGCAACCTTGGGCGCTGACAGTAAGCCGAAAGGTGCGAAAACTTGGAGGTGACTTCCATGGCCTTGTGGGACCTCTAAAGGCTCATATCAATGGTCGGCGTAAAAGTCTGCCACGACCTTGGCTTGAGTTAGCCACAAAGGCTACCAGCGCCCTCCCTGATGCTTGACCTAACTCCCCTCTTAGGTCGTTCCACACCTTAGCCACCACCTGGAGCTCCCCCGTGTCTGCTTGTGTAGCCCTCTCCTGCAGCCTCTCTGCCAACTGATTCTGGTAGAGCACCAGTATGGCCGTGGCATTTGCTGCTCAGACCTACAGCACTGCCAATGTGCAAGCTTTTTTGAGCATCGCATCTGTCATCCTGCAAGGCTTAAACGGATATTTATCCCACTTGGTGAAGGTGGAACCTTGCACCAAACCCGTGACCGTGTCCCCGATAGTGGGTAATACGCCTAGGCCCACTTCTTGGGCTCCTGCAGTAAGAAGCAGAGACTCTGCTGTTCTGGAGGTTGAGGGTGCAGGCGCTGGGTTGCTCCAGGAGGAGGGCACCAGTTCCAGGAAGAGCTGCAGTATCAAATAGAAATACATCCATTAGTGTTGAAAACATATTTTAAAACAATAAAACATCTGTGTAGTTAATATATTTTAGCCATAAAAACCTCCATCCTGGAGTTCAAACAGATTCACTTGTTTTTAACATTATCAGATGATCCTCTTATATATGATGCATGTTAATACAAGCCGATTTATTTGTATCCTTTAGTTTTAGTTTGGATAATTCAGCCTTTAATTCCATGTATACACATTGAAAATAATAAAAGTAAATATACAATCAAAATATGCACATTTTATAAAAACAAATCAAACAAGTGTGTATGTCAGCTATCTATTGATAGACAGGTCAATCTGGCACTAAGGGACACAGCTGGCTGTTGAATCGGGTTAGGACCATTTCACTCTCCAGGTGGCCAAGGAAGTGCAAGACTTCCTGACAGTCAGGAATGCAAACATTTCTTAAACATGATACCAGACAGAAGATGGTATTACATGCTTTCAGTATGTCCAGAATGATAAAACCATACAGATAAAAAATCTGAGCTCTTACTTTGGTAGGCTGGTAGAAGCAGTGCCCCAAACTTGTTGGAAGGCAGTAGGACTGAGCACAAATTCACAAATGCCAACATTTATATATATATATATATATATATATATATATATATATATATATATTTAAATAATGGCACATTCTTAAATGCCGTTGGTTTAATAACATAATCTGATTATGTGCTTCTAACTGTTTTGCACAATCTTTCCAGTATTTAGTTTAATTCTGGAGTAGACGTTTCTAATCTCATTAATGTATATCAGACTTAGAACACAATGTGCCCTACTGCTGCTGTAATAAAAGCCTCAATTCTGCTAACAGGTGCTTGTGGCAGGGCAGGGCCCTGTCTGTAAATATTGTTGTGTGGTGATTTTGTGGTGGTTGGCAGGGATGGGGTTAATTTTCTATCCCTGCCAAAATACATGTGAGAATGTGGCTGGAGCTAATTGAGTAATTGATAATTAGGCTCCAGCCACATGCTATAGAAGGGGGAAATGCCTTTGTTTGTTGAATGTGTTTTGGGGTGGGTGTTTCTGTGTTGCTAAATTTTGTTTTGTGTTACAAAGTTCAGTGAAGGCTCTGCCCAGCCTGAACAGTTTTTGTTTGATCTTTTCTTCAAACAAATATTGTCAGATATTTGCATTATCAAAATATAAGGGAATGTAGAGCATTTTCACCCATCTGTCTGTATTCTGCTTGTCTGATTATTACTGAACTTGCTGAGAACCTTCTTCAGCTCAAGTAATTGAGTTAATCATCTTCTATCAGTGGTGTCTGTTCAGCTCAGCTGCAAAAGTAGATGTTTTATTGAACCTTGACCACTCCCTTTTAAATGATGAGCTTTGAATGAAAAAAACACTGATTGGCCAAGTGGTGAAAAAATTTGAGTGACCTGTTTGTGTTATCCACAACATGCTTGAAGTGGGAACAGGTGGCCCTGTCCAGTGTTGAAGGTTTCTGTGATTTGAGCCACTGGCGGGGTTTACATGCAAGTTTTAATCGTTCATTCATGACGTGTCACGCACAAATGATGCATGATTGTGCTTGTTCCAAAAGTGCAAGGCAAAAAAGTGTGTGACTTAAGTGTCATTACGCTTTGGTAAAGCACGGTAAAGTGCGCACTAATTGGCCTCATTAGTCCCATAGCAACAAACTTTACAGTCATGCAAAATACTTCACGATAGACTTTTATAAAATACCATGATACCTCTTCCATTTCCCCTATATAAAATAATGCTCTTCTCTGGGAATGTTCTTTTCACCCTGTTGTCCTCCTCTGTAGTGGAAAATTGTACTTATCCCAATCTTACTAATATAAATCAGTTAAATATCCATCCATCCATTATTATCAATCCACTTCTCCTGGTGAGGGTTGCAGCTCAATTATATATAAATTGTATATAGAGATGTTGATTTATACCAATACAACGATATCAGCAGTTTATAACATTATTTATTCATTATGAACAATTCATGAGAACTACTAATATCATAATAATAATACTATGAATAATGTAGCTTTTTTCCCACAGGATGTTTCACGCTTCCAAACCTTCTGACAGCACGCAACACCAGGTCTGCTGGACGGATGAGGAAACTCATTCCCTCCTCCAAATTATTGCGGACCTGGGGTTTATGGATGAACTGGATCAACCTCACCAAAGAAATGCCACCATTTTCACCAGTATTACAGGTATAGACAGAGCGTTCCTGCAGGTACAAGATAAATTCAAAAATTCCTCCAGTCAAGGCTTGAGGTCCCAATTTCGGTTCTGGGAGGAAATGACCAGTTAATGGATGATGGCATTGGCATCGGACCATCCTCCCAGATGTCCTGTGAAATACCAGCGGCATCAATACAATTTACTTTTCTAAACTAAAATATGCTGCAATTGTAAAATAAGGACATTTATATGGGGGGGGGGGGGGTAGTACTTGGAATATGGGTAGTATCTATTGCCCTACCTGAGGTATCATACACACGGCGAGCTATCATCTGACTCTCTCTCGTCAGGCATGACAATATAGGTAGAAATATGTCTGCAAACAAGAGAGCGGCAGAAAATGCTCAGGTAGTGATGGACAGTGGATTTGTGGACTCCAAATACATTCCCGACAACTCTATACTCTGCGGCAGACGTGAGTTTGTACAGAGCAATACCCATTCACTTCTGCAGCGGCACAGCTGTACAGATATGTACTGGTGATGTCCATGTCCACCCTTACAAGTTCCACCAGTTGGTCAAACATAGCTCGGATGACCCGAAATGTTTCAATCCATTGTTTGTCAGATAAAGACTCGTGAAGCACAACCTCCTCCCACCAAACAAAGGGAAGATGATGCGCCCATATTAGTCTTTCCTGACGATGCACAAATAGAGGTCTGTACATAGAGACGAAGTGGTTGAGGGTGGTGTGGCAGAGCAAAGCTCTGCCCTTTTTAAATTGGCAGGGATGGGGTTAATTTCCCCTACCTGCCTGGGTTTATTATGTTCAGGTGACTGGGGTTGATTAGTTGATTAGGTTAATTAACGATCAATCAGTGCCCAGCCACCTGACATAAAAGGAGGCCTCTGCTTCTCATTTGGGAGGAGGGAGCTGAGGAAGCAGGTTGGTGTTTGTGGGTTTTTGTGATTTGTGAATTCTACATCCAGTGAAGGCATTGCCCAGCCTGGAAACCTTTATTTTTGTAAGTTTGTTTTTTGTACTGTTTTTTTTTGTGTGTTTAAATCCCTTTATTTTGCCCTTGTGCACTTTTATTTTGTGTTATTTATAAAAAAATAGTTATTTTTTTTTTGAACTTCAGACTGTCTCTGGGCCTCTTTCCACTCTGCCAGCCTGCCACAGGGGGATACAAATTATGTATTTATTATATTAACAGTGTTTGTATAAGCTTCCACATTTTCTGCATAATTAATTTTAATATTTCAACAAAGTACCTGTGTTCGAAATCAACACATCAGTAGTTTTTAATATATTTGTTCCACTGCTTAATTGATAAATTAATGCATAATCCTTTTTGTTGATCACATTAACAGTTCCACAGACAAGTTCAAAGCAGCTCAAATGCTGACTTTTTAATAACTGGTTGCAAATATCAAAAAAAGTAAGGGCTCTGTAAAAAAAAAAAAAAACTTTCATCCTGTTTTTTTACCACCATATTTATAAATGGATTAGAGAATACATGGCATTTGCAACAAGAAAAACATGTCAATGGCAGTTACTCTAAACAGCAGCAATGCAGCAAGTGTGTTTATCTGGCTGGCACCAGGCGTGAGCTGTGTCAGGAAAATCATACCCTGCTTCAACGTTATTGTTACAATTCGCAGGTCTTAAGACCACTAGGCAGTCCAGATAATCACAGGAACATTGTTGTATAGTTTAGTTACATTATAACATGATATCATTGTACTGCCAGTGTGTTTTAGAGTAATGTTTCCATTAGGCCAAACTAATTTGTTACATTTAAAACATGGATGTGAACATCATTATGTGGTAGAGCAGTGTGTTCCTGAACATTCTCTAGTGTTGTTACTGTCAGATAAATAGTCACCATGATTATTAACTGTTCCAACAAATATAAATTCCAAACCCATGTATTACTTTGGCAAAATGGTAAGTAGATACAGGTGAGTGCAGTGCAGGTACAAATCACACAGACAATTACGAACAGGTGCAAGGGTGTTTACTGAAATGTTTGACAATGTCCAGTGCCTTATGGCGAATACCTGTAAATAATAGATGATCGAAGTAATGCGGCTGGGTTTAATGCTGGCCTGCGGCTGCAGCTTCGGATCATGCTAGTAATCTTGAAAACAGATTAAAAAAAAACTAACAACGTTTACAAGACAGATTAACAGAACACTCACAGTATCTTTTAAATGCTGGGACTCATTTTAGGTTGTTTTCTAACCATTTACAAAGGAACAGATTACTTTGCTATGACCCTATTTTATACCTTCAGTCATGACCTCTTGGTTAATGAGTGCATCCACTCCTCTAATCCACAGATGCCACACCGTTTCCCGTTCGGGTTATTGAGTTCGGGTACCATAGCTCAGTCCCTTCTAGCCGGCCGACTTCCACCTACCCACGGGAATAAAGTGTCATGCCTTTTAGTCCAGGGCACTCTGCTCCCTTTATCTAGTATCTCAGGTTGGGAGGTAGATCTAACACCAAGTGTATTCGATCTCTGTCAAAATTACATTATACAGTATAGAAACGAAGAGGGAAGCATTAGAATTGCTTGATGCTTTGAGTTTCTTGTAGTTGCATGTGTATTTGACTTTAGATTTTTAGATGTTTCAATGAATTGCTAGCTTTAGTGCATTCAAATACACCATGCTTTAAATCCTAAGCAGTTGGGCCACAGTTTTGATTAAAAACTAATAGGAATGCATGTCATTCATCAGCACTTAATTTAAATGTGTGACTGTTCTGAGAATTGAATACACATTTTTGTGGAACGGTCATGCATTGTATTATTATTATTAGAAAGATTTACAACATGCTTCATAGCTAAATCAACAGCACATTAGTGTCTTGTACAGTCTTGCACAACTCACCATGGATATACTAAATACATTATATCCTTGCACAGAAACCTTTTCCAAACATTTTGAAGTGGCACTACAATGACTCAATTAAACTATAATATTGAAGAAAGGAGGGTCAAGGATTTAATTAGTACAGAGACTGCTCTCTTCCTCATCCTCTGAGAAAGGATGCTCCCTCCAGTCCAAGGCCGGCTTGAGGCATGGGTTCTAAACTGCTCCTTCCATCACACCTAAGAGAACAGGTACTCCCTCCAGTGTAGGGCAGGTTTGAGGCATGGAGACAGAACCGGTCCCTCACCCCCTAAGAAAAAGGGTGCTCCCTCCAGTGCAGAGCAGACTTGGGGCATGGAGACTGAACTGGTCCCTCACCCCCTAAGAGGAAGAGTGCTCCTTCTAGTGCAGAGCATACTTGGAGCATGGAGACTGAACTGCTCCCTCCCTTAATCTCAAATTGGTTATGCAATGACAAAAGGAAGACACCGATTAGAATCTTCAGCACTGTCAACATGATGACATTTTACCTGAGCTTGGAATATGTGTAAACAAAAGGCACATGACTTTGGATTTATTTTTTGACAGACTGAGTGCATACATTTTTTAAGGTCAGGATTATTCAAACTGCTCTGTGATACTGTGGCAGGAAATGGCTGAAGTGTGACGTTAGAACAGAAGAAGGACAAACAAAAACACAGGTCAGGTAGCTGCAGTTTACAAAAAAGATGCAGCATGCACCATTTTATTAAATACACAAAAATAAATAAAATATTTAAACAAAAATAAAACACTGCTCACAGAGCAAAAAAAAATTAAACTAAATAAATCTCGAACACAAAAATACAAGTATAGGTTGTCATTCTCTTTCAGGGAACCAGGGTTATGGTAATAACCTAATGTTCCCAATTGAATGACAACGATTACCAAATGGGAAAGCTGTACCAAAGCTGCCGTGCCTACAGATTACCAACAGTACAGCCCCACGGTGATAGCCTAAGAGCCCACATGATGCCTAAGGGCATGCTGCCCGTAATACCCTAGAGCCCAGAGAGAGTCTCGCCTGGTTTGCAACATCAAGGCGGTAAAATCGCACAAATGTCTGACTACCTGTCCATGTAGCAGCATTGCATAACTCATCTAAGGAGGTGCCATGAAGGAGAGCCCACAAAGGTGCCTGGCAACTGGTAGAATGGGCCGTAATGTCCCCTGGTAACGGGGAGTCCGTCTGTTCATACGCCAAACCTATCACATCTGTCACCCAGTGCGCTAGACGTTGCTTCTATAGGGCCTGAGCTCTAGAGTGGGACCCATAGCAGACAAACAGCTGGTTGGATTGTCTCCAGGACGCCATCCTATCCAGATAACCGCGCAGAGCCTGAACTGGGCATAGCGTGTGCTGTCTGTGGTCCTCCTCTGACTCGTGCGGGGGAGGTCTAAAAGTTTCCAAAACCATCGTTTGGTTAATATGGAATGAGGATACCACCTTTGGCAAAAAGGGTGGATTTGTCCTTAATGTTACTCTCGAGTCATTTTCCGTAAAAGCCATGCATGTGTCATCAATGGACAGTGCATGAAGCTCACTTACTTGTCTGACAGACATAATGGCTATTAAAAATACCACCTTCACTGAAACAGGGTGCAGTTTTGCTGACACCATGGGCTCGAATGGGGGACCCATAAGGGCCCGCAGTACCACTTCTAGCTCCCACTTGGGGACCATACTTTTCATGGGAGGACAAAGCCTCCGAGCCCTTTTAAGAAATTGCACTGCCAGGAAATGTGCCCCAGGGGACACAGAGTCAGTCATGTCATGGCGCATTGATATTGCTGCCATGTATACCTTCAAAGTGGATGCTGATTTTCCTGCATCAAACAGGTGTTATAGGAAGGTTAATATCGTCTCGATAGGGCAGGTCACAGGATCGTGACCTTCAGAAAGGCACCAGTCTTGGAAACCTTTCCATTTATATGAGTACTGGGCTCTAGTGCTCGGCGCCCTAGCAGACTGTAGCGATTCTACTACCGCATCTGGCAAACCTCGCCTGAACAGACGGCCCCGTTCAATGGCCAGACCCAGAGTTGGGGCTTGGCTTGGTTCAGGTGCCATAATACTGCCTCCGCTTAGTTCAGGATGTCCTTCCGCAGTGGGATCTGCCAACATGTCGAAGAGAAGACCAAACCAGGGGCATCTCGGCCATATGGGTGCAACCAGCAAAACCTGTGCTCTTTCCACCCTGATCCTCTCTAGTGTCAGGGGTAAGCTAGCGCATCTACTCCCAGGGTGCCCCCATCTCTCTCCATGGAAAACCATAGGGGGCAATGAGTTGCCTGGACACTCACACCAGCCGGTAACGATCTTGGACCGGGTGCACCTTGAACGTATTTACCCAGGCTTGAAGCGGGCTCATTCTCAGCAGCCCTAGTTGGAGGATTCTCGAGACGGCTGCCATCAGCCCCAACAACCTTTGATAAACTCTGACCTGTAGAGAGCGTCCTCTCTGAAAAGGGAGAGTGTAGCCTCCAACGACCAAATCCTGTCTTCCGACAGTGAGGCAAGCATGCTCACAGAGTTCAGTTTTATCCCCAGGAACACTGTGGACTGAGACGGTATGAAGTTGCTCTTCTGTTGATGTATTGAGAGCCTTAACTTCGTCACTTGATCTATGACCTGTTTTGTGTGCGTCTTTTGGAATGCGGGCAAACTAGCCAATCGTCCAGATAGTTCCGGATCCGAATACCTCACAGCCTGAGTGAAGCCAGTGCTGCATCCATGCACTTTGAGGCCAGAGGCCAAATGGCAGCACGCAGAATTCGTACGCGTTGCCTTGAAAGGCGAAGCACAGATATTTTCTGTGCGCGGGACGGATCGAGACGTGAAAGTAGGCGTCTTGCAGGTTAATCGATGTGAACCAGTTGCCCGGTTGGACGGACTGTAGGATACACTGTGCTGTCAACATATTGAACTTCCTCTGTTTGAGGAACAAATTGAGGACCCTGAGGTTCAGAATAGGTCTGAAACCGTCATTCCTTTTGGGCTCCAGGAAGTACCTGGAGTAAAAGCCACTGATAGCATTGCTTGGATCTACCAAGCACACAGCGTTCTGTTGAAGATTGGAGATATCGTGTTGAAGGAGTATCGCTTTCGCTGGCACAACGCTGGTGAGAGGCACACCCTTGAAGGGCAGCAGACCTATCCGAAATTGTAGAGCGTATCTGTGTCTCATTATCGATAGCACCCAGGAGTCCTGGGTGCAGTCTTGCCATGGGTCGTTGCCTTTGGTCAGTCCTTTGTTGTGAGGGGGGTTGGTGGCAGCCGGGGACCCTCAGGGGCGGTCTCCCTTGAGCTTAGGAAGGGATGGGTGCTTCTTATGCCCCGGCCTCCAGATGGAGAACAGGTTACCCCTGGCTGGCCGTGATCCCTTACCGCCTGCTCTGCCTCTGCCTGCTTGTCTGTTTTGGGGAGGTGGGCGGTTTTCCAACCCTTTAGCCCCTGCAAGCTGTATTTGCCACCTTGGGTGCTGGCGGTAGGCAGGAAGGCGTGAGAACTTGGAGGCGACCTCTGTGGCCTTGTGGGACCTTTCAAAGCTCATATCAATGGTCGCTCCGAACGTCTGCCCCGGTGTAATAGAGGCATCTAACAGTGCTGCCTTCTCAGTATCGATGACCTTGGCCTGTGTTAGCCAGAGATGTCTGTGCGTGGCTACCAATGCCGCTAGAGACATGCCTGGCTTAACTCCCCTATTAGGTCGGTCATCACCGTTGTTACCGCCAGTAACTCCCCTGTGTCTGCCTCCATTGCCCTCTCCTGCCTCCACTCAGACAGCTGTTTCTGGTACAGGATCATTATAGCTACTGCATTGGCCACTCTAGCTGACAGTGCCGTGGATGTGTATGCCTTTTTTAGCCTACCGTTGTTCTGCACGGCTTAGAAGGGCAGGTAGGGTCTTTGTCCCCTTTGGTACGGGTGGATCCCTGCACCAGTATTGTGACTGTGTCCCTGATGGTGGGGAACATACCTAGACCTGCTTCTTGGGCTCCTGCAGTGTGTAGCAGGGCCTCTGCTGTCCTAGAGGCTGAGGGGAGCGGATGCTGGGTTGCTCCAGGGTGAGCACACCAGCTCCAGAAAATCCTGGCACAAGGGGAGGGCATGCTGTGGGTGCCCCTGCTGTTATAAGAAGCTGTTCCCCTTTCCCCCCTGCTCTGCTGGCCAGGGAACATCTGCAGAATACACGCAGAATGGGGTGTATAGAGCCCCCTGCTGTGGCCTGCGTAACTGATGTGGCAGGTTCGGACATATGTGACCTTGATGCTGTGAGCGACAGCTCGTCTGGGCTCAGAGGTCTGTGTGCCAGAGATGAAGATCGGGACTGGGGTGGTTGGAGCTGCTCGGTGGTATGGGGCAAGCTGCCCTGAGACTTTACTATGGTCTCTAGGCTCTTTTACAGTCTCCGCTAGCTCCGCAAAGCGCTGCTCAGCCAAGCTTGGGCGACTCCGACAGGGATCATCTGATCCTGAGTGGGGAAGGGGAGCGTTCTCTTGAGCGGTACTGCCTCAGCGATGACCATCTTGCCTCCCCTGAGAGGTGTCTATGCCTCTGTACTGGTGGTGGGGAAGAGGAGGGTGACCCAGGTGTGCGGAGGAGCTCTCTGGTCACTGTAGCAGGGGGGGTCCTAGATGACCTCTGCAGAGGCTCTTGGACCACGGACCTCATTCTCCCATGGATCGGGGAGAGAGACTCTGCTGGGGATAAGACTGCTCTCCGGCCCTTAGTTCTTCTAGAGAACTTCCTACACAGAGAGCAGTCCAGCTTACCTGCCAGTGCTTTGGTCGCATGTTCTGGCCCTAAGCATCTGGCACAGGACCGGTGCTTGTCCTGCCTGGGCAGTTTCGGCGCACACTGGTCGCACTGGTGGAACCCAGCGGAGGACCCAGTTGATTGTATTGACATGGTGTCGTATGCAAAGCTGCTGCACTCTGTGCTGAAAGTAGCGCGGTCGATGCCGGGCTGTAGACGGCTCTTAAACGATTCACCGGTGTCGACTCAGTCGGAGCCAGAAACGGTGTCGAGGAGAGTGCTGTCGGTGCTGAGTCAATCGGCACCGCGGTCGGTGCTGGGCTGTAGGCGGCTCCAAAGAGGTTCACCAGTGCCAGGAACAGCGCCGAGGAGAGCGCTGTCAATGCCGAGTGGTCGGTGCCGAGTCAGTCGGTGCTGAGGTTTGTGCCGATGTGTAGCGCAGTCGTGCAGTGGCCTCTTACCAATCTCAAAAGAGGGGTCGAAACCAGCTCTAGTCAGTAACTGACACGAGAATTAGGCAGGAGCACACTCAAAAATGCTCGAAAGTGTGATTCTACCATGGATAAAATTTAATTGGATGGTAAAAACAAGCAAATCAGCCAAATTCGGTACAAGAAAGCATGAAGCAATCTGTGACCTGTCTCAGTGAAGAGAGAGAGAAAATGGCAATGTGCTACTGTGAGGACATCCCTCTTCAACAGGAGGTGGGAGGGACTTCCTCCTCACAGCAGGGCCCTGATAGGGCAGCTTTTTTTTTATATATGCTCAGTGATTGATTGTATTGATGTATACTGTATGTTGCACATGAAGTAGGTGTTTATTTTGAATGTATAACAACAACCGAACACTGCTCTCCAATGGTTTTCTATGAAGGTCGACTGTTCTGTTATTACTCAATAACGGAAGAGCAAGTAAAGCACAGCTGAGAGATGCCACTAATTAATGACATGAAAATGAAGCAGCTGAGACACAGCCTATCCCCCAGAGCATGACTGCACTGAGGGAAAGAGCCCAGCCCACACAACCTACAGAACTAAATACGAAAAACTCCACACTCAAGTTAGGAAAAACCCCCTACTCACATACTTTTTAATTTTCAATGTAGGGGGAAACCTCAGGGAATCCATGCCTGAGGGAAGCCCTTCCTCTAGGCTCTAAGACTGTTGACTCCCATTTCAGCCTCTCCGCGAGTGACTGAAAGGTCGAAACAAAAGACACAACATGGGTGAATAACATACAGAGCTTTTATACGCTTTCTGATGACGTGTTTGTTTGGGGCGGATTCTCCTTCTGGAAAAGTAACCAGGTTTACAATTATTGACTCGGGAGTTCCATTATTGCCTCATAACACCCCACAGCAAGTCCATTAAACAGGAAATACATATGTTAAATGGCAGGGAATTCATCCAATTAAAATCTTTGTATTTACCCTTCCACTGCCACTGTGTAGAAGAGAAAAAGAACAACATGCTTACTTTGTAATCTGCACATTTTTAAAGATCATCTTAGATTAAACATTGCTTTGAGAATGAGAATGCACTTATTTGATTACTTATTCAAAATATACTTTGTTAAATGTAGTTATCTTTTAAGTTTTACCATGCCTTAACTTTGTATGACACATTTGATTATTCTTAGTGATTCGAATTGCAGTTACTTAAATAATGTTGTTTTTTCTGTGTCAAAGAACATAAAACTAACAGAATAATTCCAGTAAATCTTATCTAACATGTAATACTATCACTGTAGAGCTCACATTTTTCTATATAAGACGCACACATTATTTTAAAAGTATATTTGACTTTCTATGGTATTTTTTTGGTTAATAGCATTTGTAAACAATGCACTCTTGTAATGTTGTTGAGGCAGAAACACTTGGATCCTTTAAGACCCAATTTGACAAAGTTCTGAGATCAATCAGGTATGTTACCTGTTACAGGACAAGCTTAGCTGTGTCAAATAGGTTCATCTTTCTGGTAAACTTTCTTATGTTCCTATATTCTTGCACTCATTCCCTGCTGTATCTGCCGTTGAAGGAACACATCTGGCACACGCAAGTAGCTTTTTGTAGAAAAACAGTTCTGAACTTTCAGTTTTTTTAGTCTATGACTCTTCATGAACGCATTTTTTTAAAAATATGTACTTGTCCAGAACCAACACCACCCTCCCCACAAAAAAAAACAAAAAAACATTCTAAATGTTTGCAATTTTTATTTTCTTTAAAATAATTTGAGCTCACAGAAGCTAGGCACATTTCAAGAGACGCATCCTTTACAGAAAATGATTTTATCATGATTGGTGAATGTTTTAGTCCATGAAAATATAACCAATAAGTAAACTATTGCTAATCCAAAGCAGTTGGTACAGGATTACGATTTTTTTATTTGTCTATGGTTTGTTTTATGTTTTCATAATTACATTTAATCCACAACAAGTAACAGCCATTGAGTCAGCTGTAAACTGTAACATGGCCTCTCTGTACTCAAGTTTCTTTGCACCCTGAAGCAGCAGACCCAGACACAGAACTTGCAGTTTCAAGCACTTTATTTTTCACAAAATAAATAAACCAAAACCTAGTTTATACGTAGAGCCTACCTAAACCTCTGCACCGTCCCTGAATACTCACTGGACAGCTAAGCTGTTTACCAGCCAAACACTTTTGTATACACTTTTAGCACAAGTGCAACCTTTACACAATACCTTTTATTTATTTATTTATTTATTTATTTATTTTAATACAGTACTTATTCTCATTCCAGCTCCCTGATGATCTCTCTCAATGGAGCTCAATGCTCTCTGTTTGTAGTCTGAGGCTGTTCCCAATTGAAACCAATTATCTCGTTTGTGAACAGCCACATTCTCACACGTTTTTGTCAGGGACAGGAATTAACACCGTCCCTGCCAACCACCATCAAAACACACACAACACCCACAATTTATTTACACACAGAGCTCTGCCGCAAAACTTATTAGGAATTATGATATGGAAGGTTTCTTTCTGCAGCTTCATCAGCTAGAATTGTATTATGGCAGATTATAGGTTGGATTAGCAAGAGTGTCCATTGCTATAAAGGTGTAACATGGTAGAGACTGGGAGCAAGCGTCCAAGCCAGTATGCAATAGAGCAAGAACTGTTTACATTTGTGGTTATTAAGTTTTAAACCTCATCCCATCTCATCCTCAGGGGTCAGAATTTGGAAATGCTAAAAAGAAACTAAAATCCAATAACAAACATTTCGACTAGAAGTCTTTTTTAATGTCTTTGGGTCAGAATCCATAATGGCAGTGCATTACAAAATGATTGCAAGTTAAGTGTAAAATCTGGCTGCCTCTTGTGGAAGTTTTCTTTAACCTGATCCACTGGACACATTTCAAACAGCAGAACAGCTGCTTTCATACAGGCATTTAGCTAAACCCCTTCCTAAACAGGAAGTTCGTAAATATATTTTGGCCACAAACTTGCAAGGAGTGTTCAGAAGCCAGAACAGATGGACAATTGAATTTAACTTACAAAAGGACAAATTGGATGTACAGAACCAAGTTAAAAAACAGCATAAGTAATCATTTTTTACATGTTTAATGTGGCTTTTTAAATCTCCGTATTTCACTGTGACACAGATTGAAAGATTTTTGGTGTTACATCTCCCCCTGACCTGTGAGGGTGCTGTGTAAAGGGAACAGAGGACCTTGGACTGGTTGGCCCGACAATTCATTCCCAGGGTTTGGTGGAAGTCAGCCATCTAGCAAGGGGGCGGAGCTACAATACTGTGGCAAAGTAGTGTGTTAATGTTGGTGTATAGTAATTGGTACACAGGATATAAATGGGTCTGTGTAACATGAGTGTTTAAAATCTATATTTGTATTTAGGCACGAGGATTGCACAGCACTTCAAGTGCAGGTAAAATGTAATAATAAGTGAGCACACAGAATTGCGCTTTTATTAATTCATGTGCAGTTGTACCGAGACTCCGATTGAATGATTGATTAGCAATCGAGTCTCGGTACAGCTGCATAAAAGCAGAATGTTTTTACTCAGTCAGGGTTGTGTGTTCGGTGAGTGGAGAATGGGTGTGGAGAGGAGAGCATTTAAAACAATAACTAAATTTAAATGTATAACTGTTGTTTTGACTCACTGCATTTGTCTGTTAGTGCATTGTTTATTTAAGTGTTAGTCCGTTTTGTTTGTCTATTTATTTTGGCGTCAAGTGCCTTGTCCTGTTGTTTGTACTGTTTTATTTTATAATAATAAACCGTGCAGCAGCGCATCCATTTATCATTTCATCTCGCAGTACTGTATGTTTCTTCTGGTCTGACGTCCCCACTACAGCCGTCTTTGTCACAGGTTCTAAACAATTGACCCAGAAAGTTAACCGCGCGGCATCTGTGGGTTGGAGGAGCAGATGTGCTAGTTAACCAAGGGATCATGGTTGATGGTATAAAAAGGGGACGTAGTGATGTGATCTGTTTCTTGTGATGGTTATGCTATGACTGATAGGACCCGAGTTGAGAAACTAACCATGAGTGTTTTTGTTTGTTTTGTCTGTCTAAAGTCTACTGTTTGTTAGACTAGACGGCTAACACGATCCAGAGCTGTCTCCCATGGCCAGCACAAAACCTGGACAAGAGAGCACTAACTATGTGTCACAAATAATTGTACTTTCACCACCCACACTGTAGCACTCACTGGTAGAGGTGACCGTGTTTGTGTTTGGTGTGTTTGGACTTTGTTATTGTTTATGGGACTGTAAACCTTCATAATTCAATAAACAGAACTAACTTTGTTGTCTGTTTCTTCAATGTTGGATTACTGCACCTGCACGTACCACTTACCACTTTGCCACAATCACCTTATAAGATGAAAAATGTGTGTGCCGGGTATCATATTGATCAGGAGAGCATCCTGAAAAGGTGTGAGAAGATTTTGTAAACATTCATATTTGTGAAACGTTCACTGCTGTTTTGTGGATCACAGGATTATAATGAATGGCATTTTTTGTGTACTTGTTTCTGAGACTATATTTCCATTGGAATTACTTTGATTTCTGATATGTTGGTATATTTATATAAATATTAGGGGTGCTGAATAATAGAACACAGGTTCACATTTATGTAACTCGAATCTTATGATCGGTTTCTATTTGACCTTCTGTTTAATCTGAATTGCTGAATCTGTTGGCTGGTTCCACAGACCCCGATTAGCACTAATCTTGAGCTACATATAGTAACGTTACTCTAGGTAAAGTGGTCCAGGATTAATCATAAATCATTGAAGCTAACAAAATAATTTCATAAATCATCCAACGTGCATTTACATTATCTACATAGGTCTCAAATGTGCAAGTAACACATGCTACAGCAAGCATGGATTTTCAGTTTATAAATATGATAAAAGGTTCCACACTAGGTTAAATCTCTGAGGCTTTGCTTTCAGGTAGTCTTGCACTCCCTTGGTCACTTCACCTAAAAGCCTTTAAATGCCTTCTTTCCTGCCATTCTCCAACTGACTGACATGCTTTGCAGCTGTGACCATGAAGCCTGAGTTTAATGATTTAGAAGGTAAAGCAGTAGCAGCAAACTGAAACCTTCTTTACCCCAGTACAGTACCAGATTTCATCTTTTAAAATGAAAATACGGGTTTGCTGTAAATGTTTTTTTTTTCAAAACTTCACATTTGAAACCTTTACAGAGAGCACAGTTTGGTGTAATGACTGTGTCAGTGTTATCACTTTCAGCTGCTAAAGCGTGGTTTGTAAAAGGGTGCTTTATAAAGAAATTGGGGTATTCTGGTAATTGAAATGTATTAATCCATCTTCCTGTTTGTCTTCTATGCACGTTCCAATGCTGCATCAAACTAACTACCACATTTCCACAACACAGAAGCTTATGAAATGTTTTTTTTTTTTTTAAATGTCTTTAATAATATCAAGACGAAACATTACATATCATTAAAGAGCAACACTATATTTTTTTAAATAAATCAAATAAAGCAAAAAGCTACAAAACATTTTCTTTTTTTTCTTTATAGAGCGAGCAAATGAATCTGCAGTGTGCTGAAAATGACAAAATAATATCAGGTAAGTGCAGAGCAATAACAATTTAACTGCTAAGTGCCAAAAAAAAAAAAAAAAAAAAAAAAACTTAACAAAAAAACATTTTAAAAAAACAACCAAAAAAACCCCCCACAATAATACATGGAAAAAGGATTTCAATATGAAGAACCTGGACATACCAACGAGAAACAAACTAAAAGACCAAAACAAATATCGTTGAGCAGCTAACATGCAGTGTTTGGTTAAAGCCAGACAAGAAGGACAAATTGAATTGAATTACAAAATTCTTATAAAAATAATCATTGACACATGAATGTAGGTCGTGGTGATCGTCAACACGTGAATATTTTCAATGGGTAACAAAAAAATAATAGATTAGTAAGTGATGAACTTACTATGAACCTTTATAAAAGTTTAGTATAGTAAAAATATAGCAGTGTGTAATAAACAATAGTGAAAGCATGGTAACCCACTGGCAAGCTTTGTAATTTACAATGAGGTACATGTACAGTATGGTAAAGCATACTAAATAAAAAAACATGGCAAACCATGGTAGATGTATAGTATAACCATGGTATGGGAAAAGCATAAGACAACTGCAATCATACTGTAGTAAACTTTTATAAGCCTCATTATTAAGTCCGCTTTGTAAGATTTGTCAAAAAATGTCACTAGGATTTTAGTTTTCTGTTCCTACTTACCATTTTAGTTAAAATAATGAGTTACATCACATTGCAACAGGACTTTTAAAAAGTGCCCTTTATATTGAGGTGGTCTTAGCGTAATGTTTTGCAATGTTTTGGAAAGTATGTCAGTAAAAGTTATGCCATAGACATATAAACATACCGTCAGTCTGTGGCTACCAGAGTTTGTGATTACAAGATTGGAAAATGTCCACTGTTTATCCTCCTCATATATATATATCTATAAACTCTTTTTCATAAAGAGTCTCTTATCAGGTGTTACTGCCATGACTTCAGACATCTAGAAAAATACATCAATTTAAAATAGCTGCCTCGATGGTGTTATTACTTAGATACAGGATCTGTGATAGTTCCATTCCAAAATAACCAGTGACAGAAGACATTATTTATGGAAATAACTCTCGATGTATACATCATGTTGCTTATGAACACAGCCAATAAGGATAAAATGATCTCACAGTTGCCTGCTTTCTGGCAGGGGTCATTGTGCACAGAAGGCCCTTTGTTTTTGGAGTTTTACTCTACATACAATTTCCAGTGAATATATCAATTATTATTTTATTTATGATATGCAAAAAAAGTGTGAAAATGAATAAAATGTAGGTTGATGGAATTCCAGTTGAAAAGCCAGTTGAATTTGTTTTTTTAATTTTATTTTATATTGGTACCAGATTGTGCCAGAACCTAAGGGTGTTTTAGGAAAATAACACAGCTCTTAGAAACACTTTTATTTGGGTGTTTACACAATGCTGCAAATCGATATTTTCCCATGTTTGAAGTAGTGGCATTTGGAGTAATATTCAGAAAATAATTACTGAAGTGTAACTATGGATAATGTACAATTTGGTTAACATGGTCAATAACAGTCCAATATTAAAATCCAAAGTGGTATAGATTTTTTGCAATGGTCACAGAGCATTACTGTCAGAAATGCCTGCATGTTCAAACGTACACCCTTCTTTTTTCAACTTTTTCTAGTTCATCATAGTTTACAAGTTCATCCTTTTCTAGAAGTTTACCAACTTTAGATCATGATTAATAGTAGAACGGGATTTGCATTATTTTTTATTTTAATAATTGAATTGTCCTTTTTCTGGTTTTGTGCATCTGTCTGTCTCATGGAGATAACATAGACATTTTGGTATGTCCTTCCAGTTCAATAAATAAACAATTCTATTGAATAGAAATTTAGTTAACACATTAATGTCAGTATTTATTTATTTATTTATTACAGTTGTGGTATGATATTTTTGATAGACCATCTTTCTTAATGTAAGGAAAAGGAAATTTCACCCAAGATATTAAGAAAGCCAATGAAGTATACAGTATATCACATCTTCAAAAACGTTAACTGGTAATTAGTCATTGTTCATTTGCATTAATGATTCTTATTTACATCATTTAATTTAATGTTTGAATTATGAAATAAGGCCAAGTACTTATTCCTTGAAATTATAGCAAGAAAGAAAGTCTCTGGAAATACAGCTCTGGAAAAAATTAAGAGACCACTGCAAATTTTTCTTAAATCAGCATCTCTATATGTATGGCAGCCATTCCAATCCAGTGTTTGTTGAATTCCAACACAGGCACACCTCATTCTACTGAATGAGGTACTGATTAGGGAATCACCTGAACCAAATCTTATTTAACGAGGAAAAGCATAAAAACCACTCCTGTGGTCATCACTATCCTCTTGCAATAGGACCAGCTGGATGGCAAAACAGTGCTAGTAGTACCTCAAAAGTAATTGGGATCAAAAAATAACTATTGACCATGCCCAAAGAGTTGAAAAGGAAAGTTTTGAGTGAGGAAAAGAAGGGTTCAATTCTGGCTTTACTGGCAGAGAGATACAGTGAGCGTCGGGTTGCTTCCATCCTTAAAATTTCAAAGATGGCGGTTCATAAGAACAAGGTCAAGCAGCACACATTGGGGACAACAAAGCTACAAACCGGCAGAGGGCGAAAACGACTCTCCACTGATCGGGATGACCACCAACTCATTCGAATATCACTCAGCAACCGTAGGATGACATCAAGTGACCTACAAAAAGAATGGCAAACGGCAGCTGGGGTGAAGTGCACTGCGAGGACGGTTCGAAACAGGCTCCTAGGGGCAGGGCTGAAGTCGTGCAAAGCTAGAAAAAAGCCCTTCATCAACGAGAAGCAAAGAAGAGCCAGGCTGAGGTTTGCAAAAGACCATAATGATTGGACCGTAGAGGACTGGAGTAAGGTCATCTTCTCTGATGAGTCCAATTTTCAGCTTTGCCCAACACCTGGTCGTCTAATGGTTAGACGGAGACCTGGAGAGGCCTACAAGCCACAGTGTCTCGCACCCACTGTGAAATGTGGTGGAGGATCAGTGATGATCTGGGGGTGCTTCAAAAAGGCTGGAATTGGGCAGATTTGTCTTTGTGAAGGACACATGAATCAAGCCAAGTACAAGGTTGTCCTGGAAAAAAACTTGCTTCCCCGCTCTGACAATGTTCCCCAACTCTGAGGATTGGTTTTTCCAGCAGGACAATGCTCCATGCCACACAGCCAGGTCAATCAAGGTGTGGATGGAGGACCACCAGATCAAAACCTTGTCATGGCCAGCCCAATCGTCAGACCTGAACCCCATTGAAAACCTCTGGAATGTGATCAAGAGGAAGACGGATGTTCACAAGTCATCAAACAAAGCCGAGCTGCTTGAATTTTTGCGCCAGGAGTGGCATAAAGTCACCCAACATCAATGTGAAAGACTGGTGGAGAGCATGCCAAGACACATGAAAGCTGTGCTTGAAAATCAGGGTTATTCCACCAAATATTGATTTCTGAACTCTTCCTAAGTTAAAACATTAGTATTGTGTTGTTTAAAAATGAATATGAACTTATTTTCTTTGCATTATTCGAGGTCTGACAACACTGCATCCTTTTTGTTATTCTGACCAGATGTCATTTTCTGCAAATAAATGCTCTAAATGACAATATTTTTATTTGGAATTTGGGAGAAATGTTGTCAGTAGTTTATAGAATAAAACAAAAATGTTCATTTTATCCAAACACATACCTATAGATAGTAAAGCCAGAGAAACTGATAATTTTGCAGTGGTCTCTTAATTTTTTCCAGAGCTGTATATGAAGCCAGGTAGTAATACCAATATAGTATTTCTGCAAATCTTAATGCCAATGTTTTATTTATTTATATTTTTTAATACAAATAAAATGTATTTAATACTTTATGATATCTTTCTTAGAGACTAAAATATGTTCAGCTCAACATGAGTTATCTGGTTATATCAGAATTACACCACTGTGTAATTTTGTCTGTTATAACAACTCTGCTAGCATTGACGTTCCACAAGGTACCTGGTTAAGAATCTGAAAGATCTGATCCTGCAAACATGTGCTAGGGAGTATGTTCAGTTATTCCATGAAGTAACTTCCAAAATAAATGAGATTATGTTGAAGCTGTTATACAGCTATGTGCAACAATGGAGAAAGGAAATGGATGGAATGACTTTGACTTAATGATTATTTTATGTTGTTGTAAAATGCTTTTAGATTTACATAGAGTAATGATGAGGGCATACTGTTTGTATTCAGGGCAATGAAAAGATTACTGCAAGATATTTTTTTTTCATTCTTATTTATCGTTTCCTTAACTTGCTATTGACTGACTAACAGGTATCAGTGACCAATCCTCCCGGAAAGCATTTGAGGCATGATTCTTCAACTCCTACTGTATCTTTGACAAGCAGTATCTTTCTAGATATATGACTATGTACTGTGAATTACACACTAGCCCCGGCGAATCTTCTGCTCTGTAGAGTAAAGCACTTTTTAAACTGCATTAAATAGCTGCCATTTTAGATCTCTGTCTAACTGCAGACCACAACCTTCAGCTCCCTTAATAAAAAAATTAAAAAACTGAACAGAAAAAAACATACAAAATATTTGCTTTGGTGTATTAGCTTTAAAGGTGGTACATAAAGTCAGTTACATTAAAAATGCAATTCCCATTTCAAAGTCTGAGCTACAAATCACTGTCCAGCTAAATCCACTTTGCATTATCTGTAAATATATTAGCTCTCATTTATGTATATTAGTGGCATTCCTGGCTATCCTGTGCTAATGATCTATGCAGCTCTCATCTCCTCAAAAACAAAACATAATAATAGTAATCAATATCTGTCTTCATTGACATATAACAGGACACTCAACATTGAGCACTAAATAAAAAAATGTCAGGTCTTATTTAATGTGGATTTTTTATTTGCTTATCTGAAATGTCTGGCTATAAATCAACCACGTTTTTTAGACAATTGCTGTTTCTTTCAAAGGGAAATTAGAACTTCATTGTCCAGCATCCTTTGCAACTCCTTTCCGATCACCTTCCCATGATTCCAGCAACCAGGAAGTAAACAGCCTGACATTCTACAGAAGCTGTGTTTTGTTAGATAATGTTGTTCCACAGCTACAAAAAGATGATATTTCAAAATTCACATTTCCCATTCATTTTGGTTCTTTCATAATCAAGAATATAAAAAAAAAAAAAACAAAGCTAAAAGCATCATTAAATTCTATGTTCATTGCGCTTTAAAGTTTAAAAGATAAATTTCACATTTTTCAGCACATCGCTTTTTTTTTTTTTTTCCAAAAAGAAAATTCATACTGTTTTTCCCTGGGCATTGAATCCAAGGGATATTCATTTTTAATGTTTGGCCAGGGTGCCTCCTTCTTGACTGCTAACTGAGAGCACATACACAAAAACACACACGCTCACTCACACAACAAATGAAGAAAATACCATACAATAGAGTTTCAATGGCTCAAGAGTACAGGTTAATCATTTCAATAAAATGCGTACAAAATATAAAAATGGTGGGCTTTTTTGTACAAACAGAATCAAGCTGAAGCACCCACAGGATATAGTTATAATAGCATTGAGATTAATATGATTAGATATATGGTAACAGAAGCTACATTCACAATCCAAACCAATATAAGATAGTGAGCAGGTCCTCTTGCGTGTGTAACCCTGCTTTTGGGTTTCTCCAAACTGCTTCCAATTTCTGCAATATAGGTCATTCTGGTGTTATGAACCCGTTGTTGTCGCTATGGTTTTGTGATTACATTATTTGCCAAATATTGGTCGTGATTCTAGTATTTTGACCCTACCACAGGTTTTACAAAATGCTGAGACAAATATATCCCCTCTGCAGAGCTTTTTTCATTTAGCAAAATGAATTATAGAATATAATCCAGTCCGTTTTGAGTGTGAACATCACCATGCTCACGCCATCATTAGTTCATCCAGCCACATTTACTTGACAAAAGATTTGTTTTCTTCAGATGGCTTTTCTTATACCAAAAACTTTAGTCCATAATAAAATCAACATGCTGGACTCCTTTCAAATATTTGGGAATGACATCGACGTATCCCTTTTTGATTCAGCAGAATTTTGGCCAAAAAAAAAAAGAAATCTTTCTGAGGGTGAAACTGTCCACAGCAAAAAGGAACAACAACCAATAATAATAATAATAATAATAATAATAATAATAAATACTATAATTTTCGTAAGGCAATTAACAATTTCAGTGACAAAAAAGCACCTGGGTGCTGTGCTTTCTGTTTTTTTTTTTTGGTGCTCTAAAATGCTGCACACAGTGACAGCCATCTAGTAATCACAGCAGCTGGCTTGTGCAGAATGTTTTGGGAAATATAAGTTTCCGTTAGGAAGTGCAGTATAGGGTAACTCTCCATTTTCTTCCATGGGATGGCCTGGTTGCTAAAGAGACAAAGAAAGAAAAACAGTTACAGAGTGTTAAACATTATCAGAAATATGTATATGAAATATAGATGTTGGCCTTAGCGTGTATACAGCAGTAGTGTATACAGTGTAAGGTTATTTACTTAATACCGTATTCCTTCAAATTTAAGATTCAGGTGCCCTAATGTCTGGTTTTAAGTAAAACACATAAACACCAACCTTCCTTTAATATTGTCTATGAAATACCGTATAACAGGAAATTTTGGCATGTAATTTATTTTGGCTTTATTTACTTCCACCAATCAGAATGTGGTATACAGTGAGTGATTCCGCCCTCTGCCAGACTGGTATGCAGCACAGGTTAAAGAATCGCTGAACAAGGCAAGAATGTGTCAGATGAGAATGGCAGTGAGTGACGAAACCAATTTGCTTGAAAAAATTAAAAGCAGACCGGACATTTACATCAGTAGATTTTTAGAAAATCTGGAATTTATGATGCGATCAGAAACTCTGAGGTAGTGTAAACTGTGCCTGCTACTGTGGTACCTGTTCTTTATTATGTTAAGCAGTTGTGTGTTATTTTTTCTTTTTTTACAAGGGGTTAAATAAGTAACAGACAAAAATGTTTATGAAAGACTTTAGAAAGTCTGTAACAAAAGGTGCACATTTGCTTTGGAATGTTATTGTCAATACGTTGTAGATTCTACTATTAAGACACCCACTATGCAGGTATTGCAAAGTTCCCAAACCATATGTTAAAATAAATTAGCTATGCACCAGATAAAACTGCAAGATTATTAATTTGTACCGAGATCTGGTGGTATGGTGTTAAACTATATTAAAGTATAGTGCAGTTTTGATAGCCAGGCTGACTGAGTAATATTACTCGCACCTGTTTTTTTCCCAATTCGTAAAATGTAGTATTGATTGGCATGTTAAAAAAAAATACAGGGATCTGATCAGCATTTCCGATCTGTCCAAGCTGGTACTGTTTGTTAGAAATGCTGAAATTGTAAAAGCTTCTCTTTGAATTCCTCAGGAAGCTAATAACACTTCTTTGAAAATGGCTGCCTGTATGTCATGGAGGATTCGAGATTGGACAGTAACATTTTTGTTTAGTCTTTTCTCAGCAGTCAGTCACGTTGCTGTATGTGTACTCCGGTAGTCATGGCTTATGTTGACGATTTTAATACACGCATCCCTGTACTATACTCGAATTAAAGACGCAGGGTATTTTTGAGAAGCAAAAAATTATTCAGAAAGGGCATCTTAAATTCAGAGGAATATGGCATTATGTATTTATTAATAGTTTATTCCATATACACATTAGTGCACATAGGGCCAGATATTCGAAAGGTTTGCGCACCGCGCAGAGGGGTATGCACGTCACAAATGGCCGTTATGCCGAAATTTTGCGAAGTTGCCATATTCAAAACGTCCTTTTGCGTGTCACAATCCATTCTGCGCTGTACAGAAATAAAATGTATCCATCGTGCAATATGGGGGGGAGTGGCCAACAATATGCGTGTTCCTGAAAGTATGCACCAAGCAAAAAACCAGGTTTGTGACGTGCAGAATAAGGATTGTAAAAGGACTGCGTTAACGCCGCACACACTACCATTCCAGCACTGACTACAAACAGGCAACAATGGGAAACGTGTGTAGCATGCAGCATGTCCGTCGACATGTGGATGTGAATGAGCAACAGCAACAGCAACTCTGACATAGGCAAAGATATGCTGAGTGTACCGGCATCGGCACACATGAGGGGCTCAGCAATGAGCGAATCGTGTCCAGGTATTAGCCTCAGAGCCATTGTTTACGTGTCCTTAATTATTTTTCGCGTTAGACACCACCGGGGTAATAATTTTTCATATGGACGTCACATTCACGCCCGTGAGGAGCACGGAATTTATGTGTATATCTAAAATTGTGAGAACAATGTGTACTGGGAAAGTATAGGAACACTTGTCCATAACATGTAGTTTGTATTGTGTGAGAAACGGTGTCTATACATCTAGGCGGGGGAACGATCTCCGACTGAAGGTGGTTTTGGACCCTTACTTAACAGCCCTTGGTCAGGTTCCAGGAGACAAGGGGAAATGTGTCGCGGCGCGCTAGTTCCAAGTCCCTCCCTCTATACACACATAGGAACTAATGGCGGCGGACTGGCGCCACAGGGCGGTGGAGCTGGTCCATGTGTGGTTTGTTAAAAAATGTCACTACACCAGTGTCATCTGTTCATGTCCCCACACATGAAAATTCTTGCTTGTCGGTGTTAATCTGTACAATCTTTTTACTAACTGAATCCGACAACAAACGTGACTCATACCTTAGGTATTAAACATCTGGAAATACACATTCATTTCTAAGGTGGTGAACGGTAGCTACGACCGCTATGGGCTCGCTGAAGGGCTCATCAAACACCGGTTTTTATAATGCTTTGAAGGACCAACTTTCCCCAACTCGATTTAACACGGCCATGTTGAACACTTCGTCGAGAAGACACAAACTCTTACAGCCAGTCTTGCACCTCACATCCCAACTTTACTCTCTTGAAGAGCTTGTTCCCGTCGACGTTCTTAAACTACTGTGGATGGACGTGAGTAAAACGACGTGGGTATAACCTATACTGACCCATTCACTGTGACGGTAATCGCTAAGACCTGGTTCTCCATAGTTTTGTGCTGCTAGCAGCAAGCTATGCACCACACACATGAACCTACAATCCAAAGACAGAAATCGATAACAAGGTTTAAGACTGGGGGACTCCTACTTAGTATCCCCACTTACCGTCACCTTTGCAACTGTTCAAGTTGTCCTGTTCTATCAGGATTCCAGTTGTATTCAGAATAGTGGAAAATTTGAATAGCTATTCCATGCCATCCATATAAACAAGGTATTCCGAATAAATTGTGGGTGTTGTGTGTGTTTTGATGGTGGTTGGCAGGGTCGGTGTTAATCCCTGACAAAAACTGGAATACCGAGTATTGGTTTCAATTGGGAACACCTGATACAAACAGAGAATGAGCTCCATTGAGAGAGACCAGGGGCGTACAGACAGGAACATAAGACCCATGGTCATAGGACTTGGACACTATGACTTGATAACGTTGTATCATAAAAACCCCCATTGACTCTATGTTCAGGACATAACTTTACTAGTTATGTATTTTTTATTTTTTTGCACTATACACATTTCCAACGTGAACACCGATTTTCACATAATTGTTTTCAACCCAACCGACCGATTGTTCGAATCAACAGTTCACTCAAATACTAAGGCCCTGTTCACGTCTCCAATCCATCCGAATTCATATTGAGCCAAACGCCAAATAAATAACACTTTTTATTTCACGAACTTTTGACTTCAAACCAGACCCCACGCGAGTCCACTACAGTACACTGTTCTTTGGTCTAAAAAAAAGATCCGTGTACATTAGCGCAAAAGTTAGTCTACTTGAACTCATGTCTCTCCGGACAGGTCCAAATGCGATGCTAGGAGGTGACCGACAGGAACACAGCGTAATTGGTCTACGTCAGACTTTTTGATTTTGTTTGGAGCTGTTGAGTTTTTGAGCATTAGGACAAGACTGGTTGACGACAAACCCTAATCACACACCTGAATCCGCAGATGATGGTCTACCCAGCGTGATTACATACAAGGTACCTGATTTGACGCACGTCACCATAGTGGGTGATGTTACTACTTCTAGGAAAAGACATTGCCTACGCAGAGACTTACACGGATCGAAAGACCTCGAGTACTTAGATAAAGGTCTTGCTGTATTTAACGACGTTGGAAGACATCTTACATCGGGGTGTGAACAGTACCGGGAGTTTAGACCAACGGCTAATTTTTTTTTTTTTTTGTGGGCAGGGTGTTGCTTATATATAGCCTGGACATTGACAGAAATTTTTAGTACGGCAAGTACGCGCGAATACGAGTTTCTCGTCGACGTTGTAAAGCTATACAACATGCATAAAAAGATTTCCTGACCATTTCAAGTACCTACACAAAAAGACATGTAACTTTCTTATGAACCACACGCATACATACCCACAAAGGAAAACATTCTGCACGCCTTATGCGTGTCTTCTCGCGTACTCACGACATCGTTATATCCTTGATCTTTTCAATTCTTTCTACCTTGGCTCAAATAACTGTTGTCGTTCGAACAGGACATTGTCCTTGATGCGTTCTGAACTTTGTCGATATTGCTATATGTTGGGTAGTTGTGGCCTATTGCTTTATTAGGCTTTTAAAATATTCCATAGATGCCAGCTGATAGTATTACATGGATGTAGGGGTGTTCTTTGACACAGCAGCAATTGCACTTTGGTCATACAAAGAGCCAATCACCGTCAAATGGCATTCTCATTCTCAAAGCAATGTTTAATCTAAGATGATCTTTAAAAAGTGCACAAAGTAAGCATGTTACTGTGGCAGTGGAACAAAGATTTTAATTGGATGAATTCCCTGCCATTTAACATATGTATTTCCTAAAGCCAGACCGAGTGATACAATCAACCAATCAGAAAGCAAATTACCTGTCGATGATCACAGAAAACAAACACATGGAAAGGCACAGTTGAGCGCCTCATCTCCGAGATTTACCTCTAGTTGCAGAATCTCACGTCACACATACTCACATTCCCGAAGGAGTCCGTACCTAAGGGACCCAAGGGGATTTAACTGTCTGTTTATTTTTCCTTCCACTGGCTACCCCCCCACGGATTTGTAAAGGCATACAGGACGTATCATAAAAAGGAGTTACCTCGGAACGTTTTTTCATAAGTCTGGTACTGGTTAAAGGGAGTATAATTACTCTCATGTTTACCTATTGAACTTTAATAAAACGATGCTATAACTGAATACACCCATCTTGTAGTCCATTGCTTTATTTGCTGCGTATTACTGGTGTTCAGCTGACTTTGGACAGCTAATCACCGTCAGAGCACTCTTGCTGTCAAAGGCATGCCTAGAAATCCTAAAGCCAGACCGGTGACAAATCAACCATTTTAGGACTTGTATTTTTTCCAATCATTATTCTAGCAGAGGTGGGACAAATAGTTCTGTTAAGTGTCATTCATTTAAATCCAGCTTCCAGTCTGCTGATGTAAAGGATTGAAACGCACCAACCTCAAAAAAGACATACAACGACATCCAACATCATCCGACCCGAAGAAACATGGGAGTCAACGGTGTCTCAGCTATCGAGACCCCCTATCGACACAGGAGGCACCAAGGTAAAGAAGGAATAACATAACATCTTATCCTCCTGTCATGAGATAGAAAGCAATAAGCCATTCTAATTTCGCTCGTGTCGAGCGGGAAGTATCTTACTTTGGAAACGCTTCCGAATTCACAGGCTCTCAACAACCAATATCTAAGTTTTACATCTGTATTCGGAGCGCGCTACACCGTGGTATGTAAGATGCGTCAGTACACATGTTTAGTATTAGTGACTTCGTATATATTTTTCCACACAGAGACTCGGGATCGCCCAAAGGGACGGACACTCCTCCTTTCAATGGCGACGTTTTGACTGGACAACGTCTTACACTCCACTGTAAAGAGTCATACGTGTGAAATGACACGGCATGACTAATAGAGGAGAACAGTCAAAACACTCACGTACACAGAGACACTAACGAAGTAACACACGAAGACACATCAGCTTAACACTATCTTGCTTATCTAAACGAATCAATTAACTGGTATGGTTAAGCATGTTCAACAAGCGTAGGACCAGCGACACTCAAAACCTTATAAACTGAGCTTAATCATGATGTTCAAATTAGGTGAGTAGAATGAATAAAATAATGCATTTCTGTGTAAATGCTAAAAACATAAAAATGCTTGATTGATGTTTCCTATGCAGGTGTCCCTCTTAGTGTGAAATTAGCTCTGGTACAAAAACTCCACGAGGACAGGATTAAGGCACAGGTCAATGACTGATTCTCGACAAGCTGGTGGACCGCAATCACTCTAACCATTCGCCTGTGGTTGTCCGAGTTGCTTCTCAGCAGACACGGCGATAGACATAGTGCCGTGTTTTGGAGGGTTCGTGTGGCTGACTCGGAGATCTTAAACACGCGTTCGGCACCGTATTGACAACTCGTACCTCTTTGGAGCCACCTACACAGCACCGACAGCGTCCGATCAGTGACTACTCTCCTCCTGTGCAAAGCCTGAGGCTGCTAGCTGTGGCCGAAAATATTTTGTTGTTTTTTGTTTTTTTTCCTGCCATAGGTTTCGGGGAACCAAAAATTTAAAATGAATTTATGTATTCGAACAGCCGTATGTCGGAAAAATTTCTTTCCTAAAGGAACACTATGTTTATGACATAAGTTATTTTTGTCGACCTCAATGTTTCCCCAACTGCGAAAGTATTGACCCCCCTTGGCATTTTTCCTATTTTGTTGCCTTACAACCTGGAATTAAAATGGATTTTTATTTGGATTTCATGTAATGGACATACACAAAATAGTCCAAATTGGTGAAGTGAAATGAAAAAAATAACTTGTTTAAAAAAATTCTAAAAAATAAATAACGGAAAAGTGGTGCATGCATATGTATTCACCCCCTTTGCTATTAAGCCTCTAAATAAGATCTGGTGCAACCAATTACCTTCAGAAAATCACATAATTAGTTAAATAAAGTACACCTGTGTGCAATCTAAGTGTCACAAGATCTGTCACATGATCTCAGTATATATACACCTGTTCTGAAAGGCCCCAGAGTCTGCAACACCACTAAGCAAGGGGCACCACCAAGCAAGCGGCACCATGAAGACCAAGGAGCTCTCTAAACAGGTCAGGGACAAAGTTGTGAAGAAGTACAGATCAGGGTTGGGTTATAAAAAAATATCCAAACTTTGAACATCCCACGGAGCACCATTAAAGCCATTATTAAAAAATGGAAAGAATATGGCACCACAACAAACCTGGCAAGAGAGGGCCACCCACCAAAACTCACGGACCAGGCAAGGAGAGCATTAATCAAGAGAGGCAACAAAGAGACCAAAGATAACCCTGAAGGAGCTGCAAAGCTCCACAGCGGAGACTGGAGTATCTGTCCATAGGACCACTTTAAGCCGTACACTCCACAGAGCTGGGCTTTACGGAAGAGTAAGGCGACAAAATAGGAAAAATGCCAAGGGGGGTCAATACTTTCGCAAGCCACTGTACCAGTACATTCATTTGAAAACTTGGCGCCTAGTTATGGAGCCAATTGTGTATTTGAATGGTCCTGTATGAATGTGTGCACGATATATTGTGTGTGTTTCAAACAAAATAAAAGATCGAAGCCACAGGGGAGGAGGAAGGGGATGGTTATACATGCATTCGCTGCATCGTGAGGGGATTGCATGAAGATCGAAGATCAGGCCCATATAGTTTTATACACATTTGTAGTCATTTATTGTACAATATATTGGGAGTGCTTCTTTATATGGGCTGTCTGAGTGGTTATCAACATCCCAAAATATGCTAAAGTTTAAACATGTATTCTCAAAAGTTTAAACCTTTAGTTGGGGTCCTCATAAAAACATTTGTATTGGATTATATTCAAATGCAATCCAAAATGTCTGAAGGTGGCTTGACGTTGGAGTGTGTGATGAGTTTCTGAAGTGAGGGGGTTTGAAGACTGTAATTTCTGTCACTGTAGTGATGTTGCTGCAGCTGACACTCTGACATTGCCACAGTTGCTGAGGGTGTTTTTCTTTAACTTTTAATACATTTATGATGTAAAAAGCTTTGAAAACAAGGTATAAAGACATTGAGCCATTTTTCGAAGCGCTTGGACCACACTGTTGGCACTCTTTGAAATGCTACATGACGTGGCTGTATCCAGAAACAGGGGCCATGTTGCAGTGTCCCTGATTCCTTTGATTTGGAAAACCATAATATTCTGATAATTAAAATGTCATTGCTGGGCTTCAAAGAAAATGCACTTTGTTTTAATTGGATTGCTTTAATGCAGAGTCATGTCGAGTCACTGGGGAGTTAAGACTAAACTGCTTAAGTCAAGTCGAGTCACCAATCTGTCTCGAGTCACTTTGAGTCATTAGTTCTGACCAGTGGTTAATTTGTAAAGAAAGAGGTGCCGGGCGCAAACAATGACAATAATACCGACCCTAAGAAGCAAACATTCAAAATCATAACATGTTTATTTGAAAGAGTATTGTATGTACTAGTGTTAGATGTTTACAATCGCATATTCTACATCATATACAAAGTAGTCATACGTGCAGAAAAATTAATTAATGGCAACCGCAGGACAAATAATAAATAAATACAAAAGCCTGTATACATGTTTTGTTATGGTTTCGCATTTAAATGGCTTAAAAAACAAACAAATTAAAAGGCATTCAGAGGACTCCAGAAGGACAACATTGATTAAAAATAAAATACGTACCCCAACACGAACATTGATTTGACCAACGGTTTGCACAATTATCAACAATGTGTATGCAACAGAAGGCGCTGGTAGATTACAAAAACAATGAATTAAACTTAGGCTAGGTAGTTACCTTAATATGCTTTTATTCTCTGTTCATTAAATTATATTTATGGAAAAAGGCAAGAGAGAACCAGATCGTTATTATTTTTTATTGTTTTGGTTTAATATAATATAGCAGGCTAATGCTCCTATTGAAGTAGGATACAGTATTTTTTTTCATTAAAAAGTTGTCATTGTTCTTTGTTGAAATTAATGTTCAGCTTTCATATTTTGTTGTGGACTACTTATTTAATTGTAAGAAGTTGCTGTGCCTCTGCAGAAATTAAGCACTGGTTCTGACAGTTCAAGATCTTGCTTTAATTAGATTAGTTTTACAGGAAATTAGCAATCTATACATAAAAAAAATAAAAATCTGTTAAATACAAAATTAGGTTGCACAATAATGTGGTCATACTTGCCCCACTTATGTTCACCATTAAAAGTCCACTGTTTGGGCTTTGTTTTAGTCTGTCCATTTTATTGAATTTGAATGAATCTATTTATAAGCATATTTTGCCACTATATATAGACCCCTTTCTCTGTGCTCAATTGGGTTGGGTGTTTAGTAATGGATGATATCACAAAACAAAGAACTATCTAATATATTCTCACTTCTCAATACTGACACTCCTCCTTGTAGTTTTGTTTCAGACACATTAACCAAATGAAAGGAAATTTTATGGCATTTAATCTAATGTTGAGATATTACTTCAAGGTTTTAACACATGAGACCATTTTATATGATTCACAGGGTAACATAGAATCTGTATTACACATCTCTCCTCTTAGAGTGTTGAGCAATAGAGTCTTTTTCCCTTAAATGTCAACTAGACATTTTTAAGTTTCACAAAAGCACAAAACATAATGAAGGGTATAAATTAAGGGCAGTCACCGGTGCTATGTTTTGATTGCAGTTTATTCATATTGTCTCTTTACAATGCTGGCAGGATGCAGCCTGCTTATTTCTCTCCCGGTCGACTGTATAATTATTAAAAGTGAACTCTACCACCGTAGGTACTTTTAGTGTAATCTCCATGTTGTTTTGTTTTTTTCGTGTCCGTGACAAAACTCAGAAATCACAAATTTTTGATCAGAAATCTGTCTTTGCTTCTCGCCTACACATTTTCCCGCATACACTTTTGCTCCCTGCTGCTTGTGACGCTATGATCCCAGAACGGTGCTATAGGCTGAAAGGTGTTTTCTATTTCCTTAACAATGGTCTTAACAACCATGGCAGGAACCTGTTTATGTGCAAAATGACAAGATGACTGCATTTGTTAGAGAGGGGCTGCATGTCTTGAAAATGAAATAAGTTTGTTATTGATTTTATCATAAAGGCAATGACTCGAGTCAGATGGAGACTCTTTTGTGTGACTCGAGTCGAGCCACGTCTTTTGAGCAGGGAGTCAAGTCGAGTCTAGTCTTTGCTGCAGAGACTCGTCAAGTTGAGTCATTTGATGGCAATGATGAGTCGAGTCATGAAAAATTACGACTTGATTCTGAGTCTTAATTCACCTCACCACAATCTCAGTGAAAAACTAGGGAAAAAAAAACAATAAGGGACTCTATTGCCAACCAGAGATGTCTTGCTTCTTAACATTTAAGAGAATCTCTTTTACCGGAGTCTTCCCATTGCAGTTTATAAAACACTGCTCCAGGAGAATCTCAGGAGGAAAGCCAGGCTGGAACTGGCATGACGGAGAGCTGATGCTGATGTCTTCCTGAGCAGTGACTGTAGTGCCCGCTATGGGTTCGCTAGGCTTTGTCTGGTAGTAGCAGGATGCCTTGCGGGGGCTTTGGGTGGGGGACAGCTTTATATTAAGGCAAGAAGGGGTAGAGTGTTCCATGCTGCTAAACTGCACCCTGTTCAGTGGGGGAGAGGAATTGCTCTTGAACATGCAGCTGCTTGTCGAAGGGAGGCCTGCTAACCCCACAGGGGTCTGATAGACTCTGCTTATTTGTTGGGCTCCAAAGCCCAACCCACACTGTTGAAACTGATTGTTCTGAGCCAACAGAGAACTTATTTGGGGAATGCTTTGAAGTCCTTGGGTTTGGCTATAAGACACTGTAGGGTGAACACCCACTAGTCTTTCCTGGTGTGGCTCAGTGGGGTACAGCTGTCCATTTTGGATCACTGCTTGCGGCTGTAACTGCTGCATTCTCTGCACTAGATTTGTTTGATGGTGGTGCTGTTTTGGTAGCTGATTCATCATCAAAGGGTTCTGGGGCAGGGATAGCTGCTGCAGATCGTTTTGTAGTTCATTCTGGGCCGACATGGGCACCTGCTGAAGGTTCTGGGTGTAGTTAGTGTTGGACGTGGAAGTAACCCATTGACTATCCTCAGTAGAAGTCATAGGATTCAGTAGCTGCTGTGCTGGCATCAGCTGGGACGTCTGAAGTTGGCTTTGGAGAGCCAGTGGGTTGGGCTGACCATTGTTGGCCTGAGGGTTTGGTCTTATTTGAGAGAAACCGTCCATGTTATTCTGGGGTATCTGTGGCTGCCCATGGTTGGAGAAGCCCTGGGAGCCAACTATGCTCTGCTGCAAGCTGTGTCCCATGAGGTTCTGTGCACAGGGTCCAGACAGTGTCTGGCCAAACTGCAGCTGATTGTTAGCATTGAGCTCCATGCTGTCTTGGGAGCTAAAGTGAACAAAGGAGTTTGGGGCATTCAGATTGGCAGGTGACTGTTGCTGAAGCTTGGGCTGCATGTCATTTGAGACATTCAGTCCTTTGTGATTTTGAGGACCAGCCTGCAGAAAGCCTTGGAAGCCTGCCAGACTGGGCTCATCCATTCCAACTTGGTTGGGCTGGATGCCTACCTGATGGGCTGAAAGCAACTGCTGGTTTTGATCCATCTGGGTGGTCTGAAAGGATTGCAAAGGTGATTCCTGTAAGTCCTGTAGAGTTTGACCCTGTGACTGTGAGCAAGTTTGGGTGTCAAACTGTGCAACAAAGCCATTTGGAAGTCGGCCTTCAAATAAATTTGGCTGAGCATCTCCAGTGGAATCCATCTGCTCGGCCAGGGTGTTGATAGAAGACTGACCGTTATCTTTCCCGTTGTTGTTGGGTTTGCATTGCTCTTTGAACAAGGCATCCTCAACATAGGAGAAGATGTCATTGTTAAGGATATCATTGAGCTCTATGGACATTTCACTGTTGTTAATGTCCATCTCAAGCAAGGTTTCCTCCCAGTGCTTTAGCTCCAGCCCATCAACATGTTGGAGGTAATTTCCATTGAATAGCTTCTCCAAAGCATCCATCATGGCCAAGGACTCGCTTTCCTCCTTGACGCTGGCATTCTGTCTGTGGTTTCCTGGAATCCAGGGGTCACCAAGGACATTCACCAGCGTGGTGTCATCCATGGCTTTATCGAGAGAGTACTGGGGCTCGGAGGCCGCATGTGACACGTAGATGGACTGGTCTTGCTTCAACATGGCGCCCAGAAGAGAGTTGGGATCAATGCTCTTCTGTTCAGCGCCCTTCTTGTTCTTGGCTGGAAAAACATTGGAGAAGTCATCCCCAATAGAACCGATTTCATAAAGGACCGCCTCTCCGGTGGCGAAGTTGAAGGGAAGCTGCAGCGTCCTCTGGCGCAAGTGCTCCTCCCCTTCTTCGTTTCTGGAAAATATAAAAATACAATAATTGTACATTGCAGAAATACTTGCTGTGCTTCTGTATAACACCTTTAATTACTAAAATAAATACTGAAGATTATCAATACAAAATATTTAAATGAAATATAAATACCTAACTATGTACACTAATTAAATGATTATGCAATAATCAATTATCTAAATGCAATTATCTTGCAGTAATTAAACTATTTCGTGCAAGTACAATTATGTATTAAGCTATTTATAAGGTATAATTCAAAGATATATGAATAATGGCCAAGAAAAAAATAGTGTACTACAACCAGAAGGAAAAGTTAGTCCAATCAAATTCTAATATACTACATACAACTATGAATATTAAACAGCAGCGCAAGAGTGCTGCAGTATGTCAGGTGTTAACATTGAGTATGAACAAGAGAGATCAGAAGGAGGCTATAGAAGACAGGTGAGTTAGCTAGTCCATTCAGGACACAAAGGGCTGCCTTTAGAAAAGCTTTCATTAAACCACACTCTAGTGTTTTCATGCATAAAAATAATGAAGTTGCAGGAAACTACATACGACAAGGCTCTTTGACGGGCAACGATGAAATCTGGCCTTCCTCCTTTATAAATAAGGCGAGCATTTGCCTGAACCCAAACCCAACTTCCGTTCTTGGTCAGTAGTCTGAATACTGTGAGGCCGCTTTCTCCTGTTTTAATCACTGCAAAAATACAATTAAATTAATCATTTTTAAAAAAGAGCTTGAATAGAATTCCATAATATACAACTGTGGTGGTTAATTCACAATTAGGCCATATTGACTGGAAATTGTTATAAAAAACAAAGAATAAACAGAAATGATTGTCTCAAGGCTCTTAATCTCTCTTAACCCTTTGCAGTCCATTTATTCAGCGCCTGTCAGGCATGTCAGGTGCAATTTATTTTCACACACACTGTTTATTTTACACGTGCTGTTTATTTTTTTTTTTTTCCCCCCCAAGTAAAACTGGTTTAAAAGGCATTGCAATGCTAAGTGACATCAGTACTGCATCTCCAGCTAAGCCCCACCTCGTGTTCGCTGTATTTTTCACATACTTCTTTATAGACATGCATACTGATAAACCATCTCCTGATCACTTATTTTATCACCAAAGCACTGCAAATGTCTGTGATATTCTTTGAGCACTGGATGTAGAAGCAGCTACCTCCTTTGTTTATGTCTGCTTATCTCTGTGTGGTGCAGCTGCTAGGGCTATTGCTCACACGCCCCTTTTTTCGGTTTCATTTGGCCATTGAATGGTTTTCTTGGCTTTTTTCAGAAAAAAAACGACTACAGACCTGTGCTTTACGTCTTTTCGATGATGTCGGACAGGGTCCGACATCGGACTGGAAAGGGAAAATCATAATGTTGGACCTGGTCCGACATTGGACCGCAAAGGGTTAAGCATGAACCGATTTTTACAGGCTTACAGGCCATTCCGACTATGAGAGGAAAGGCCAGCAATGCAGTGATGACAGACTAACTTACTTCTGACATGGTTGTCTGCGCAGTGCATCATATCGGCTGCGTGAATAAACTGATACCCGGTGCCTCTCATGCAGAGCTCAGTGTCTGTGTAACCCAGGACCACCTTCCCTCTAAAACGTGAAACAAAAAAACATTTTCAACATCAGAATTGAAACAGAGGCTAAAGCTATTTTCATATGTGGTATTTCCAAATGTCTAACAACATATAAACTTGGAGGGGGGGGGTCTCACTTCAGTTTGATCAAAACAAACTTTGGCCATTCATATATTCTTTCAAATGTACATTAACACATTCATTTAAAAATAAACGGCTGAAATTGCCGGCAGGAGCACTCAGGAGTAAGGTGCATTTTGTTTCATTTGCATGACACCTGCCAGTTTGCCATTACCGGGACTGACTGTACAAGCAGTGGAACTAGCATCATTTTTTGAAATTTAAGAAGGTACCTGGTGTCACATCCCATAGGTGTGAAGTCTAGCTTGTGCTTCGTCTGGAAGATGAGAGTCTTTGTCCTGATCTCCAGGATGGAAGGAGGCTGGAGGGGCGTGCCAATGGCAAACAGAGCCAGCTGAGAGGGGACCAGGGTGCCGTCCTCCGATAGCTTGTTCTGCCCATGGAGGAACTTCAACCGGCCTTGGAAATTGAGTGCCTAAAAAAACAAAATGTTAACAAAACCGACCACTTGCTGACACATTTTATTAAAGGTGAATACCCTATAACTAACTTGTTTTCCATTTGAAGAAAGCTAGATTCTTCAAGCCTACAATTAAATCAGACTTTTCTCAACAACGAAACAAGGAGTGTCCTTAAGGATTAGTTAAAGATATGACTGAAAAGATGATAAATCACAAACATTTCAATTTTCAGAAAACAGTATTTGGTTGACAATATGAGGTAAGGATAGATAAAGAAAGTGAAATTGTGGGTTATTAAGTTTCTCTACAACACCTCTCAATTATCAAAAATGATTCACAAATTCTTTGCAGAGTTTTCAGGTTAAATATGGTGTCCATAGAGTAAATGACTAAATCAAGTGCTCTGCACAGTTGTTATATGATGCTTTTACCTTGTAAGATTTGAAAGTGAAAGACGAAACTTGAAGTAAACATTATGTGGTGGTTTATTTCAATAGCAAAATAACATGATTAAATATGATAAATGTCTACTTTATCATCATCGCTAAAACATTTTTGGAATGAGAAACAAATGATTTGTTAATAACTCCAATCATCGGTGCAACACAGACACACACACACAAGCTTTTAAGAAATCATAGGTCCCTTTATCAGAATTAAAACCAGGTGATTGACAATCCGTCCCCGACAATGCTTCCCCCAGACATTTCACCCCTGAGACAAGTTGTCCACTGTGAAATTGAGATTTAAATATAAAACAGACTATTAAACTGTATTGTATAATGGCAGGGTGGCATGTGCCCACATTTTGTAGTAGGCTAACTACAGTTCAGATTGTTCTGCCGCTGTTGCATTTCTAACATGGCATCTGTTGGGCATGATGAGATTTGGGTTTCATAAGTCTGTAGTATAATGCAATATAGAAACCCTGTAGGTACAAATAAAGCAAAGCATATCTTTTTTCTTTTTTTGTTAACAACACAAGTCACAAGCCAGTGTTTACTAAATTAATAAGAAAAAAGGAATGGGAACTGGTAGCAAATAAAAGACTAAGACAGCTAATGAACAAAGTTATCGGAAATTCCCAACAGCCATATACAAAGCCCAATAAACACCCCAGATAACCCCCACAATCACACTCCACACATGCTCACAACATCCAGCTGTTCAGTAAATGTTAACCCTTGGGTGTAATTTGGGGGATGGTAACCAGTGCTCTACCTCCTCTTAGAGCCCTGCAACCCGATGGGACCTGACTATAAATGTCGGATTCGGATCGGGTCGGGTGTAGTTTTAATGCAAACGGGTTCGGGTCAGGTCGGGTTATGTAGCATTACCAACTGTCATCAGATTTTACACAAGAACGTGCCTTAGCTGCAAGCGCACAGCACTCATCTAGCTTCAGGACACTGAGAAAGTACACTAGTGTGGAGGTGTCAATAACCAGCTCTAAATATATCAGTTTGTATGTCACTGAAATCCTATTGGTTAAGAGAAGCAATGTGCTACCTAGCAATAGCCAATCAAATGCATTTTAAGACATGCTATGTCACCTACTGAGGACAGAGTCATGAGAAAAGGACAATACAATTTTAAATTAAAATAATACAATGCTTATTGCCTCTAGACAAGTTATAGTCCTGCATGGACTTTTTGATTAACCACATTGCTGTGTACTTACTACATTTCTCTTCATTGTCCGATGCGATGGATAGACTAGTGTGTGAGTGTGATATGTTGGTTTTTTGGTTTGCTAAACAGAAAGGTGCTGAAAGGATGAAAAGTGCAGTTGGTTGTGTATTACACAATGTTAAAACCTTAGTAGTTTATTTATTTATTTATTTATTGGTTGTGTGTGTTTCTTTTACTGACAGTGCCATTTGCTGGCAATCGCTGTTTAGAGTGTTGGTAGTTTATATTAACTATGACGTCACTTATTTAGTATTTAGATAATCTCACGCATTGCAGTTTTAAGAATTTGAGATCTCTGAATTGAGTCGGGTCGGTTCCAAACAAAGACATGCTTGCTCGGTATCAGGTCGGTCTCGGGTTGAGTGTGGTCGGGTAGGGCTTAAAACTCTGGCCCAAGCAGACCTCTACCTCCTTCTATCCTCCTATACTCTCCCTCTTGCGTTAGCTTTTTGGCACATAGAGTGAGAAATATATACATATATATATATATATATATATATATATATATATATATATATATATATATATATATATATATATACACACACACACACACACAGTGCCGTGAAAAAGTATTTACCCCCGTCTGATTTTCTGCATTTTTACATATTTTTGACACAATGTTATCTAATATTAGATCTTCAACCAAAATCTAATATTAGATAAAAGGGATCCTGAGTGGAGAAATAACACAAAATTTTGATACTTATTTAATTTATTTATTAAATAAAGTTATGCAACACCCAATGCCCCCGTGTGAAAAAGTAATCACCCCCTTAGACTCAATAACTGGTTAAGCCACCTTTAGCAGCAATAACTGCAACCAAACGCTTCCTGTAGTTATTGATCGGTCTCTCACAGCACCGTGGAGGAATTTTGGCGCACTCATGCAGAAATGCTTTAATGGTGACATTTGTGGGTTTTCGAGCATAAACTGCTTGTTTCAGGCCACATCTCAATGGGGTTTAGGTCTGGGCTTTGACTAGGCCATTCCAAAACTTTAAATTTCTTGTTCTTCAACTATTCTGATGTAGACTTGCTTGTGTATTTCGGATCATTGTCTTGCTGCATGACCCAGTTGCGCTTCAGCTTCAGCTCACGGACGGATGGCCTGACATTCTCCTGTATAATTCTGTGATACAGACCAGAATTCATGGTTCCTTCAGTGATGGCAAGTTGTCCAGGTCCTGATGCAGCAAACCATCACCAAATCATGACACTACCGCCACCTTGCTTGAACGTTGGTATGAGGTTCTTACTGTGGAATGCAGTGTTTGGTTTTCACCAGAAATACCGGGGCCCATGTTGGCCAAAAAGTTCCACTTTTGACCATCTGTCCATAGGACATTGTTCCAGAACTCTTGACATGCAGGTGCTTTTTGCAAACTTGAGACGAGCATTCATGTTTTTCTTAGTAAGCAGTGGTTTCCGCCTTGCTACTCTGCCATGAATCCTATTTTTGCCCAGTGTCTTTCTGATGGTGAAGTCATGAACACTGACCTTAGCCGAGGAGAGATCCCTGGATGTTGTTGTAGGTTCGTTGCGACTTCCTGGACGATTTTACGCCTTGCTCTTAGAGAGATTTTGGCAGGACAGCCACTCCTGGGAAGATTCATTACTGACCCAAGCTCCATTTTGATGGCATGACGTGCCTCTAGAACCTGTGTGCTGACAACTTCACTCTGATGGAAAGGGCCAAAGTTAGTCAGATTTATATTGGGCAGGGCTGGCCCAAATCAGGCCTGATTGTTAACCAAAGTATTCAAACAGCTGACCCTAACTAACCCTTTACATGGGTTGAGTTAACTAGGGGGGCAATAACTTTTTCACATCTGAAAATTGCATGTTTCATTACCTTGCACACTAAACAAATGAAAGAAGCACCAAACTTTGGTGTAATTTTTTTCTCTCAGACTCCCTCTATAAACTACTACAACCCACAAAAAGATCTGACCAATTTCAATGTGAAAAATGTGCAAAAATTCAGAAAATCAGACAGGGGGAAAATACATTTTCATGGCACTATATATATTACAATTACAAATGGTACATTGAAATTTCGTTCTGTTTGATATTTTATTTTTAAACACTGAAATTCAGAATCAATTATTATAAGGTGACATTGGTTTTATGTTGGGAAATATTTTTAAGAAAAATAAAAAACTGAAATACCTTGCTTGCATAAATATTCAACCCCTGTGCTGTGGAAGCTCACTGTTTGCACCGATGAAAGAAATTGCCCAAACGAGGACACAATTACCTTACCACTGGCCTCCACCTGTGAACCATTAAAGTTGCTGTCACATTTTCTGGATAAAAACCCTACTGTTGAAGGATCATTGGTAAGGCTGTGAATCTGAAGGAAAATGAAGACCAAAGAGCATTCTACAGAAGATAAAGATAAAGTAATACAAATGCATAGATTAGGGAAAGGGTACAAAATAATATCCAAGAGTTTGGATATCCCAGTGAGCATAGTTGGATCAATAATCAGGAAGTGGAAGCTGCAACACACCACCCAGGCACTGCCAAGAAAAGCCCGTCCCTCAAAACTCAACGCTCAAACAAGAAGGAGACTTGTGAGAGAAGCCACAGAGAGGCCAACAGTCACTTTGAAGGAGCTACAGAGTTCAGTGGCTGGGAGTGGAGTAATGGTGCACCAGTCAACCATATCAAGAGCTCTGCATAACACTGGCCTGTATGGGAGGGTGGCAAGAAAGAAGCCGTTACTCAAAAAGTACCATCTGAAAGCACGTCTGGAGTTTGCCAGAAAGCATGAGAGAGACCCAGCTGCGATGTGGGAAAAGGTTTTGTAGTCAGATGAGACCAAGATAGAGCTTTTTGGCCAAAACTCAAAGCACTATGTGTGGCGCAAACCTAACACTGCCCATGCCTCAAGACACACCATCCCTACAGTGAAGTATGGTGGTGGCAGCATCATGCTGTGGGGATGCTTCTCATCAGCAGGGACTGGGCATCTTGTTACAATTGAAGGAAGAATGGATGGAGCAAAATACAGGAAAATACTGCAAGAGAAAATGATGTGATAGGTGTTACAGAAACGTGGTTGTCTGAGAGTGATGGGGACAAATTTAATATTTGTGGGTATACACTGTATAGGAAAGACAGGCAGGACAGAAGAGGAGGAGGGGTAGCGCTATACATAAGAAACAGTCTTGAAGCCCAGGTGTTAAACCTGGACAAAGAAAATAAAACCGAATCAATATGGGTCAGAATAACGGACAAAAATTCAAAAGGCATAATAATAGGAGCATGCTATAGACCGCCAGATTCAGACGGTGAGCACAATAATCTGTTATACAATGACATTAGAAATGTGTGTAGCAAAGGAGAAGCCATACTAATGAGGGATTTCAACTTCCCCCAAATAAAATGGGAAAACCCGGTGGGTAGCGCGAAGGATGAAATAGAAATGGTGGAAATGACAAATGACTGCTTCCTAACACAATTTGTGAAGGCACCCACTAGAGGGGAGGCATGCCTTGATTTAGTCTTTTCAAATAACGAAGATAGAATAACTAAAACAGAGGTCAGAGAACCACTGGCAAACTCAGACCACAACATGGTCTCATTTGAAGTGTTTTTTAAATCCCCAAAAGAAATGACTAAAGCTAAGGTTTACAATTTTAGAAAAGCAAACTATGAAGGTATGAAACAGAGACTTACAGAAGTAGATTGGAGTAAAATAGAAAAAACACCCACAGAAGAAGGATGGTTGTTCTTCAAAAATGTAGTACTAGAGGCACAAAACAATTATATCCCTAAAGTAGACAAATCTAAATGTAAAACTAAATTGCCAAAATGGTTTAATAGATCAATTAAAAAAAATATTCAGCGAAAAAAGGCACTTTACAGAGCATTAAAAAAGGACCAAAAAGAAAGTACGCAGAAAGAGTACACAGAACTGCAAACGCAAGTCAAAAAGGAAGTTAGAAAGGCCAAGAGAGAAATAGAAATAAACATTGCTAAGGGAGCTAAAACCAATTCCAAAATGTTTTTCCAATATTACAACAGCAAGAGAACATTCAAAGAGGAGATTAAATGTTTAAGAGATACAAATGGCAAAATCGTAGATTTCACAAGTTTTTACAAAGGAAGATACTGACAACATGCCCCACATGTCATCCAGTTCCTGTCCAGTTTTAAATAACTTTAGCATAACTGAGGCAGAAGTGTTAAAGGGACTAGGAGCTCTTAAAATAAACAAATCCCCTGGGCTGGATGAGATCCTCCCAATAGTACTCAAAGAAATGAAAGAAGTAATTTACAAACCGCTAACCAAGATCATGCAGCAGTCTCTTGACACAGGGGTGGTACCGACAGACTGGAAAATTGCAAACGTAATACCGATCCACAAAAAGGGAAACAAAACTGAACCAGGTAACTACAGACCAGTAAGCCTGACTTCTATTATATGCAAACTTATGGAAACTATAATAAGATCCAAAATGGAAAATTACCTATATGGTAACAGGGTACTGGGAGACAGTCAACATGGTTTTAGGAAAGGGAGATCGTGCCTAACTAACTTGCTTGATTTTTTTGAGGATGCAACATCGATAATGGATAATTGCAAAGCATATGACATGGTTTATTTAGATTTCCAGAAAGCTTTTGACAAAGTCCCCACACAAAAGATTAATTCTCAAACTGAACGCAGTTGGGATTCAAGGAAACACATGTACATGGACTAGGGAGTGGTTAACATACTGATTAGAGGAAAAACCTCAGAATGGAGTGTGGTAACCAGCGGTGTACCACAGAGATCAGTATTAGGTCCTCTGCTATTCCTAATCTACATTAATGATTTAGATTCTGGTATAGTAAGCAAACTTGTTAAATTTGCAGACGACACAAAAGTAGGAGGAGTGGCAAACACTGTTGCAGCAGCAAAGGTCATTCAAAATGATCTAGACAAGATTCAGAACTGGGCAGACACATGGCAAATGACATTTAATAGAGAAAAGTGTAAGGTACTGCACGCAGGAAATAAAAATGTACATTATAAATATCATATGGGAGATATTGAAATTGGAGAAGGAATCTATGAAAAAGACCTAGGAGTTTTTGTTGACTCAGAAATGTCTTCATCTAGACAATGTGGGGAAGCTATAAAAAAGGCTAACAAGATGCTTGGATACATTGTGAAAAGTGTTGAATTTAAATCAAGGGAAGTAATGTTAAAACTGTACAATGCACTAGTAAGACCTCATCTTGAATATTGTGTTCAGTTCTGGTCACCTCGCTATAAAAAAGATATTGCTGCTCTAGAAAGAGTGCAAAGAAGAGCGACCAGAATTATTCCGGGCTTAAAAGGCATGTCATATGCAGACAGGCTAAAAGAATTGAATCTGTTCAGTCTTGAACAAAGAAGACTACGTGGCGACCTAATTCAAGCATTCAAAATTCTAAAAGGTATTGACAGTGTCGACCCAAGGGACTTTTTCAGCCTGAAAAAAGAAACAAGGACCAGGGGTCACAAATGGAGATTAGAAAAAGGGGCATTCAGAACAGAAAATAGGAGACACTTTTTTACACAGAGAATTGTGAGGGTCTGGAATCAACTCCCCAGTAATGTTGTTGAAGCTGACACCCTGGGATCCTTCAAGAAGCTGCTTGATGAGATTTTGGGATCAATAAGCTACTAACAACCAAACGAGCAAGATGGGCCGAATGGCCTCCTCTCGTTTGTAAACTTTCTTATGTTCTTATGTTCTTATGCTTCAGTCCGCTAAAAATCTGAAGCCTGGGTGGAAATTCACCTTTCAGCAGGACAATGATCCCAAGCACAAGGCCAAAGCAACATTGGAGTGGCTCAAGAACAAAAAGGTGAATGTCCTACAGTGACCCAGTCAAAGTCCTGATCTCAATCCCATTGAGAATCTGTGGCACTATTTGAAAATTGCAGTCCACAAGCGTCGGTCAACCAACCTGGAGCAAATCTGCCAAGAAGAATGGGCCAAAATCACTCCAACACTGTGTGCAAAGCTGGTACATACTTACCCCAAAAGACTTAAAGCTGTTATTGGAGGAAAAGGTGGCTCTACCAAATATTAAAGTGTGTGGGTTGAATAATTATGCAAGTAAGATATTTCAGTTTTTTATTTTTCTTAAAAATATTTCCCAACATAAAACCAATGTCACCTTACAATAATTGATTTTGAGTTTCAGTGTTTTAAAATAAAATATCAAACAGAATGAAATTTCAATGTACCATTTGTAATTCAGTAATATGACAGAATTGGTCAGGGGTCTGAATACTTTTGCAAGGCACTTGGCTTGATTCATGCGTCCTTCACAAAGACAAATCTGCAGAAGGAAGCAAGTTTTCTTCCAGGACAACCTTGTACTTGGCTTGATTCATGCCAAAGCTGCCCGATTCCAGCCTTGCTGAAGCACCCCCAGATGAGTTCAATTTTCAGCTTTCCCCAACACCTGGTCGTCTAATGGTTAGACAGAGACCTGGAGAGGCCTACAAGCCACAGTGTCTTGCACCCACTGTGAAATGTGGTGGAGGATCGGTGATGATCTGGGGGTGCTTCAGCAAGGCTGGAATCGGGCAGCTTTGGCATGAATCAGGCCAAGTACAAGGTTGTCCTGGAAGAAAACTTACTTCCTTCTGCTCTGACAATGTTCCCCAACTCTGAGGATTGTTTTTTTCAGCAGGACAATGCTCCATGCCACACAGCCAGGTCAATCAAGGTGTGGATGGAGGACCACCAGATCAAGACTCTGTTATGGCCAGCCCAATCTCCAGACCTGAATCCCTTTGAAAACCTCTGGAATGTGATCAACAGGAAGGTGGATGGTCACAAGCCATCAAACAAAGCCGAGCTGCTTGTATTTTTGCGCCAGGAGTGGCATAAAGTCACCCAACATCAATGTGAAAGACTGGTGGAGAGCATGCCAAGACGCATGAAAACTGTGCTTGAAAATCAGGGTTATTTCACCAAATATTGATTTCTGAAGTTAAAACATTAGTATTGTGTTGTTTAAAAATGAATATGAACTTATTTTCTTTGCATTATTCAAGGTCTGATAACACTGCATCCTTTTTGTTATTCTGACCAGCTGTCATTTTCTGCAAATAAATGCTCTAAATGACAATATTTTTATTTGGAATTTGGGAGAAATGTTGTCAGTAGTTTATAGAATAAAACAAAAATGTTCATTTTATCCAAACACATACCTATAAATTGTTAAACCAGAGAAACTGATAATTTTGCAGTGGTCTCTTAATTTTTTCCAGAGCTGTATATAGAAAATCTACACCCCCTTAAACTTTTTTCACATTTTGTTGTGTCAGTACCTCAGAGTTTCATGCATTTAAATGAGGATTTTTTTCCCACATATCTACACACCTTACTCCACACTGTTAAGGGGAAAAAAGTTTTTATTGAGAAAAAAATTACATATTAAAAATACAAAACTGAAAGATCATAATTGGATAAGTCTCCACCCCCCTGAGTTAATACTTAATGGAAGCACCTTTGGCAGCAATTACAGCTGTGAGTCTGTTGGGATAGGTCTCTACCAACTTTGCACACCTAGATTTGGCAATATTTGACCATTCTTTACAAAACTGTTCAAGCTCTGTCAAGTTCCTTGGGGAGCGTTGATGGACAGCAATCTTCAAATCATGCCACAAATTTTAGATTGGATTTTGGTCAGGGCTCTGACTGGGGCTCTCAAAGACATATACCTTTTTTGTTCCTTAGCCACTCCAGTGTAGCTTTGGCTGTGTGCTTTGGGTCGTTGTCATGCTGAAAGGTGAACTTCTGTCTCAGTTTCAGCTTTCTTGCAGAGAGCAGCAGGTTTTCCTCAAGGACTTCTCTGTACTTTTCTCCATTCATTTTCCCTTCTATCCTGACAAGTGCCCCAGTCTCAGCCGATGAGAAACACCCCCTTAACATGATGCTGCCATCACAATGTTTCACAGTATGGGTGGTATTCTTTGGGTGATGCGCTGTTTTTGGTTTGTGCCAAACATAACGCTTTGCATTTCAATTTTATTTTTTGCCAGACCACAAAACTTTTTTGCCACATGGCTGCAGAATCTGTGTTTTTTTGCACGCTTCAAACGGGATTCAAGGTGGGCTTTCTTGAGTAATAGCTTCCTTCTTGCCACCCTACCATACAAGCCAGATTTATGGACCGCTTGGGATATTGTTGTCAGATGTACATTTTGAGCAGTCTTGGCCGTAAAAGCCTGTAACTCTGGCAAAGTTGCCATTGGCCTCTTGGTAGCCTCTCTGATCAGTCTCCTTCTTGCTCGTTCATCCAGTTTGGAGGGATGACCTGATCTAGGTAGGGTTGGTGGTGGTGGTGCAATACACCTTCCACTTCTTAATAATCATCTTGACCATGCTCCAAGGGATATTGAAGGGCTCTGATATTGTTTTATACCCATCCTCTGATCTGTGCTTTTCAACAACTTTGTCCCGGAGTTCTTTTGAAAGCGCCTTGGTTGTCATGGTTGAGTCTTTGCTTTGAAATGCACTACCCAGCGAAGGGAACCTACAGGAACTGCTGAATTTATCCTGAAATCATGTGAATAACTACAATTTAACACAGGTGGACACCACTTAACTTGGTGTGTGGTTTTGAAGGCGATTGGTTACACCTGAGTTGATTTAGGATTGCTATTACAATGGGATAGACACTTATCCAATCAAGCTATTTCATTTTTTATTTTTTATTAATTTTCTACAAATTTCTAGAATATTTTTTTCACTTGGAAGTTGTGGGATAGGATGTGTAGATAAATGAAAAGAAAAAAACTATTTTAATGCATTTTAATTCCAGACTATAAGAAACAAAATGTGAACATTTTGAAAGGGGGTGTAGAACTTTCTATAGGCACTATATATATATATATATATATATATATATATATATATATATATATATATATATATATACACACACACACACACACACACACACACACACTAGCATTTTTGCAAAGGAACCTTGCCTGCCTGGCTACCCTGCTGCTGCTTAGGCTCTGAAATTCTACTTTCGACATCCTTTTCTGTACAACTTCCTGATTTGGCTTTTGACCTTTTTCTGCACGACTACTGAATAGGCTTTGAATATCTCAGGACAACTTCCACCCTCATTACCGAACAAGAAGCAGATCCAACAAAGATGATGGATGCTCTTACCTCTTCAACTTCTTGATACTCCATCCACAAATTCAGCTTTTCATTCAATGGCTCCTGCCCAAGAACCAGGGCACTCCCGGCCGCGTCGCTCTAGGAGGAAACGCTGGCCAGATCATACCACAGTGCAGCTTTTCTTTAGACTGGCCATTTGCAAAATTACTAAAAGTCCTCTTCGACAGAGGAATCCAAATCCTGGCAGGAAAACCGAATTGTTTTCCATTTACTGTGAGTCTACCTCTGCAGAGCCTGTATTTTTATCATATTGCTCTGCCTCTGCTCACAGGAGCTCCAGCTTCAGGCTCCGCTGATGTCACTCATTCTTGGATAATCAATTTATTTTGAAGCCTCCTTCAACACAACTCAGCTTCAGCTCCTTCTTCCACATCTCACGCACCAGTCACCACCCACTCATTAAATGCATTATCCATTCCAACCCAGGGAACTTCAGTCCTGCCCACAATTCTAGCAGTCACTCTGAATATAACTTGGCTTCAGCAACAGCATCATGATCTTATACAGCACCGGAATGACCTCTCTCTGTCTATCCTTGTTCACTTATGCCTCATCTATAGGATTCAGGGGTCTTCAATTAAATGTTTTTCAGCATCTGGCCACCCGAAATTGCCTTGTTAGAAATGTACCCCATTGTAGCAGCAGCACAACTTTGGGGACATTCTTGGTCCAAAAAATTCATATTATTCTTCAGCGATAAGCAATCAGCTATCTACATCATCAATAAAGGCAGGTCCCCCCCCTATCCACATCATCAATAAAGGCAGCCCCCCCCCCCATCATCTCCTTTGGATAGCAGTGTCCTTTAATTTCATTATCCAGCCTCGCCATCTTCCAGGCTTATATAATAATGCAGCTGATGCTTTGTCTCACATCCCTGATTCCCCTTCACGTCCCACAGTTCAATAAGCTCATCTTCAACTGAATTCTACCCTCTCCAGTCTTCCCAATTCAGCCAAAAATTATATGCCAACAGCTCTTTCCCCATATACTTGTTCTTCTTATTCGACAGGCTGGGCAAAATATTCCACCTTCTGCGCTCAGAACAGGTTATCCCCCACCCCTTTCAATGAAAACTGGATTGTAGCCTTTATAGTTCACGCTCGGGACAGCCTGCATCTAACCCCATTATCTATAAAATCTTACATTTCAGGAATCCAATTCCACTTCGGTAGTATGTCTATCCCCTCGATGACCCTCCTCTCTATCCCAGCAGTTCGCCTGACTATCCGAGGAATTACCAAGAGCCTTCCCCCCGCATCGCCCTCCAGACTCCCTACAACTACCAATATCCTCAATGCTTTAGTTTCAATTCTCCGATCAGGTTTTTTTAATCCTTTCGACGACATAGTCATGTAAGCCATGTGCCTAAATGCTTTCTTCGGATTCCTAAGATGTTCAAAATTCACTGTTCCCTCATCCTCCAGTTTTCCAACCATAGGCACCCATTCCTGTGACCTCTCCCTGGCTCCAGGCCATCATTTCATTCATCTCCTGAGATCATCTAAGACAGACCAGCTCTGCCAGGGTCAATTTATCCAACTATCGAAGGTAGATTCCCCTCTCTGCCCCTACTCAGCTCTTTCCAAGTTCCTATCAGCGAAAAAACCTTTCAGTTCCCCAGATCTCCTGTTTATCGATTGCTCCTGAAATATCATCACCAGTCATTGGTTCGCTACCCAACTCTCCAATCTGATTTGCAAAGCAGGTCTCCCTCCTCAGTTGTACACCACTAATTCTTTTAGAATTGGCACAGCCTTCTCAGTTGCCGATTGCAAGCATTAATCAAAACCTAATTAAGTCTATGGGTCACTGGTCCTCCTCAGCAGTTAATTCATACATCCGATCTGCGGCTTCTGACGTCGCAGCAGCACAACAGTCTATCGCTAACGTGCACGGAGTGGGGGCGCCCTCTCAGAGGAAACCAGAGGTTTCCCCATAATAAAGGGGGTTTTTCCTCTCAGCCAAGCAGATGGCCTACACATAGCTTTTCCCCATAACCATCTTTCCGTTTCTGTTTGTCTCTTCCTTGTTTTATGTTACACATTGGCACGTGGTCTTTGTTTGTCTTCACAGGTGCAGGTTCTGGGGGAAGCCAGTGGTCCTTCTTCTGGGGGATAGTGAGTCTCACTTCCCCTGCCTGGAGACAGTAATATACAGGTTCTTTGAACAGTCAGAGGGGACCACCTGCCAAACTATTCTCTCACAGCTCATGTGCTATATCCTGCCTCAAGATGAGAAGGCTCTTTCTCTATTCTCCTGGGACATGGCCCTCTTACCTTAGTGCTCGAGTCCCAGAACTAACAGTCTTCTATGTTTTCAGACTCTTTTCTCTTTTCTTTCAAGGTTCCAAAAACTGTTTCATCCTCTGAGGGAAATCCAGCTGCAGAGCAATGCCTATTAACAGCTCTCAAGTACCCATCTGTGGGACAACGCTCATTAACAACTCCCAAGCAAACAACAATACCCCCAACACAACCCTCCTCCTGTTACATTAGTAACTGTACTCGCTCTGTGCACAAAATCTTAAGTAGGCTATGGTGTAATTGCTGTATTGACTACTACAAAATATGGCATAAACAGAGGTCATTGTCATTTTAATCAAATTAAATAAAAAGATACAATGACATAGAACAACGTATCTTTACCAAAATGACAGTATTTACTTACTGTAAAAACCACTGAATAAGTCGATTTTCTAGGCATTTTTGCGGGGCCCTTAAAAGGGGGGAGCGGCGTATGCACCGGTGTGTACAATATTAAACTACTGACTGTACCAGCGCCACAATGGGATTACTACAGCCACGGTTATGGCTCACACAAACTTCTGTCAACAACCTGATATATTTTTTCAGGATCTACAGCATTCAGGCCATGTTGATAGGTAAAAACACAAAATCAGTGCTCTAATTAAACGTTTTAATTTGTTACTCTCAATACCATTAGTCATTTTGAATGTTAAGCACAAGCTTTCAGACTCTTGACTGAAAACGTCACAGCTAAACTGCTTCACTTTTAACACAACAGCTGTCAGTTTCTATGAATTTTCTTATTCCCACCCTCTCGAGCCATTGATTTGTCAATATTCAGACTGAACCCGCCCCTGGGATCCGTAGCAAACAGCTATTGGTTAGAAAGCAGTGTAGCAAACTTTTAAAGTCTTCTGTTTTGTTGTACATCTGGAAATTGAATGCAATTGTTCTGCATTGTATACAACATAATATGTTTTGTTTACTGGTTATTAGCTGATGCACTGTTTAGTTTATTTTTTTTATTTTTTTGCTTTTTAATTGATGAAGCAGCACTGTTTAATACTAAAATTTGAATTAATACAACATATGTGTAAAAGCCAATGCAGTGGGAACTATTACTGTGGTTTTGGAAAGAAATGTTCAGTAAAACAAAGAAAATAAGTTCTTGAACTTGCTTGAGTACTTGATAAGCTAAAATACTGGTAGGTTAAGTTAAGCATTTTAAAATACACAAAAAAAAAAATTCCCTAAAATTCAACTCTCAAAAAGGGGGGAGCGACTTTAACACCAGTGAGACCTATAAAACGATTTTTTACGGTAAGTTATATCATTTCCAATTGATACTTTTTACAAATGCTGATAGCCATTTGTGATTTAATCTACTGATATTTACTGAACAAAACATTTAAATTGTAATTTAAACACATGTCTTAAAAGAGACACATAAGAATGACATGAGTTGTTCACGAAGTCTATTATTCACTGAAGTGTAACATTCAAAAAGCCCACCCAATCAATTGTTGCAGAGCTGAATTGTCGTGGTATGCATTGTCAGGGACGAAACTGTTATGGACCCATTAAAACAACTAACCAGAAAGCCAGAAGAGTTGTCAAGGAGACAGCGGAAGCGGCAGCAGAAGCTTCTCTCCAGGAAGGATGAGTTCTCAGGTGGAATGAGTTGGGGGTCATAGTTCACAATGTTGGAAAGCCCGGTGCTACTGCTGCCATTTTTCGTGACTTCAACACAAAAAACAAACATGCATTTTCATTAGGACTTTATGATAGAGTTATTGGGCGGTGAATGTCTGTGTATGTGGGTAATATCGGCATTAGTCAAAGTAAACTAACCGAGACTGAAAGCCTAGGTCTGTTTACGAGCTGCGAGTGCTGACATAACCTGCATTATGATTAATACAAGTTTTAAAAAATCCAGCTATATTTGTTTTCTAATCATGACCCTCCTTTATTTTATCCATTGTCAATTGAAAAGCGGCAAAAGGTTGATGAAGAGAATACAGTCATACGATTTTTCTAAAGCAGGTGATGTCAACCATGCTAATGTAAAAACTGAAAATGGCATGGCTGATGTCATGAATAGGGTTTCTCTCCCAGTAGGGAAGAAAGAGCAAAGGACGAGCCTTGATGGCCCTAATGACCATGTCTCATTCCACAAGTTTTATTATGTGTCGTGAAATATGCGATGTGATTGTCTGAAAGATCCTGAGCGGTCTATAATAAACATTATCAAAAAACAATTTAATGTTATGGTTATTTATATGTATTATATGTAAATATTTGAATTACACAACATAAAGATATATAACAGCTGCTTCCTGGTACCTATGTCATAGGTGACATGGTCTACAGTTAGAAAATTTGTATGAGTTGCACCTACAACGCAGGTAATTAATAGCAACATTAGGTTATTATGATAACCCTGGTTCCCTGAAATAGAAAATGTTACCATTACCGCAGGGGTATTTACCTCGTAAAAACTGGAAACCTGAATAAGAGATATCAAAGCTGCTTACAAAGTTTGTGACGCATTCATGGCATGCCCCAGAGGACATAAAAAAACTGCACAGATCTCAGCGCCATTTTTCCTTCAAGCCTGCTGCAAAAATGGACACACCGACCTTGAAGGTTAACCCTTTGCAGTCCCATGTCACACCAGATCCGACATTACAATTTTCCCTTTCCAGTTTAATTTCATCAGAGAGATGTAAAGCACAGGTCTCTAGTCGTTTCTTCTCCGGAAAAAGCCGACAAAACCGAGTAAGACCGATAGGAGCCGAATGAAACCGAAAAAAAGGCGTATCTCATAGCCCCATGCACTACCGAGATAACACAGACATAACAATGAAAACAGCTGCTTCTGCATCCAGCCCTCAAAGAATATCATGGATATTTGCAGAGCTTTTATTTGATGTTATATTAATAAAATAATGACTTGGATCGCATTAATGAGGAGCTTGGTGATAAAACAAGTGATCAGGAGAGGATTTATCAGTATGCAAGTCTATACAGAGGTATGTGAAAAATACAGTGAACAGGGGGGCTTGGCTGGAGATACAGTACTGAGTGTCCTTTTGCAATTCAATACCTTTTAAACCTGTTTTCCTCTGAAAAAAAAAAAAAAAATTAAACAGCGTGTGTGAAAATAAATTGGACCTGATTCACCTGACAAGCACTGAATAAATGGACTGCACAGGGTTAATGTAGTTTAGTATGGAACCCCAGTAACAAGGGGATTTCGCCTTGTCAACCGAGTCCTGCAAAAATTGCAGTATAACTGCCATAAGGCAGTTAGTGGGATCAAACCACGAGACAGGCACGTTTGAAAGATTCCCCACTTGTACCCTTACTTGGAACGTGTTGACGCTGCTCTGGCATTTTGTAGGGTGTTGTGATACGGAGAGGCCTGTTCTGGCTATCTGACGCATGCATAATCCTGCAGGGAGGTCAAGAGGGCGCCTTACTGTGGTAGGCGAAGTGTCAGTCATGGATTGGAGGAGACATGATTGCACTCGCTACCAAAGGAGGTGTGACTGAAGGTATATCAGGGTGTGTGACCGTGCGATCTGTTCCTTTGTTAGGGCGTTCTGAGAGGAGGTTCTCTTGTGCCTAGAGCAAAAGCTTGCGGGCCACACGATGGAGAGTGGGAGACCTGAGGCTGCTCTGGTGGTTGATGAAACCCACCACTGTTGTGTTATTAGAACCGCAACGGGACCAGGTCGGTTTGGTACTGTTTGGGTGGCTTTAGAACTGGGTCGGTACAACACGGTACTGGGTCAGAACTGGATCATACCAGGAAGGTGCATGGTCGGTTCGGTGACTGTACCACCAGGTCGGTATGGTACGGTACTGGGTCAGTGCAAGCACGGCACCGATATGGCACTGGTACAGCACCGGTTTGGTACCAGGTTGGGAACTGAGCGGTTTGGTGACCTCGGTATCGGTACTGTATGGATCCACCGGTTCGCAGTTACCGTGGGTTGCAATGTACAGGGATTCCCACCTGTACAAGTGTATCTATAATGTGTGTGTGTGTGCATGTGTTGATATGGTTATATAAATAAATAGCATTATACCCGCCATTTCAATGAAAGTCCATATGCTGTGGAGCCAGTCCTTAACTGCAAGTTATGGGGGAATGTGTGCAAACTGAGTACACGTGCATCCATAACAGCACGTTATGAGGAAATACGTTCAGTTTGTGAGTGTCGGTGACAGAAAATGTAAACACAACACATTGATAAGCAGAAATCAATATTTTACAGCTAATTATTGGGGGGGACGGGACGGGACGGAGTGCCCTTGCTTGCCCCTCCTTGTGCACGCCCCTGTGTACAAGCCACTGGCAAAACCACTCAGTCAGTACCACACAGAAGACTGAGGGAAGCCTGCTTGTTAGAGGTACTAACAGCCTTTTCAACGGTGATGCAGAAGCACTTATGTGAGAGAGAGTGAATGAATCAACAATCTCCCTCCTGACTTGTGAGGGCACAATATAACGGGAACAGTGTGCCCCAGACTGGATGGTTTGCCAGTTCATTACAGGGTCAGTCGGAAGTTGGCCATCCAAAAAGGGGGCGAAGCCACAATACTAGAGGTCAGCGCCTTACTGTGGTAGGTGATGTGTCAGTCATGGATTGGCGGAGACATGATTGCACTCACTACCAAAGGGGGTGTGAATGAAGGTATATCAGGGTGTGTGACCGTGCGATCTGTTCCTTTGTTACGGTTGTGAAACAGAGCGCAGAAAGAAACATAAAACACAAACACTCATGGTTTAATTTGTTTTTTTAATCACTTTTTATTTGTACTTCGTAGACGGATAACAGCCGGGAGCTGTCGCTGTTCCAGCCAGCATTAAAACACGGATTCCAAATACTGCATGAGTCACAAAATAACTGCATTCCCCACCATCACTGGAGCACCATGAGAAAGGGCGCAAAGCCATGCCTGTATTCTTGTATTACTTTGGGACTGAAACCCTGTTTTGCTTAGCTTATTTAATGGTGAAAACAATTAAATAACTGTTTGGACTGTGAACACTGTTTGTTGTCATAGTTTGTGCACTGCATCACCTCTACACCTGCTCACCACAAGCCAGTTTGCCACAAGTCACCAAAACAGCACCAAGATACTGTGGGTTAGACTGCATGTATCTTGGTCCAGCGTAGCACTGCTGAGCTCAGCAGCTGTGTGTGTATTTCACAGAAAATACAACAGGAGAAAAATATTACAGTTCACAAAATAAACGTCTTGTAATTTAAAACGAGAACTGAATTTAACTCCAGCTGGAGCTATGCAACCTAGGAGGAACACAAAGTCAGTCGAATTACGTTGCTTGATACCTGGGAAGGAGCAACTCAAGCCGCTGGCTTTATGTAAGGCAAAAGGCAGCTGCGGGATGTAACAAACAACAGGCTGTAGTGCCCAATATACTTGTAATTCATTTTTTAAAAACTATTACAATATAAATAAAATATTGCATAAATTATGTAAAACACAATAATTAGCAAATGCTTATCTGATACCAGGCTTCCCTGCAAGGTCAGTCTTGAAAAAAAAAATGCTGTTGAGATCTGTGCACGCAGTCTTTTTATTTCCTCGGCGGTGGGCCATGAGTGTGTCACGGATTTTGCAAGCAGCTTCTGATATATCTTATTCAGGTTCCGGGTCTTTGAGAGGTAAATACGCATGTGGTAATGGTTACATTTTGTACTTGAAAGGGAACAAGGAAACAGAAGAACTCTTTAGTGCTATATCTGAACATCTGCATCACGGGCAATAAACGATGGACCAGCGAGTGCTCAAGCCCATACAAGATTTAATAATATACAGTTAGAGTTCAAATGCCTGCCTGAGAACAGATGGAACACTTCCATAAGACTAACATGTGCATTAAACTGCATTTGTTTACAAGGGATTTTCTCCCATTCTGCACTAATTACCACTGCTCAGTCTTCAGTACACCACCGAAGTAAAACACAATATGTGCAATACAAAAGTGCATGGAAATGTACTGAAGGTCTAACAGAATATGCTACCGTTCTGAGATTGCTATTGCTGCAAAAGGGTGTCTTCGTCTATCTCTACTGTGTGGGAAAAAGAAGCAATCCCGTCAGAAAACTCACGTTCCGTGCCCTCCTCAGATTCGAATGAGTTGGGACTGAGGGCGAAGTGAAGCTGGCGTCGGAACATAGCCCGGTCGTCTGTATGGATCAGTTCAAACACGCTCTGATGGACCACATCAGACTGCAGGGAGAAAAACAATGGATATTAGTTTGTTGTCCTATGGACTACCCTTATCAGAGTTTACCAGGGTTATTTAGCAGTTTTCTCCATGTTTTTCCTGTGGTTATACCATGCATTTACCACAGTTTGCCATGTCTTTTTATGTTTTCTGTAGTTCAGTTTTCCATTCAGCCTGCCACCACACTGTATATGCTCTCCCTGTGCAGCATGTATGAGGACACACCTAAGCCCTCTTAATATCCTACAGCTTACAGATAGTTTGGATATACTGTTATATATGTCTGCAGTATTTAAGAGATCGATTCTTACAGCAGTGAACAATGTTGTAATCACAACATAATGTCTGGGGGACTCCAGGCAATATCAGTGAATACATTTTCCTATGTTTATTTTGTCCTCTTCTATTTTTTTTGTTTCTTTCTTTTTAATCTCCATTTTTCTCACTGAAGTCACTACAGCTATATCCAAAAGTTAAGTTAGAATGAGCTAATGTTGCTTCATAAAGTCAAATGAAACTTGCTGAATCATGCTACGTTACATATTGAATTACATACTGTTTTGTAGTACTTCCAAAAATTCTGGTACACTTTTGCAAAATCATTTTGTAGTTTCTTTGATTACATGATATTAAATAAAAGATCTAAAAGATGTTCATAGCTCCAATATATGATACTTTAAGCAGGAATCCTAAATGTTTTGTTGTAAAGGAGACTAGAAAGTACAATGTTAACTGTTGCTACTTGATTGCTGTTGGTTGATAGTTTTATGACATCCTGTTTGCAGCCAGTCTCTGCCTGTTACACATGCTAAATCACTCTGTGGTAAGACCAGCTATGGCCAAGTTTTATAAATGTAGCATTTAAGCTGGAGCAATGCTAATTAAACTGCACATTTGCACTTCCTTTACTATTTGATGGTGTTTGCAATCATTCTCAGTGGTTCTGAGTTATTATCATTTTTCTCTAAATCTGCCTTTACCTAGCTTTAGGAGAAGCCTACGTGCCGGGACTGAACAGCCTTCTACGTTCCAGTCAAATCATGTGGCTAGGTGGTCTTGTAACTTATGTTGTTTCTTGCTAGTTTTATATAATCACAATCATGTCATTTCTCTCGCAGATTTATCTTTAGTATTCTGGAAATTTGTTAGCACTGTTCACAGTTACTGCTTCACATTAAGGAATGTGTACCTTATCTTCTAGCTTTACTGCACACCTCTACACAAAGCATCCGGGCCCTGGAGACTTCCACAACAAGCCGCCACCTTCTTTTTATTTTTGTGGCGTGGCAGGCATCTCATGACTAATTGTAATAATCTTTTCCCTAAAGCTTTCAAATTGGACCCGCTTGGGCCATCAACCAAAATGGCCAGAGCTCCGTTTCAGAGCCAAATTAAACAAGGTTATGTAATATGAGAGCCTTGCTTCTTGTCCTGCCTCGACAGGTTGTGGGTTAGAGCCTTTCAGAGAGGCTGACATTCAGGCAAACTGCCTTCAGATGGCTAAAAGGAAACTAAACCCAGAAGATAGAGCATCTTGTGTGGCAGAACTCTGCTTTGTTTTAGTTTGCCAAGAACAGGGAGTACCAACACATGAGCAGCAAATACATATTGCTGAGAAGCATAGTCCCTCATAAATAACACATTCCAATAAAACTGCACAATTGCTAAGTGACTGTAATTTTTTTTCTTCCTTCCTGCTGCATGGAGTAAAATAAAACAGAGCCCATATTGTGTGTTGAACAATACCATTCCTGTTTTGTATTTACAATTGAGATCAGCCTGCATTAGTGGTTCCAAGTTGGCCCACCGTAGTCGTCGTAGCCCTTGGGCTAAAAGGACATTTTTAACGTTTCAGTTGCAGTGTGTGTGTCTTTTTGTGGGTGTGTCTATTTCTGTGTGTGTTAGAATGCATGTCTTAGTTATACATTAAACAAATACCATGCTGCTCCCAGGAGTTAGTGGCACAAGCTATGAGGAAAGGTATATAAAGAGTTATAGTATGTACTGACTACGCAAGTTTTCAGATCGCCTCTGAATTTACTATTTATAATCCATAGTGAACTGTTCATCTGGTCTGTATTGGTGATACTTTATTAATACATTTGATTAACTCATCAGCTTTACATTAAATGGCAAAAGAATAAGAAATGTGAAGGATAATGTTCATGGACTTGCCACTCTTCAATCTGTTTTGACCAAGTTAGTTAGCTGCAGTTATTTACTTGGCCATAACGTGCTCCTCCAATACAAGCTTACTGTATAGAGTTTGCAAGCAGCATCTACTATGTGTACACAAAACAAAGTGTATCTGAATATAATTTCATTTATAATTATTAAGAATATACTAACAGTGTACATAACTGAGCTTCGCTATACAGGGACGGGTGATACCCTCATGTGTGGGTGAAGAGGTTGGATATATTCCACCTCTAGCTGTGTTACCTGAGTCCTGCATGCTCTGCACACTGGTTTTACATCCTGAACAACAAAGCCCTTTTTGAATTTTTGTCATACCCAGAATATCCTGAGATGGATGATTTTATCAGTGTTGCGGGGAAAAAAGGTCACTTTCGTTACTTGTACGAGTTTGTTTACTATTTGACATTTTGTTTTGCTGTTTAGTTTCAACTGTTTCTTGTGCTGAACACCACACAGTTTAAATGGCAGCACCGCCACAATTAGGAGCTGGTAGAGGCAGAAACACGTCAACCATTTTAAAGTAAACCGTGAACTTGGTAACCATGGTATAGAAAAATGATTGCGGTTTCAAAACCGTGGCAATCATAAAACCTGTATACCGTGACATCCCTGAAGCACTTTTTCACACAAATGCAAAAGAATATTCCCCCAGGTATCTAAGACACTAGGGACATAAAAACAATTAAATAAAACATAGATTCCATCCTATTAAATACAATACCCCAGGTAGGGGGAAATCATTCCCAAACCATTCATCAGCATGGAATGTAGCCTGTGGTCCCTTACAGTTTTAACATGGTAATATAAGGCCAATTATCATTGTGAGTGTGTCTGTGTGTGTGCGTGTCAGTCTCTGTGTGTGTTTCTGTGCGTGTTTCTGTATGTGTCAGTCTGTGTGCGTGTCAGTTGCTGTGTGTTTGTGTGTGTGTGTGTGTGTGTGTGTGTGTGTGTGTGTGTGTCAGCTGGTGTGTCCTTCTGTTTGTGTCAGTTTGTGTGCATTTCTGTGTGTGTCACTTGTGTGCTTTTCTGTGTGTGTGTCAGTTGCTGTATGTTTCTGTGTGTGTCAGTTGCTGTGTGTATCAGTCTGTTTGTGTCATTCTATGTCTGTGTTTCTGTGTGTGTTAGTTTGTTTGGGTTTCTGTCTGTGTCCGACTGTGTGTGTCTGCATGTGTCAATTGTTGTGTGCCTGCGTGTGTCAGTCTCTGTGAGTGTTTGTGTGTGTTAGTCTGTGTGTATTTTTGTATGTGTCCGTCTGTGTATGTTTCTGTCTGTATCAGTCTGTCGGTGTCAGTCTGTGTGTTTCTGTTCATGTGTCAGTCTGTATGTGTGTTTTTGTACATGTATGTTTCTTTGTGTGTCAGTCTGAGTGTGTTAGTCTGTGAGTGCGTTTCAGTCTTTATGTATTTCTGTGTGTGTCAGTTTCCTTAGTATTCTCTTGCTATTGTTATTTCAACATTCAGTCCTTCACTTTGTTCCTGAGCAAGCAGGTTTTTCTAGTTTAAAGAAATGTAATTAAAGTCCCAATTATATAGACTCAAAACAAGAGCTTGTTTGAACCCCCTCTTTTATGTATTTGAAGTCATAATTAAGCTTTGTCTCACAGATGAGACTTTTTTTTCTATAAGATTAATATTGGGTAGCTTTGCACCAGATCAAAGGGACATTTCATCTCTCACACTGACTGTTAATGACTATGAAATACATTATTTCCTGAAAAAGAGTCAGAGCTTGTTTGTTAAAATTGTAAGCTAGAAAGTTACAATTGATTCGCTTTGCTTTCAATGAACTGTGGACATTGTAGCTAAGATGCAGGGAATCTATTTTGTTATAGCACTTCATTTGACCCTACCCCAACAGTCTTGAGTTACTAACCTGGTGAAAGCCAAGATAATCCTGTATGGTAGGTGACGAATAGAAAACATATCCTTCTGCTGTGACTGCCAGGACAAAGCCATTCAGAGCCTGCAAAAAACACAAAAGCACAATATGTCAGAAATGAGAAAGAACCACCATGCATTTTAAATAGACGACAAGCAATACATTATAGTCTAAATATAAATGCTCTCTGCATATTTTTATTTGTGTGCAATGACATCATATTGTTTCCCTATATCTTGCATGTACAATAGGCCAGATAAAGCTAGAATACAAAAATGTAAACTACATACCAGCAAATAAAATACTGGTGATAGGAAAAAAAAAAGGTTGAGGGACAATTTCACAAGTAGTGAAACAGAAACGATGAAGTGGAGGGGCTAGTCTGCGCAGAGAGTTAAGTAACTAGATTCCAAGGCTTTTCACCTCTGGAGGCCTGGGTCTGCCCTTGGAAAATGTCCCCATAGTAAAAGCATAACAAAGTGTGATAAAGCACAGTGAAAACATGGTAAGCACAACAGAGCATTGTAAAGAAATGATAAAGCCTAATAAAAAAACATGGCAAGCCATGGTGAACTATGGTAAATGAATAGTAGAACCAATGGGAAAAGCATGGAGAAATCGCAAAATTACTGTGCAAGCTTCCTGTGGTAAACATTTAATAATCCGGCTGTTCAGGTCACAAGTTAAATGAGTTAGGTGGTATGAACTGAAATTGTTTTACTTTTACATGAAATTGTTTTACATTTGTATGCTTTTATCTGTATCACTGTTTTATGATTGTTTGAACTGCTTTTGTCCTTTTTGAATCATTTTTGGATTTTATAATCTTATTTCTTGCTGCCTTCTCTTGCCAAGAAAAATCTGAAATCTTAAAAATTGAACTAAGCCCCATTAGTCTACATCAGAAAACCAACCCACAATTCAATACAATTAGCAGTCACTGCGCCAGAGAGGCCTCAGGCTGAAGGGCAAGCTTCTGTACAATATGTTTTATTTTATTTTATTTCAAATGTAATTTATGCATTGGTTTCCTCTACACAATATCCTTTTAATACAGTCATTTATAAACAAACAAGAACATGGTCCTTTTATACACTGCCGTGTTTGTTAGAATATTCAATATTCCAGCACTGCTAAATTCACAAGCACCCCAAAAAGACTGGGTCCAAAAAATAATTTTAGAAGGGGGAAAGGACTTAAGCCTATTGGTTCTCAGGCATTAGACGTATTACTGAAAACAAAACTTAAATCTGAAAATAAAGTATCTGTATAAATAAAACGATGGCAAAAAAACAGAAAGCGAGCTGTATTGGGTAAATATCCCTAGCAATTAGTGGTTTTTGTGTTAAACATGTCAATAAGTAGGAAAGAATAGTGTTTCCAGTCAAGCAGAGGACCTCATTCCCTATAAACAATGTACTTCCAGTGCTGCCTACTATTAACAGGAGGGAGGGATTCTTTGACTTTGCACTGCTGCCAAAAACAACAGCATATACTGTATACGGTGTGCATATACCTTTAACCATTGTCAAAAATATGCAAGTAAACTCTAGATGTTTTCTTTAGTGTACAGGGTTGGCTAATTGGTTTCATATTCAATATAAAATGAAATACTGTACCGTGACAGATAAATTAATCTTGGTTATAAATCTCCCTCCCGACCTATGAGGGCACTGTGTAAAGGGAACAGTGTGCCCCAGACTGGATGGTCTGGCAATTCATTCCAAGGAAAGGTATACACCACAGTACACCAAGTCATTGCCCCAGACGGGAGGCGATGTGGCAATCGCGGATTGGAGGAAAAGCAATTGCAATCGATAACCAAGGCTGTGATGAGTAAATGAGGCCGAGCGAACTGTGTTTAGTGTTTGTTTGTTTGTCAATCTAATTGTACTCGCTTGTTCTTGTTAGACAGCTAACACATACCGGGACAGCACTGCACTACTGTTCACCGTGAACCTTGTTGTCTGTCATCTGTTTAAGCATTGCATCACATCTACACCTGCGCATTGCAAACCACTTTGCCACATGTACACATACACTATTACACACATGTTTCAGTAATGTATCAAACTATGCACAGGATCGAGTACATTGGTTTGTTTTTATATGTTTGTGGCAGAGTAGGGATAGAAAGGAGGAAAGTTGTAGTCCAAGGAGGGAGTTGCAGGACTACAACTCCTAGAATGCCACAGGAAATCAGAAGCACCTTAATCCATCCATAAAGGCAAGAGAAAACCAGCAGTCAGGACTGCCACTGAGGGAGTAGCAGCCATAGGCAGACTGGCTGAAGAAGTATGAGCCAGCTGCTGAAGAGACCTGAACGAGGTACTGTGTTTGTGGGAAAGTGTTTTTGTTGTTTCGCTGGTAAATGGCTTAGTTTTAGTTAGTGATGGAGAAAGTTTAGGTAGTGCTCCGAAAAGGAGTTTTTGTTTCTTTTGTTTGTAAATAATAAAAGTGAGCAACAGCGCTTAAAAATCCAGTTTAGTGTCTGTCTCGGTGTGTGTAGGGTGAAAAGTGGGCCTCAGCCGTAAGGCTTCGTTACATGTTTTTATTTCATACCACTGTTTTTATGACTGTTTTTTGTTTTCTGTTAATTGTTTTTGTCCCATTTTAATGATTTGTTTATTTTTTGTTATTCATTTTATAATGTTATTTCTTGACATCTTTTGTTACCAAGACCAAAAATTGACTACTTTAGGTTAAAGAAAGTTCTCCATCTCCATGCCTTATTTCCATGATATCTGTTATGCGTGCACTTCCTGGGACATTACACCTCTGTGTTTTGTGGGTCAAAGTATGTAACTGGCTGTAAGCATGTCAGTCAATAGGGGAAGCAGCTGTTTGATCAATGACAGGATAGAAGCCATGGAAGGGATGGGAACAAACTACCCTCCAAATAAAGTACTAACTGAAAGCATGGCTTGCAAACAGATATCTTTGTTTACAATCAATGTTTAAAAAGCCTCACTAGATTGATTTTCACTGGAATTCCCAGGGGAAGGGTCCAGGCCTATTCCTGGATTACCTGGAGTAGGAGGTCTCCTTCGGAGAAGCTGGCTCCATTAGTCTGAGGCGCGCTCTGTCCGTTCCCGCCGAAAGTCCCCGGCTTCTCCCTGAGCCAGCCCACATTGTTCTTCTTCATGGTGGCTGCAAAAGAGAAAAAAAATAAATTCAGGCATGCAAACTTGAAAGCAATACATGCAGGAATTTGGAACAGCCTACTTTTCTTTTTTTTCTTTTTTGCAGAATGTTTATAGACTTGCTGCCAAGTTGTGAAATGATCTTATTTTTTGTGAAACCAACACCACCACCCCACCTCCCCTCTCTACTTTCCATTTAAGAAACAACAGATTGAGAAAGAAACAGGGGCATCTTTTCAATGTGTTTACTCCAGTCTTTAATGAAATCTTTTATAAGAATTCTCAGGTTGTTTTCATGTTTGTTTTCTGTTTTTTTGTCAGTTTTATAAAATTAATATTTCCTTTTAAAAAACTACAGGTAAGTAGCCATTGTAATTGCTTTCCCCTTCCCACATTTCCTTGCCAGTTGTATGATGTTTGTAATCCTTCTGAACGGTTCTGGGTTCTGTTACTCCATTACTGAATTGTTATTTGAATTTTTCTTCTCTAAATTTGCTTTTACCTGGCTTTGAACTTGCTTCGAGTCACATTGATTTGAATGGAATGAGGAAGGCTGTTCTGCTTAGAATTCTCGAGACAATCTCAAGCATCTCAGGTCACAGGGAATGTGCCATTAGATTTGACTCAAGGAGTTTCCCAATCATTGAAAATATGAAGGTGCCAGCTGAAATGCTTTAAGAGATTTTAGCAGCTGTCGTTACGGTGGGAAATTTGCAAACATGCTGCCTTCACTGGGATAGTAAAATCCGTGGATGTACTGTATATTCTCACATTTAGGTACTTGCGACAGCCGAAGAATGTCCTAATCAAGTTGGAGAAAATTATGTGACATATCTGAGCCCCAGAAGGACCTAATAGAGTTAAATGTTCCAACGCTACAGTCTTCTTTCCCTTGCATCCAGACGTTAGGCTTAGTACTCAAATCACAGGCAGAGGGCGGGGCCATTTGTTATTTCCTTGTTTTATTTCAATTTTTGTAATTTTTTTATTGAAGCTGCTTCCTGAGTGCCAGTTCTTAAATATCTTTCCACAGGAGACAGATGTTGTGCAATAATGATAGGAATTTCAGACCAAGTTTAATTGGGAATATGGCCTTTCAATACATCAAGTTAACTGTTCATGTACTGTAATGCCTGTTCCAAAGAAAACACTATTGTATAACCTCAACCCCCCCCCCCCCACCACCACCACCTTCAGGAATAAGAGTTATAGACTGTATAGTTACATCTCATACCCTGTCAATAAATAAATACATCCATTCATTAAAACATGGTGAATATTTGAATAACCAAAGCTTGAAAAACATATTTATGTTCATAACAAATATTTCACTGTTCCTCTTCACTTCCTGCATTCTAGGCAATAGGACCCCACATAGTTTCCTATGTGCAGTAATGAACAGTGCAATGTTCAGGTGGGGTCCTAGGGTTAGGAAGTGAATAAGGATAGTACTAGCACGAACAGCAAAGCAATAAGGGCCTTTTCAGAATGTCAGGTAAGCACATTTTTAATGCTCTGGTTATTACAAATTCTTACAATTTTATGTGTATTATGTAAGGAAGTAGGAAAAACAGTCTTCCTGGTTGTAAACTGAAAGAAGTTGAAAACAAAAAAAACTAAATAGACTACCCTTATAAAAGTTTACCATGGTAAACTTGCACAGTAATTTTACAGTTGTCCAATGCTTTTTGCATGGTTATACAGTAGTTTGCATGTACCAAAGTTTACTATAGTTTTCTATGTTTTTTTTTTTTTTTTTTAAATATGCTTTACCATAACTCGCTGAGCTTTACAATGCTACCTACAATTTACCATACTTTCACTAAGCTTTATTACACTTGCTTTTACTATAGGAAACTTTTATAAGGGTAATGAAAGGTAAGGCTGCTTTTGTTTTCTACCCCTTTAATACAGGACAGCAGCTAGCTTTCTTCAAAGCTCAACAAGCTTATCTGATGTTCTAGTACAATGGTTCTCAAACAGGGGGACTGTATCCTGTGACGGGAGGGCATTAGAAGGTTCAGGGATTTTAAATTTTTTTTAATTAAAAAAAGAAAAAAGAAATAATTACAGTGCACATCTTAACCTAGGCTGTACAGTATAACGGGCAGATACTTTATTTGGGCTTTATTGGCTATTTTGATTGGATCGCCACTAATACTTCCACCAATCAGAGGACTGCATACATTATTTGTAGTGATCCTGCCCTCTGTCAGACTGGTGTACAAAACATGTTGAAGTAATTAATTTTCTGTACTGTTCAGAGCTGTGGTAGAATGTAAACTGGTCAGCAATTATCAAGTCTGTTGGTTGGGGCGTGTCTCTTAGCTCGCTGCAGTGTTCAAATTAACTGTGTTTACATTTGGCTCATCGAGGCCTGGATGTCTGCCAATTTTCATCAGCTCAACACTAACAAATCTGAACTACTTCTAGTAGGATCAAAAACTCAACTCAAGAATCTCAATATTGCTTCTTTAAACCTTAAGTCTGCTGCTGCCTTCTCCCACTGTACGAAGCCTTAGTACACTTCTGGATAGTAACTTCACCTTTGATTCCCAAATCTCCTCTGTAGTCAAATCCTCCTTCTACCACCTCCGAAACATCTCAAAGGCCCGTCCCTACCTTTCCTTCCCGGTTGCAGAGATTCTGTAATGCATTCAACTCCTCTCGACTCGACTACTGCAACTCTCTCTATGGTGGTCTTCCATCATGTACCATAAACCAAGTGCAGCTGGTTCAAAATGCCACTGCTAGAATCCTTACCAGATATAAAAAACATGATCACATTACCCTGTCTTGCCCAGCTGCACTGGCTACCTGGGTAAAGTTCAGGACTACTTTCAAAATTCTCTTGCTTGCCTACAAGGCCCTTCATCCTCCCACAGTCACTCGCTTCAAATCAACCCTCAAGAACCTCTCTTGCATTCAATGCTCTTTAAGCCTGATATCAGTTATTAGCTGTTGTCTAAATTGTTATTTCAGGTTTTTCACTCCATCATATTCGTATGATTCTGTATGACACACACATCCACAATATTTATAATTTACATCCTAGCCTTGTATTAAATGTATTTGCATTTTTTTTTTATTGTTTGTATTTAATGTACTATGCCCTGTATTTCACTGTATTTAATGTATTATGCATTGTTTCTCACTATCTTGTAAAGCGCTTTGTGATGGTGGTCCACTGTGAAAGTCGCTATATAAAATAAAGACTGATTGATTGATTGATTGATTGATTGTTAAAGGAGCGGAGGACAAAAGAAATAATGTGTCATATATCAAAGTGGATCAATCTGTTTGAAAACATTAAAAATAGACCGGACATTACCATCAATGGATTTAAAAAATGTGGAATTGATGATGCGATCAGAAACCCAGAGGCAGTGTAAACGTTTTTATGTTAAGTATTTTTATGTTTTTTTTTTTAATTTTTTTACAAAGGTTTAATTATCAGCCCAAATTGTTTGTGTCAGACTTGTTGAAAGTCTGTAACAAAATGTTGATTGATGTGGTCGACATGTTGTAGATACGACTATTAATGCAGGCATCGTGCAGTTATCGCAAAGTCCAGAAACAAAATAAAATGTTTTGCACCATGTAAAACTGAGCTGATTTTGCCAATGTTGAAATTAACCAGTTTGAAATGATTTCGAAGCAAATAAAAGCATTTTCGTTTCAGCTTTATTGTTAAAGATTTCACATGTGGCAATATATACTGACCTACAATTCATGCCTGGTAGTGATCGTTCCACTGTGTCATGTTGTGAACCATACTTTTAAAACTGAGAGACAGCAAATGCTTATCATAAACATTTACTGGTTCTTAAAATTAAGGGTCATCTAAGAACAATAAATACTGTAACTGATTAGAAGGCCTCCAAGTTGCTGCACTTACATTGTAGATGTTATAATGAGTTATTGTAAATGAGATACTATTTTAGCAGACATATTTAATTAAGTAAACATTTATTTAAATGTTTTTTGGAAATACAACCTACACATGCAAGACTTTTTGTGAACGTGTCGTGAACAAAATCCCCTAATGTAGCAAATCTGCCAAATTTAATACCAGCCAAAATTTCATGTTATACGGTATATAAAACAAATATTTATGCTGACACCTCCACGCATGTCAAAGTTTGTATATGGCAGTGTGCATCTGACTAGTGCCTTTAAAGCTTGCATATTATGGATGAAGTCAGCTGCCATCTGGTAATGTATGTTGTTTATCAGCTTACTATGTAGTAAGCGTTGGTCACAATCGGTAAACTATAATTTGCAGTGTTAAGTTTGTGCTTATTACGACAGATCGTGCAAAAAAACCCCCCAAAAAAACAAACAGCAGTGACAAACAGAGAGGCCGCAGACATGCTGGATTCTTTTCTTACTAGTATATGTACATATGCATGTATGTGTTGGGGGGGGGGGGTGGTGGTGGTGTCAAGTACCACAAACAAGAGGAGGGGGGCGGCCCAAAAACTTTGAAAACCACTGTTCTAGTAACAAAAAGGCAATGAATACATATACAGACTCTTTTTGCCTTCAACCCGCTTGACAAGGGGCCCTGGCCATATGGAAAAGACCATCAGAACACCTCTTTGAGAATGACTGGGCCACAGGGAAACTGCAAGGATGGAGATGGCAGTGTTGAGGGACAGGCATTGGCTGTTTTCATACTTGACTGACCAATTGGGTTAGTTCTGTGTCTTGGGTGTTTTCCTTTCTCCTGAACTTAGTTTCCAAACTACAACTAGTAACAGTGACTGGCGAGTACGGAAGAGTCTATAAATGTGAAGTGTCCCATACAAATTCAAAATAAATAAACATATTCAACAAACATGTTGCCTTGTAAAAAAAATATAATATCTACACATCTTTTTATAGAAAATGATTACACCGTGTAACAATTTTTTTTTTTATTTTTGTTCCTGGGTAGTAAGTGTTATTTCCTAATTGCTTATGCCTCAAAAATATAGAAAATGGCTATTATTCCCCACAAACTTTGCTTTTGTGACCAGGACAGTGATATTTCAAAATATCACTATTTCTAATACAGTAAATACAGTATAATCGTAAATCTCGAAAAACTACTCACTTCTAAACATTTTGTAGTCATTTTTATATTACTTTAGTATAAATACATGTTAATTTGGATTCATATGTTGTTTTTTCTGACTTTTTGTGAACGAAAAGACATACATTTGCCCATTTTTCCATTGGAAATAGTGATATTTTGAAATATCACTGTCCTGGTCACAAAAGCAAACTTTGTTGGGAATAATAGCCATTTTCTATACTTTTGAGGTATAAGCAATTAGGAAATAACACTTACTACCCAGGAACAAAAATTGTGTTACATAGTGTTATTAGAACAACAAAAACACTTAGAAAAACAGCATCCTTTGAGATCTTGAAGTTCTTGGGGGTATTTAGGTTTTGATGACCCACTTTTACACCAAATTGGTTGAGCTAGTGAAGGCTATTGCCAAAATTAAACTCTACATAACAAGTTTTACAAGAAGTTGGTGTAGTTACCAAACAAAAGAAGCACGTAAAAAAAGGACGGCTGCTACTGTACTGTATGCAAAACTTGAATGTTAAGAATAATACTTCCAATGGAAAAGCGATGTTAATGCTTCCTTTTTTATATGTGATACGTGCAGTCGTCAGATGTGGTGCCAAGCCTGGTCTGATCCCTGCATTCAAATTCAATATGAGCAGTTATGCCGTGGTCTAAACTTATTTTCAAGAATGATATCCCAGGCATTTTTCACATAACTCGCCAATAATCTGTCCTTAGAAATTTTCTTTCAGGTTTCTAACAGGGCGAGGAGTCCTCTACATGTATTTGTTTATTTTAGAATGGAGTACCCCGTCGCCCCTGTGCAGTTTAGTATTTTGTGTTTCTTATGATTTATTGTATTTATATATGACGGCGTAGTTTTTGTTTTGTTATTGTTTTGTTTCTGGAAGAGGTGAGATTAGGCACCTTGAAAATAAAAACTGTGTGCAGAAGGTGGCCATCTCCCGAACTAAGTGATTAATTTGTTGCTAATCAGGAGATGGTCATCTGCATATAAACCTGCAGCGCAGTTCCGTGTGGGAGTACAGAGAAGAGTACAGGAGACTGAGAGAAAGAAAAACAAACAGGAACAGTGAAAGCAAAGTGCCCAGCCTGACCTGTGTTTGGTGTTTTTGTGTACCTGTTTCATTTTGCTCTGTGAGCAGTGTTTTATTGGTAAAATATTTTATTTATTTTTGTTATTTAAATTAATCTTTTTGCAACTGCAATTACTTTGTTTTTGGTTCCTGCATTCTGGCTTGATGTCACCACACAGCTACCCTGTTAAACAAAAAAAGAACACAAACAAACATTTTTGTCGTTTTTGCAAACAACATAAATTGATTTTTTTGAGGAAACCAACATTTCTAACAATTTTTTGGGGGGGGGTTACTTTACACCCCAAATGTTCTCACGACATGCTTCTCCTGCTCTACAAATAACATTTCAAAGTGTCATTTTGTATACTTTTTAAAGGAGCAATTGCTGAGGTAAGGCCTGTATTGGTGTTTATGAAATTGCCACGGTTTACATGAAACCTCAGTGTGGGGACCTTATAAATGTATTTACCAACATGCATAGAAAATGGGGGAATACAGATATTTTTCAAAATATGATATATAGAGGAAAAAAAAACAAAACAAAAAAAAAAACAGAGTTTGCTCTCTATACTGTGATGTCAGAGCCGGACATTAACGGCCGCCAACATTTGAAAGAAAATAGAAATTGGGATCTCTTGTCCTCACCGACAGTTTATAATTATTGTCTTAATCAACATTTTTACTTTATAAAATGAAATGTTGGTGAAGATATTCATGTCGGTTAGGACAATTTATGTGTTTTGTTCCTGAAGTCTTTTATAGTCTTCAATAAGCTGCACAACTACAAACACTGTATTTGTAATTGTGAAAACTAAACAATGTAGTTTCAAAACTGCAATTGTATATACATTTTAATATTCTATATACAGAAATATCTATATCCACTGCTTGTGCTTTACATTGTGCCATTGTATCTGCTTTGTCTTGTCTATTTGTGCTTCTGAAGCACTGTTTTTACAATGCACTGCTTTAGAAATCATAAGTGTTACTGGAGTAAACTGTAGAATAAGCCAATATTTCTAGAAATCTAGAAGCATCAATTTTTATGTAATGTATACTTTGCTTGGATAGTCTTAAAAACCTACCATTAATTGTCTTGTCACAGTGCAAACCTTTGTATCTATTTTTCTTGTCATAATGCCAGCCAAGAGTATTAGTAAGCTGACAAATAACAAAATGCAGGAGGTATATTGAAAAAAGGGAAAATGACAGGGAAAGACAAGACATATATCTAGAGAGTGAAAGACAAAGAAGTAGGACACCTTACAGGGACAATAGCATTAATGAAAATGACCCTTAATTTTCAACAATCAAGCATGTGTAATAAAATATTAACCACTACCCTGCTATTGCAATAAGCCAAACTTCTGCAGCCGCTTTGGAGTTGTTAAAGACCACAGCATTTCACCAGTGCTTGCATGTATATCAGATGACGCTAAACAAGATGAAGACTGCTGAAAGTCTACAACCAGTGGAAGAAGTCTCATCAATTCTCACTGGAAGGTTATGTGTAGTGGAATACAATGGGGATGTGTATCCTGGAAAGATAACAGGATTTAAACCTGATACATTTAATAGATTTAGATAATGGGACGATTTGTTCTTTCATGTTTCAGATTGCAAAGAAAGTCCCTTCATGTGTAAAACTTTGTTCTTCTTAAAAGTAAAATGAATTGTTTTTTTAAAAAAAAAACCTCAACACCACCTGCTCTAACATCATATCCACATTTTGAAATCACCAATTCCCCTCCACCACTCCCCATGAACTGAGGTTTGTAAATGTGATAATACAATGTTTTTATTATTATTATTATTATTATTATTATTATTATTATTATTATTATTATTATTATTATTATTATTATTCCAATATGATGTTGCTTTCTTTTTATTTAAGCAATAACTAAAATGGAGTACAGACATCAAATCAGGTCATCACGAACATTCAAATGTCCAAACAGACACACACTATTTTACCACAAATGTGTTTTTTAATATGCATAATGTCCAACTAACATGTTTTTAGTTGCATATGATTTGATTAATTATGCCTCTATTAGATTTTTTTTTTTTTTTTTTGGAATTTTATATAAATAATGTATTTCATATAAAAACTTTTCCCTCATATTTTCAAATTGGCATGGTGCTTGCATGGAGAAAAAAAGTAACAATAATCAATATAATTGTAAAGTGTACATAAAGAGAGTCTGATTGAAGTCAGTTTCATTAATAACTACTAAAATATGCACAATCTTTTCATTTTAAAATGACATGTCGATGAGGATTTTCCACTCACTTTGTCAGTTAAAGACTGACAAAATATGGGAAAAAAGTAATTTCAAGGGTCCCTTTTTTAAGAAAATTACACTTAAGGTTGTGATGATTATGAAAAAAAAAGTACTTATTTGAACAATTTCTGAAAAATAAAGTGTTGGTCTTTGAATATCAGCATGTTTAATTTAAAATTGCCCATCCCCTGGCAACGGTCCCAGTCGTAAATACGTGCTTTATTGAGCTATTGTTGGATGTATGTACCGACATGTTTGCAAGCTACAGCAGAGCAATTCACCTTAAATATGAAATAGTCAATGAACAAGGAAACTAGGAGCCTGAACACCTACTATACTTATAAACCCTAAAGTACACAGAGCTATCATAACAATTCCAGTAATTCTTATCTTATATGTACAAACATAATTTTGCAGGTCTTAAAAAATTGGATTTTTTTAATGGTGTTTTAGTTGAAGCTCTCGATTAAGAAAATGTGACTGCGTTCCTTTATGACAGGAAGTGCAGCAATGAGAGTGGGTTGGCGTCGCTAACAGGAGTGAAAATTACAAATTACAAAACACACTACGTAACATTTAACTTAATGTGAGATTCTTTCATTTAGGACAATGCGTGATCCTCAAGGAGATGGTAATACATATTGGGTAAGATTTACTGGAATTATTTTGTCAGCTTAATGTACTTTGAAAAGAATTAAGATGATTGCTTTTTATTTACTTAGTCCAGAGAGGCAGGGGGAATACACTCCAGGTCTTGTTTTGGAGCAAGTGGAAAAGCAGCTTGCTAATCACATCTAAAAGAACCAGTCAATGCTTTGGTATCTTTTATTAGCTATATGTGTTTTCACGTCTGCACAGGGCTTACACACCCAGAGAACTGTCAAATCACTGGAATAAAAATAGAAGAACCAAAGAAGGCAGGCTCTTTGCTTTATCGCATCTGTTATTTAAAGTTTGTTTGAACCTAATACAATTTGGTGTTCATGAAACAGTTTTAGACGGTTGTCAAATAACCCACTTCGGTAAAAAGGTGAATTTAAATCTGTATTTTACAAAGAACAAACAAAAAAATGTGAGGAGGCCATTTGTCCCTTCAGTGCTCATCTGTTTCCATGTAGGTGATTGATCTCAAAACTGTCACGTCGGTCTTAAAGGATCTCAGTGATTCAGCATCAACAACATGCCTAGGTAACCCTACCCTCCATACCTTCACCACTCTCAGTGCCTCTATTGTTTATAATATCCTACTGCTTCAAGTAGCGACAATAACATGTTACTAGGATACAGTGGTACTGTCAGTAGGATACAGTAGTGGCAAAGATGCCCGTATAGTGCCCGTTTTTTTTGAGGACTGCAAACAAACTGGACAGTCGGCATAATTTCTTTCTGACAAAGTAGAACACACATAATGTGAAGCCCATTTGTGTCTGTTTTTATATTATGTTTTTATGCACATGAAACTGCTTAAATTGTGGGTCTTTAATAAATTAGCAGGTACGTTACAGAACCTAACCACTTAAACCAGGGGTCTGCATACAAACATAACACATTTTTAGTTAATGCAACTTAGAATATCATTCATTACTTTTTTGAGTAGAAAGAGAGGCTAATCATTAGGAATCCTGGTTTGTGCTTTCATTTTCTTGGACAAAATCCCCTTCTTTTCCCCTATCTGTGGAAATGTTTTCCTAGAAACTCTATCAACATTTGCATAAACTTGGTGGTTTTTTTTTTTTTTAACATTACTGTAATTTATAACATAAAAAACACAGCTTTTTTCTCTTTTCTGGCATCTGTCAACTTTCTCTATATGATGAGTCAATTGCAGGAATGCCAAAAAAATGTCAATAGGTGAAGTTTTAAGGATTATTTCTAATGCTTCTTAACAAGGCAATGTGGTACACTACTTGGTACGTTAAATGGCTTCCACTTCTGGGGGCTTGGGTTAGCTTACAGTTAAAGTTACATTAAAGTCAGCTTACAATTACATTAAATTGAGTTTGGAGGTCTCAGCTTAAACTAGGCCGCAGTTAGCCACAATTGTGTTAATTATTATATTAAAATATTTTTCCTGGATGACTGTTTACATTCTTCCATAGTTTAGTCTTCTTTGTGCTGTACTTACCAGTTTGTTTAGATGCTGGCAGTTTCAGACTCACTGGTATACTTCCTGACACTCTGTTACCCCGTGAACATGACAGGTATTATAACCCTGCTAGCAACTTTTTAAAGCTCATGTAACCGCAGTGCTTCCTCCCTTTAAGGGTCAGTTTTCAAAGTGTGGTCCCTTATGCACTGATCCTGTGTCTCTCTGTCACACTCGGGGAACACAATACAATGATTATCTGTATGTGTGTGTGCTGGCTATTTGTTTATACCACCTTCAGCAGCTTGAGGTTATAAATGCAAATAGGAAAATCAAAAGAAGGGGATTACTGTTACAAGGAAAGTAAAAATTGTTGGAAGATCTATTGGCAGTGCCATACAGAGCTCCAGATAGCTCAGCTGAAACTTGGCACAATAGAGGCTTTGTGTCTAAGAGAGGCTTAGTCATCTAATAGTCATTGTATGCACCAAGGAATTTAAGTGGGCAGGAATAACTTCTTGTAAATTACCTTTATGTAAAAACTAAACCACTGTGCCACGAAAACTACCCATTTAGATATCTAGCTGTTGTAAAAAAATAAAAAAGTGAGTACTGAATAGTATAATTAATTAATTTACATATTTACCTTATAAGTCCCTGTTAAAAAATGCTTACAGGCATTTTCAAACAAAACATTTCCCCTTTTCCTTTTATTTACATTGCTATTTTGCTTCCCTTCGCTTTAGGGGTGTTTGTGGATGTCATTATAGTTAGGTGGCTTAGTGCCATTTTTTAACATTACAGTTACAGGGTGGATAAAAGCACCAAATTTTGTTTTGGGGTCTTTTAAGTAATTAAAATCAAATTTAGGCTAGGAGCCGTTCTGAATTTTCCATAGTATTCAAGTACGACACTGATACCTAAGATGGCCAACAATCAGTGTGAAACAACACCAAGCTCTGTTTTAAGCAGTTCAGTACGCCCAGCTGGTTATAGAAAAATGATTCTGAGATCCAGAGATGATAAACTGTGATAACCTTTACTATTCCAGAGTCAAATCACTCATCTAAAAATTTATGAGCGATGTTAATACATGTAATTCTAGATTTTTGTGTTCTTGTTCAATGTTCTTGATTTCAAACAGCTAAATTGTTAAGCTGTGTTGCCACACTTGCAACCAAAGCACTTATTCTGAAGCATTTTGATCCTTTGACTTTGACCCTGTTTCATCTTTGCCTTTGGTTAGGCTTCCTAAAAAGAGGAAAGGAGATATTTTTGATGGTATCGTGAATAGTTTGGGTGCAATTTTCAATAGCATTCTACTGGAAATCCTGGTACTGCTTCTTGCCTATTCCAATTTGCGAAGTGAAGCTACAACTGATTCATCCACACTGTTCTGGCTGTCAAGTGTTACTAACTCAGGGAAATCATCCACAAATGGGTTTCCCATTCTTCCTATAGTCTGAGATACTGTAGGTTTCTGACTTACCTTTTAAAGTTCATCTGCGTTGAGCGCCCCTGTCCCTGATGTGGAAAGTTTTGCGGGATGTCTGGGTCTTCATCAAAAGGTACTCTCTCTCAAACTGTTACAACAATCTGGCTAGCTGTGGGCCAGAGAGCATCCACAGCCTTGAGGTTTTCGGTCAGCCTAACTGCAGCACCTGATCCATTGACAATCTTGTTTTCTTGCTCATGAGTTTGATCAATTGGGATTGTGGATAATTTGTTCCTGGTCTTACAAAAGACCTAGTGATGCTGATTCTCAAACTCCTCCTTGATGGGATCGGGTAATAATTTCATATCTCTGATGTGTATTGGCATCCACCTTGCATAATGAACACGGTCCAAGGCAAAGAACAGAGGTGTCATCTCCTCCAAGACTTCAACATATACATGGATATGTCTTCATGTGGAATTACTAAATCTTGTGAATCTGGTTCACTTCTTAAAATGACTCTTACAGGATGAATTAAACTGCCTAATCTTGCGTGAGGCTCCGCACAATCTTAATAAGCAATTTCTTGGCTGCATGCACCATTTGTTCTGAAAAAGCAATTTAGTGATATACTTTATTTTTACCATTGATATCTGTCATATTGGATTTTAGTGTTATACTTGGATACTAGCCAAAATTCAGAAGGGTTCCTAGCCTAAACTTGAATATAAGGACCGGAAAGTCCTCAAGCAAAATTTGGCACTTTTATCCACCTAGTAACGGTAGTTCTGCTATGCTACCTGACTATTAATGTATTGTTACTGCAGGCTGTAGGAAGAGCATACTGTAGTTGACAGAGTGTCAAGAAGGACTCTGGAGAAAGAGGAAGGCTATGTGCCTGCAGCGGAGTCTACCTTTATGGAATGTAAATAACTGGCAACAGAACTGCCCGACCAGGCCTGTCTGTGATAAACAAACAGAGTGTGCAAAAGGCTAGGGAAGAATGCAGTAAACCGTCTCCAAATGATGACACTGAAATATAAAAGGGTAGTCTTGACACACTCAGACACAATGAAGAGAGCTCCATTCGGACACTTTTACCGGCTAAAGGGGGGATCCATTTGTTCTTATTTGGCCTTTAATGACCATTGCGTGCAGAGCGAACCTGCATCCTTAACAGCACCTGAACACCATTAGCTAACAAACTGGATGGCATCCCAGTTATTTTTTTAATAATTTTTTTTTGTTTGTTTCTTCTTGGTATGCAGTGCTAATGATTTTCTTCTAAACTTAAGTTCATAAATCTCAGAAATACAAGTATGATTAAACTCTGGCACACTGTGTATGTAATGTATCCAGAATTACCAGGTTGAATTTGACACTGTTAAAATAACACCGTCTAAAATAAACAATATTTAACTTTTTTCCATACCGCACATGTTGAAGTTGAACTCTCTGTTATAAATGTGAAGACCAGTTACAATAAAGGCAACATATTCAAATATATTCAAATATAATGACAAAAATATTATCCTGTACTTTATTATTTGGTATACTGCTAAAACATCACACAAAACTACAAACAGACCCCTAATGTAAAAAACAATGTTCTTACATATTGACAGTACACTTTAGCTGCAGCTCAGTATTAGATTCGCTATATAATCAATACCTTAAATAAAATGTATACATTTGTCATTGGCCTATTTTGTTATACTTCATAAAACAAGGAAACAAAAAAAAAAAAAAAAAAAAAAAAAAATAGAAAACTCACTTTAGGATTCTCGGTATGGTTATTCTGGGAAATGTGTTCTAAAAAGTCAACTGGGTTGCTATAGCCCACAGGAACGGTTTCAGAACTAACTTTCATCCCAGCCTCAACCTTCTGACTTTAATTAGAACCAGCTGCTAAAACCAACCCTAATTATAAAAACAAGAAAGACCCCCCCCCCCCCCACACACACAAAGTAATTTCCAATTTTCAACCACTAGGGGTCCCTAAGGATCTTCCACACAGCCTGTTTTCATCACCCCACTTTGAACAAAGCCTTCACATAAAAGGGAACCCCTCAGTACCCCCCACCCAACAGAACTGGACTGAATTCAACAATTGTTTCCCAAGCCTTGGGAGTGTTAGATCACTTGCATTCATCCTCCAAGCGAGTCCAGGCAAGCAAGCCCAGGCTTTTTGGTTGCACAGGGGCTTACTGTGAAACTAAGACATGTATGTGCTTTCCAATCATGGCTAAAGAGAGCCCTGGCCTCCTTCCATGCTTCTTTCTGTGCAAAGCTGCTGCCGACTAAATCACACCCAGGCTGTGTCTTAATGTACCTACGAGAAGTTAATTTTTGTGTCTGTCCACCACTGTGTAGGGGTGTCTCTGCCTCTCTCAATGTATAGGGAGGACCACAGTTGCTTGTCAATACTTTCAATAATTCAGGTAAAACAAGATAACCGGGACAAAAAGTCAAGGAAGTTTCAGACAAACCATTAATATCGACCTGAAAACAAAAATCCACCTTAAATCATATAGTAATTAAATATCCCCCCTGTTACAGTATATATGCTTTAGAGTTGAGGAGCAATAGCACTGGCTACAGTTAGGCACGGCGATGACAGGCAGCTGGCACTGAGAGCTTCCCCTCACAGCTGGACCACCAAACTCATTTGAGTTATGGGTTCAGTTTCAAGAGGTAAAAAGCATGGGCACCTTGTAAATTAGCCTGTTATCTGTCTGCACCACCTAGCCCCTTAGAGATTCCAATTCTAACACCTCTAACTGGAACATGAAATCCTTTCCCTCATAAAATGGTTCCAGTTTATCTCCCCCGTGTCTGCTGCAGCACTTGAATGCAGAGAGCTCTGTGTCAGCGACCCATGTTCTGTGAAGCTGCCCAACTGTTCCTTGCCTGGCTCACCGTTGAGGCATCTGTGTGCCCTGGAGCTACACAGGTGTGAAAAAAATCTAACCAGCAGTCGAGGGGACATGGTGAGAGATGAGTGCATCTCAGCTCTGGCTCCTTCTCTCAACTAACACCAGCCTGGAGAGGATTAGGAGACCAAAAATAGCGCCAAAGCCTAGTGCCTGTTTCTAATTGTAATTCTTCTCTTTACATTAGAATCAGCAGTTAAAGGATAACACATGGCATTATACTAGGATTTTTACCCCTGTACATATAATTCAAAATACACCTGAATTGTGTCAAATATTACTTTTTATGGTAGTATAAATATGTACAGAAACCTTGCTTTACAGCCAACACAATATAAAGGCCACCTAAAAATTCAGGCCACTTTTTTCAGTCCCGATTTGATCTTATTGACATCAATGTAGAGTCACCTTCACTACTAAGGCCAACCCCTTTATTCAGTATTGAGGCCACTATCAGAAGTCCCAAATCTATGAAGCCCTCTCTAATAAGACTATAGTACTGTAAAACTAGAATGCAAAGTGATGCAACAGATTTGCAAATAGGATTTCAATAATACAAATAACAGCCAAATAGAAAAGTTTGCATAGAAGAAAACTAAAAGAAATAACTGTTTGACATATGTTCCACCTTCCTCTTAAGGCCACATTTTGTATCGTGGTGGTTGCACTGAATTGCACTGTACTTGAATGGCCAACATTAACACAAAGACGTCAAGCACAGGTCTCTAGTCATTTTTTCTCCGGAAAAAGCCGAGAAAACCTTTCAACGGCCGAGTGAGACCGATAGGAGCCGAGAGAAGCTGAAAAAAAGGGGCCGGATCTGAGCAGTACACATAGACCCGGCACCACAGAGATAACACGGACATAAAAAAAGAAGATAGCTGCTTCCACATCCAGCGCTCAAAGAATATCACAGACATTTGCAGAGCTTTTTGAGATGTTATAGTAATGCAATAATAACTTGGATCGCATTATTGAGGAGTTTGGTGATAAAACAAGTGATCAGGAGATAATTTAACAGTATGCACATCTATGAAGAGGTACAGTGGCTCTCAAAAGTATTCACTCCCCTTGGACTTTTCCACATTTTATTGTGCTACAACATGGAATCAAAATGGATTTATTTAGGAGTTTTTGCCACTGTTCAACACAAAAAAAGTACATAATGTCAAAGTGAAAAATAAAATCTACAACTTATTCTAAATTAATTACAAATACAAAACAGAAAATAATTGATTGCATAAGTATTCACCCCATTGAATCAATATTTGGTAGAGGCACCTTTGGCAGCAATTACAGCCATGAGTCTATTTGGATAAGACACTACCAGCTTTGCACATCTGGACACTGCAATTTTTGCCCATTCTTCTTTGCAAAATTGCTCAAGCTCCGTCACGTTGGATGGGGACCTTTAGTGAACAGCAATTTTCAACTCTTTCCACATATTCTCAATTGGACTGAGGTCCGGGCTTTAACTGGGCCACTGCAGGACATTGGCTTTTTTGTTTTTAAGCCACTCCAGTGTGGCTTTGGCTGTATGTTTGGGGTCATTGTCCTGCTGGAAGATGAATCTTCTCCCAAGTCCTAGGTGTTTTGCAGACTTCAGCAGGTTTTCCTCCAGGATTTCTCTGTACTTTGCTGCATCCATTTTGCCCTCTATCTTCACGAGCTTTCCAGGCCCTGACACAGAAAAGCACCCCATAGCATGATGCTGCCACCACCATACCTCACGGTAGGGATGGTGTTCTCAGGATGATGTGCAGTGTTAGGCTTGCGCCAAACATAGCGCTTAGCATTAAGGCCAAAAAGCTTTATTTTGGTCTCATTAGACCATAGAATCTTCTTCCCCTTGGTCTCAGAGTCAGCCACATCCCTTCTGGCAAACACTAGCCGAGATTTGATGTGAGTTGTTTTCAACAATGGCTTTCTTTTTGCCACTCTCCCATAAAGGCCAGTTTTGTGAAGCACCTGGGCTATTGTTGCCGTATGCACAGTGTCTCCCAGCTCAGCAGTGGAAGACTGGAACTCCTTAGAGTTGCCATAGGCCTCTTGGTGGCCTCCCTGACTAGTGCCCTTCTCACCCGGATACTCAGTTTTTGAGAACTGCCTGTTCTAGACAGATTCACAGTTGTCCCATATTCTCTCCATTTCTTATTAATGGGCTTTACTGTGCTCCGGGGGATATTCAATGCCTTGGAAATGTTCTTATATCCTACCCCTGACTGGTGCTTTTGAAGAACCTTATTCCGGATTTGCTTTGAATGATCCTTTGTTTTCATGACGTAGTTTTTGTTAGGGAATGTACTAACCAACTGTGGGACCTCCCAAGACAGGTGTATTTAATCTGAAATCACGTGAAACACCTTAATTGCACACAGGTGGACTCCATTCAACTAATTATGTGACTTCTAAAGACAGCTAGTTGCACCAGGGCTTATTTAGGTGTGTCATAGTAAAGGGGGTGAATACTTATGCAATCAATTATTTTCTGTTTTATATTTGTAATTAATTTAGAACAATTTGTAGATTTCACTTTTCACTTTGACATTATGGACTTTTTTTGTCTTGATCAGTGGCAAAAACACCTAATTAAATCCATTTTGATTCCATGTTGTAAACCAATAAAGTTCAAGGGGGGTGGGGGGGGGGGTGGGGGGATACTGTAGAGAGCCACTGTATGTGATAAATACAGCGAGCAAGGGGTGGGGTGGGGCTGTAGATGCAGTACTGTGTCCTGTTTATATGCAGTGACTTTTAAACCTATTTTACTCTGAAAAAAATACTTTTAACAGCATGTGTAAAATAAACAGCGGGTCTGAATATAAATTGGACCCGACGCACCTGACAGACGGCGAATAAATGGACTGCAAAGAGTTAACAGCATGCAGATACAGGGCTATTGGCGAGGGAGCTGCAGTCAGTGGGTGGAGGGTCTTTTTGTCATACACAGCTAAATAATTCATTTCCTCTGGACACTGGTGACTCATGCTTTGTCTAGACTAAATCCTAATTTCTAAATATAGTTTAACAATACAAGTACAATACAGAATGCACAGTACACGTTCTATATACAATTCACAGTACACATACAGGTACTGAAAGAGAGAAGGAAAACAAACCCAGTTACATAAGAATTTTCCTGACACACCAGGGCCCCTACATGCTGAGATGTAAAGAGGGCGGCGGGCCTATGCGGTTTGGGAAAGGGGGAATTATTGAATTCTCATTGAGGCCTGATGAACTTAAGAGATTTGTGTTTTGGCATCTTTTGACAAGCAGGAAAACCAGAAAAGCTTGTACAAAGGTTTATTTTTGGTTTGTTTTTCTTTGTTTTGGAATTTCCTTTGTTTTAGGTAGAAAAAAACAATTCCATTTGCATGAAATTTCAACAACAAAAACCAAAAAAGCATTACTTGTGTTTGAGGCCTGAGGCCTACATTTTGAGAATACTTTATCTTATGTTTGTCTAATGTAATAGTCATGACATCCCAAGCTAGTATTCTGTAATATATAAAAGCTGCATCTCCCTGTTCAAAGTCATTTTTAGTTATGATGAGCAAGATGGTAAAAGAAGTGGTAACAACCATATTACAGAGCCATATATAGATTGCCTTTTAAATTATTATGATATCTTCCTTTTAAATAGGCTTCTCTTCCTTTCTATTTCAGTTCTTGGAGTCAGTATCTAGTCTCTTATACAAGGCATAGTGTACATTGCTACATATTAACTCTTATTATAGACCCAGAGCATCATCCCCCACCAATTAAAAAGCTTAGACTGATCAGATTTCGCAGGGTCCAGGGGTAGGAGTGATGCAGTGCGCAAGGAAGAGACAGCGATGATCCAGCCAGAAAACAGATTTATTTTTGTAATCCAGGTCTGGTGACCTTAAACAATAATCCCAGGCAATACACAGCAATGTTCTATAAAACGGGTTTGCAGTCCCAAACAATAAACAGTTATTACATCCACAATATACAAACACGTCACCAGTCCTGGGCGAGTGCTGTAGTGCTCGTGGTGCAAGTACAATATATATCGTGATACAGGTGCAGTGATGTCCGGGTTAGGGCTGGCCTCTGGCGACAGCTCCGAAACATGTTAGCCGTCTACTAAAAATAACAAGTAACAATTTGAGACAAACAAACAAAACATTCTTGGTACGATATGTATATAAACACTGGTCCTTCCGGGTCGTTCCTTAACCATAAACGAAGGAACAGATAACATCGCTCTGTCCTCATAGGTCAGGAGGGAGATTTACCACCAAGAACCATTCTGTTTCTGTCACACCATTATATTACTGATTTTATATTATACTAATGGTCTGAAAGTGGGCATTCATACATTTAACGATCATATTTTAATATGTTGTAAATAAAACACCCTTTTAAATGAGTCCTACGCTTTTTATTGCAGTACAGACTGGGGCAGCTGCTTAATTGGTGCCTTCCACTATTCGATAAAATAGCGATTTGCTATTTTAACAAAAAAAAATGCAGCACATTTTTTTATTTGTTTTTGTGATGCGGTTACAAACATTCTAAAGGCATATACTAGAAATTACTGCCCAGATATTTGAAGTGATGCGCAATCCCCTCACAAAATTTGTGCCTCACAAAAATGAGTACTTTTGTACAAAAATTGATATTTTCCAACACGGCAAAGCTCAACACACAGCGGTAGCACTGGCACCCCCAAAGTTGCATGCCCACCCCCACAGATATATAAATAAGATACTAAATAGAGAAAAGAAAACATTGACAGAGGATAGTGTAGGCTATTCAACATAGAACTTAAATAAAAATATATTGTAGTGACTTGCTAACTGGATAAGAGTTAACATGAAAGAGAAGGACAAAATATCTCTGTAGCATCAAACTCCACTCTTTATTTTATAGAAACAAGCCTGTCAGCTGGTTTTCTGAGTAGCTCCGACCCGTGCTCCTTTCACTATGTGTATAAACATATTTACAGAAGTGTGAACTGTAAAACAAACCCACAATAGTGAAAATACTACTCTATACGGAAGCCCTGAAGACAGGAATCTCAGCATGGAGCCGGTCAAGAACGCTGCCTGTGGGTGCAGTCTGCACATGTGTATCCCTTACTCATACTGCAGCTGAAAGCCCCTTCCAACTGCCCCCTGCACTTACCACACTTGTATGGCATAGTCTGTAGCAGGAATGCAGATCGTGGGTGTCAAAGTATGCTTCTGACATCAATAATAAATGCTTAATTTTTTTTTAAAAGTCAGCTGTGTGCTCGTACCTGAGTGTGGAATTACCGGATGAGTCGCATGAAAAGAAAAGGGAGTGTTTGGAGAATGCAACTACAGGAATATTATACGGATTGAGCCCTTGGGCACTGCGGCCCTTTGCCAATGCTGCTGAGGATAGGGCACTTAGCTAAACGCATGTAATGGAAACATTCTGCACATTGCAAGTCTGTCACGCTTATCGCAAAATTTCATTCAAATTTGGCCTTCAGAGCAATTCAATTAAAGTTGTGCCTAGGCATATGTTTATCATTATCACAGACATTAGCATGGCTAATAAGGTAAACATTTAAAAGGGCCATCACAGATTCTATGGAATTCAAACAGATGTCTGTACTGTATGCTGTGCTATATTAACTTGCTTGGGGGGGGCAATTAATTCAACTTAAATAAAATGGGCTGATGGGACAGTGGAATATGAAGGAGCACCTTTCATACATTAAATTTACATTCAAAATGCCCAAAAATGTACCAATAGAATAATCAGTAGCCTAGCCTACTACTGTATAAGCAGTGTCTTTGATATTGAAATCTGTGTGAATGCAAGGTAAGGAGGTGCAAACTGCTGCTTGATCGATCTACGGTTGACATACTGCTGTAAGTAAAGCGTTCCTGCATTACACAGGTAGTTGTTTAGTATCTGCCAGCTCGGTCTATGTTACATACCAACAGTATGTACTATGACACCGTGCTGTTCTCTTGATTCTGTTTTCGGAGTTATTCTTTCAGCACCAAAAAAGCAAAAGAACGATCATGATAGCAGCTTTCCTGTTTATTTTAAAAAAATGTAATAACAATAGTGATGCTGCTAACACAATTGTTCTTTTGAATATAATCATTATATAGATGTGGATGGAACCTTGCATAAACCCTGAGTGTTTCCCATTGCTGTAGTACCTGGAAAGCGCCTGCATTTCACTTCAGTGGTTGGGTGAGTGAGTGCTGGAGTGATGTATGCAGAGTTAAGTTATTTTGTGCCTCACAGAACTGGTTTTGTGCTTGGCACGTACTTTCAAACATGGCAGGATCTCGCAAATTGTCGGCCACTCCTGCCAAATTGCGTTATGCAGAAATTACATTTGGGCACAGCGCAGAACGGATTGTGACATGCAAAAAGACGTTTCGAATATGGCACATTTTGCGCATTCGACGTGCATAACCCTCTGTGTGGTGTGCAAACAATTCGAATATTTGGGCCTATATCCCTCTAGCTCAGCCAAACAGAGTATGTGGAGGCTGGCTGTCACACCTATAAATGTATATGTCTACAGAACCCTTCATCCAGTTGTGACAGAACATGCTAAGGACATTCTTCAGCACAAATAATCCAAATCTGAAGGGGTCTATAGTTCATCATGGTCCACTTTTTCTTGTTACTGATATTATTAATTACAGCTGTTAATACTAATAATAGCACTATGTAACACAATTTTTGTTCCTGGGTAGTAAGTGTTATTTCCTAATTGCTTATGCCTCAAAAGTATAGAAAATGGCTATTATTCCCCACAAACTTTGCTTTTGTGACCAGGACAGTGATATTTTGAAATTTACCTATTTCCAATGAGAAAACGGTCTTTTCGTTCACATAAAGTCAGAAAAAAACAACATATGAATCCAAATTAACATGTATTTATACTAAAGTAATACAAAAATGACTACAACAGATTTAGAAGTGAGTAGTTTTTCGAGATTTACAATTATACTGTAAATCACTTTCACGAATCAGCCCCCAAATGTAGTCTCCCATCATGTTCTCGTTATACTGTCCTTGGTAGCGACGTTCAAAGCCCAGTATATCCCGGTGGAAGTGCTCGCCTTGCTCCTCCGAGTACGCTCCCATGTTCTCCTTGAATTTATCAAGATGAGCATCAAGGATATGGACTTTGAGGGACATCCTACAGCCCATTGTGACGTAGTTCTTCACCAGAGTCTCAACCAGCTCCACATAGTTTTCAGCCTTGTGATTGCCCAGGAAGCCCCCAACCACTGCGACAAAGCTGTTCCAAGCCGCTTTCTCCTTACTAGTGAGCTTCTTGGGGAATTCATTGCACTCCAGGATCTTCTTTATCTGTGGTCTGACGAAGACACCGGCTTTGACCTTTGCCTACAAGCTTAGGGAAGAAGTCTTGAAGGCTGCCGACTCCTTATCTAGAGCTCTGACAGATTGTTTCATAAGGCCCAATTTGATGTGCAGTGGTGGCATCAGCACCTTCCGGGGGTCCACCAGTGGCTCCCACTTGAAGTTGTTCCTCCCCACAGAGAACTTGGTCCGCTGTGGCCAGTCCCGCCTGTGGTAGTGCACCTTGGTGTCCCTGCTGTCCCAAAGGCAAAGATAGCAGGGAAACTTGGTAAAACCACCTTGGAGACCCATCAGGAATGCCACCATTGCAGTCTCTTGATGCCATCTCAGAAAAATGCAGATATGTATCCACTTAGGCAGCTGGAACTAAACTGAACTGGTGGGCTTAAGGCCCCTGTATTTATACTACTATTTATATTACTGGAAAGTTCTATAAGTTACTCCAAGTTTACTCAGCACTGAATCTATCTGGAATGTTCTGGAAAATAGGTACATTTCAAAATATCACTGTCCTGGTTACAAAAGCAAAGTTTGTGGGGAATTATAGCCATTTTCTATACTTTTGAGGCATAAGCATTTAGGAAATAACACTTACTACCCAGGAACCAAAAAAAATAATAATTTGTTACACGGTGTAGTTTTCCAGTTGTCTCTGAGATGTTTCAGTTCGATGCATGCTGTTTCGTGGCTCGCATTCTGGAGTTAAGAGCTAAAGCATAAAGTATAACGTGTTATGGTTGAGAGATGAAAGGGAAGTAAAGTAGTCAAGGGTAAATGCCGTTTGCCTACTTCTCATTTAAGCAATAAAGTGTTTACTCTGTCCTCCTACTCTCCTGTGATAAGCAAATCTTGGCTATATCAAGGGTTAAAGCTAAGGCATATAATTATATAATGCAACTTAGTCGCTTTCAATGATGGGCACGATCTCTTCCGATTAACCTGTAACCCATAATTCTGTATGAACACCATAACTGACAAGCGTGTAATCTACTAAGAGCGTCTCTGCACACCCTCAGTGCCTACCATGCCAAAAAGGATAGTTTTTTACCACTTTTTTACCACTTCAATGTGAAAGGGTTAACTCTAAACTACACTGTGTTATTGAAATGGGTGATTCCTCTTAGGTGGTCCGCTACGATTCCAAATGTATCCCAGTGATGTCATTGTTGTGACTGTTGAGCATACCATGCAATTTAATTTCAGGACCCTGTTTTGAGGAAGAGGCTCATTTTCTGAGAGGAAAAAAACAACCGTAACAGTAAAAAAAAAAAAAAAAAAAAAAAGCCTTCAGCAGTGACCTTGTTTGCAATCCAGTCTGTTCATTTCCCCAAAGGTAGTTTTAGAGGCTAAAGCTCCCCTGTTGAAACCTGCTTTTCGCTATGGCACTCAGTAAGCACTACAGTAACCTTCTGGTATTACTTGCAGCAGAAGGATGTTGGAGTATATTAGGTAAGAAAATTGATTTTAAAAGGTTAGATTTTCTTTAAGGTAGGCCAGTGGCTAATTTTGTAAGCATTTCATAAGTACAAAGATTGATTTGAAAGCCTTGGTTTACACTTCTTTAAAGGTGGACCAGTGATTTTGTTGCTAGATTACATATGAAGTAAGTAAAAGGATTTTAAAGCCTTGGGTTATCACTCCTTTAAAGGTGGGCCAGTGATAATGTTGCTTGTGTACGTAAGAGGTAGGCAAATTTTAAAAGCTTGGTTAGCACTCCTTTAATGGCTCCGCAGCTCTTTGTAAACTCTCCCCAAGTTAGTACTGCTGGGGAGCCAGAGGAAACGGAACCTTGAAAAGAATATTAATACACCAAGCAGTCTTTTCCATGGCTGGCCACTTCTCAGTTACTTCCCTGCTGATCCTAATTACCCAACTCCATATCCTTGTGTAACCCAACACCTCTGTATGACCCCCCCCCCCCCTTCCCCAGACTGCCTCATTCTCTGCCAGGGTTTAAAGTTTGCACACTTTCTCCGCACGCAATGAAAAGGGAGCTTACTCTACTTGAATACAACTCTTCCAATCTGAATATAGAGCCAGGCCCAAGTAAACACAATAACGATCATTGTTAAAAGTTGGCAGTTACATACAGCTAAAAAAAATTAAACAAGTGAGGACTTTGTCACTTTGATGCTTCTAAACAGGTAAGATTTTTTTTCTTTCATTTTGCCAATTACCTAATTTAGTGCTCCCTCCCTTTTTCTGACACATTAGAAAATCGTAATCAAAACAGACTTTGAAAAACTCATGAGCTGGAGTTAATCTTAAGCAACAATCAAGAAGGGTTTAATCAAAATCAAACTGCATTCATGAAAACAGACTTGGTGTTCAGGGCAGGATTGAGGTGCTCTCACTCTCTCTTTTATTCCTCTCTCTCCTGCTCACTCTCCCTCTCTTACTTGCGGAGCAACATACCTGAGATGAACATCCAAATGTTAAATGGCATTAAGGAATAATATAATAATAATAATAATAATAATAATAATAATAATAATAATAATAATAATAATAATTCTGGTTTTGGTTTATGGTCTGGTTCTATCTTGCATGACGTCAAGGTTGGAAAAACTGTTTGGTTAGCGTATCAGTAATTTGTAGAAGCGAGACACACACCATTTGTTTTAGCCTATTCGGTCCAAACCCCACAGAAACAGTGTAGACTATTTTGAGTGTGTCAGATGCTGATGTACACAAAATACCACCTCACAGGTTTCAAATCCGAATCTCCTGACACATCAACAAAAAATGCACAAGATGGGGGCTTGCGTGCCATTAAAAGAGCTTGCGACTGGACAATAAGTGCTAGCTATTATCCTAATATGGTTGGTTTACTTGCTCAGTTTCCTCTCATCTTTCATTTCAAAACAACAAGTAAACATATGAAAAACACTCTTGTGCAAACAACAGCAACACAGCCTTGACAGGCAGAACCCACCAGTACTTGATGGAAGCTGGCAAACGCTTTGCACAGACTGCATGATATCATAATCTAGAACAGGTATCAGACTATAGGCCCTATCCACAAAGTCTTGTGTTTTATGAATAAGATCCAGTTTCATATATAAGAAACTGTTCTAGATGACTGCTGACTTCTGCAACAACAGTCTAATGCTGGACTGGCAACATTGGAGACTGAGAAAAACAGAAAAATCAGGCCTGCACTGGACTGGAAGGAGCACCCTTTCTTTTAGGGGGTGAGATTGAGGGAGCAATTCAGTCTCCATGCCTCAAGCCTGTCCCGGACTGGCAGGACCACCCTTTCTCTCAGGGGTGTGAGTGAGAGATAGTTGTCTAAATGCCAGAAGTCAGCTGTTTGTCTTTCACGATAAAAGGCAGCAACATGATATTTCATAAAACTGGAAACTGGCAAAATTACCATAATTACCATACTTTTTCCAAAAGTTCAAGTCAATTTTTTTTCATTCAAACAGTTTTCCAAAATGCAGAATTAGTCAGCTTCAATTTCCAGAAAACAGCAACCCTTAATTATATGATTGCAAGATACAGCCTTGCACACAACACACTACTTATTGTTAAGGCTGAGAGCTTGAACTCAACCAGGTGCTTTGAAGCTAGCAGACTTGGCTACACCAGTGTTACAACAGTTGCTTCCACAACATTCCGCTATGACAGGCCCCAGTGACAGCTGTATTCTACCAGTGGAAAGCGCCACTTACACCATCACTGCAACCACGGCATTATGGTGCATTGTGTTTGCTTTCTTTAACCAATCCCTCACAATATCCCTCGTCCTGATGAAGGCACATTTGTGCCGAAACCAGTAGACCGCTATGTTTTTTTTTTTTTTTTTAAATATAATAAAGAAACTATTTAATATTAATATTTTGAGTTCACTATAAATGTGTTCTCAGCATATGCACAAAATTATATATTATATATATATATATATATATATATATATATATCAGTAGTAAAATATATTTTTTTAAAAAACAGATAATAACACTAAACAATCCTTTTGTTGCAAAGTGTGTGTAACAAGTAACAAAACTCTCCTGATAGAGGCTGCCATGCTGGTCTAAGGATTTTGGAAACAGTGTTACTGTTTCAAATGCATGTTAATGCAAGAAAGGTGAAAATGCCCGTAAGTTTCTTCATATCTCCCTGATTATCAGAAATGCAGGTTCACCCTTTTAGCATGTTATGTATTGCCCCTCCGGCATTCAATTTATCCCTTAATTTGAAAATAGCCAATAATGCCAATTCACCCTATTTGCAGGGTAAGGGACCGTAACTACTTGTCAAAATTACAGAAAAAATGAAGACTGTAACCTTTTTATTACGATAAACATTGCACATCCATTCACAAGGACACAAATAATTATGAGAACTAAACTGTGTACATAGTCCTCCACCTCGCTTCATGAGCAGAGTGAGTGAGAAACCACCATCAGCGCCATTAGCCACGCCATTGAGAGTCACGGCAGTTACTCCTGCCAAGTTAAAATAAAGAGTATGAAAATGTTACTGTTGATTGATTTAAAGAAATAAGCAGTCAACACATTAAAAAATCTTTTTCTCCTTGTTAAATAATACGGTTGATGAAAACAGATCTTCATGAACTAGGGATGACATTTTTAAACTAATATTAATTAATTTTGGAACATTAAAATCTAAATAAACAAATAGATCCCTGGTTGATGTTTTTTATGGAAACACCTGGCAGGTGGTCATCAAAGACACTGTGAAAGACATGAGGGACATAACATTATTTGTATTTTCTTGCACATAAGTACTAACTTAGTACTAAAATACTGTTTTTTTGTATTCAGCCGATGAAGGACTTTTAGTCTGAAACGTCCTGATAATTGATTTGTAATCAATTATTCTACCTTTTTAAGTACCTAAATATATATATATATATATATATATATATATATATATATATATATATATATATATATATATATATATATATATTGGTTTTTGTTTTTTTGTTTGATTTGATGCTATATTCTTAGAGTATAAAAGGGTTAGGCATAGGATAATTGCTGTCATTACCAATAAGTAAACATGGGAAAAAGTAAAGAACTATCTGAAGACCTTATGCAGAAAAATTATTTATTGTCATAAATCTGGAGGATACAAGATTTTCAAACATTTGAGTATCCCAATTTCAACTATTGTTTATATTATCAAGAAGTCATGGTACTGTCACAACGCTCCCTCGGTCTGGAAGAAAGAAGGTTCTTTCACCAATAACTAGTAGAAAAATTGTGAGGAAGGTTAATAACAATGTGAGATTGACTGCCAAAGATATTCAAAGTGAACTGACTACAAGTGGGACTGGGGTTTTAATTTCAACCATAGGTCGAGTACTACATGGTGAAGGTCTCAAGGTCACAGGCCAAGAAAAAAGCCACTCTTACGAAAACGTTGCAAAAACAGTTGCTTAAAGTTTGCAAAATGGCATTTGAATGATGGATATGAGTTCTAGTCAAAGGTTTTGTGGAGTGGTGAAACAAAAATCGAGCTATCTGGTCACGCTGATAGTTACTCGTTACTTTTGGAAAAAGTCTGGTGAGGCGTACAAAGAAAAGAACACCATAACTACTGTCAAGCATGCAGGTGGTAATATCCTTCTATGAGGTTGTTTTTCCTCTAATGGCATAGGGAATTTAGTTCCAATACACGGTAAAATGGATTCTATAGCATAGAATCATCATCTGAAAACCTCAGCTACAAAACGACAACGATAACGATCCAAAGCACACATCAAAATCTACTTCGGAATGGTCAAAGAAGAATAAAATCAAGGTTTTGGAATGGCCTAGTCAAAGCCCCGATCTAAATCTAAACCCGATCTAAATCCAATTGAGAATCTTGGGTATGAGTTGAAGAAGGCTGTGCACAAGAGAAGTCCTTGGAATTTCAATGAACTGGAACAATTTTGTGTTGAAGAATTGCCAAAAATCACTAAAGAATCATGCCAAAAGCTCATTGACAAATGTCCTAATTGTTTAAAACAGGGTTATTAATGCTAAAGGTGCCTTAATTACATGTTCCTTGTCAGGGTATGAATACTTTTGAATTAGCATTTTTGGAGTTTTGCAAAAAAAAATGCTGAAATAAATAATTGTAGACAATTCTTGTCTTAATTTTTTTCCTCATCCACAAAAGCAAAAGTTTTGCTACCAAAGATTTTTCCTAAAATTCTTTGGTTCGCCCAAATTAATGGCATGGGTGAACGAGATTCGCCGAGAATCGATTTTAAAGTATTGGACAAAACTAGATCTGCCCGGGCTACCCCCGAAATTCAGTGAACATTGTTGAAAAAAAGGGTTTCACCCAGTTGTTTTTTTCAAGTTCTGAGATAATCTACATTTGCCCAATTGGACACAGTCGAGTGCTGAAAAAAGTGGTAACTTTGGGATTCGGCCTGAAGCCCCTGGCGAAACAAGGTTGGCCTGGGAAAAACTAGACTCGCCAGACCACCGGGTTTCGCCCTTAACATTTCTTTCTTTTTTAAAAAAATTAATTTGTGTTGAGTGCTTTGGCCAAATTTTTGTCAATTTGACTTCTTAGGCGTTTTATGACCAAATACTTGCTGGTGTGCAGTCTTCATAACAATTATGTAACGCAAGACATAAATGCATACAAAGTAGATGCCGCATTTTTTTTTTTTTTTAAATGCTGTCATTGTGGAATTTATAAATGCAGATTGCTGCAGAATACAATTACTGACCACGGGACGCTGCTCCCTAAATCACTTGTCATTGGCAAACAGGAGCTTTCCTGGCTGGCTCTGTATGCTTCACGGTTTCAGATATTATAATATTCTCTCTCTTTCCCCTCCATCTTCCACCTCCTTCCTCTGCTAAATAAACTCTTTACATGCAAGGCCACTGGTACAGGCAGACAAGGAACAAATAAGAATGTGGCAACAGACAAGTTCATTTCTGCAAATATACCCTATGCTAGTTACACTAAAGACCCTTGTCCTTTTTGCTATGACTCACAAAGACCTGCATCCATCATATGTACACTGTTCGTAAATGTGAGTGTGACACATGGACTGACAGACAAAGTGGTTCCAACATATATCCAAACCAAGTATCATCAACATGGGACAAGATGATCTCCAGATATAGAACTATATTGTGACATGCATAAGGACAGACAGACAGACAGCCATGATCTTGTAACCCATGACTGATACTCGCAATACATTGTGCCAAAGAATATCCAAATTAAGTTTCATAACCACTGGGTAAGCGGTACAGACTGGAGATAAAAACAAATGAGGTTGGGTCCTACTAGCAGCTGCACAGAAAGGTCTGAAGTGAAAATACATATCTGGAAAACAATCTACAAGGGGCCTGTGAAAACTGTTTTAAAGCCTTAGATGCTCAGTTCCTTTCGGTGACTGGTTAGTACAGGTTTACTGCAGTATATCATTTAAAAGCACAAGCTGGCTAATCAAATAATCCTTTATAAAAGTTTACCACCAAATTTACAGTCATTTTGTTTTTCCCATGTTTTCCGCATGGTTATACCATGCATATGCCATAGTTTACCGTGGCTTATTTTTAATATGCTTTACAATACCTCTTTATACAATGCTGTAAAAAGCTTACTTATGCTGTACCATGATTTGACTTTGATTTATTCCACATTGTTTTGCTTTTACTTTAGTAATGTTTTTAAAGGGCTATAGTAAACTATACTTAAATGGGTAAGCTTGGGGCATGCATGACTACAAAATGACTGCTCAAATTGCACACAAACATTTGGAATTTCTCCAAGCGAAACTCTACATTAGTCAGCAAGTGCAGCTGTCCTGCTTCAGACTGAACAAATGAACAAGCTGCCCTCTGTAAAACTGGGAATAGCAAAGGAAGGATAAACACTGGTTTACCAGCAAGGGAACAGTGATAAGGGAGAAAGGGAGGTTAGTGGCTAAGCGAGTGACCGATGGGGGGTCAGCAGCAGAAGGTTCTCTTGTCTATCTGGATGTTTCTAACCAAGAACCTCCCTGAACTAAAGGGCCTTCTCACATCTGCTTTACTTTCTAATGAATTCAGTACAGTATGTTTGGAAACAAACTCTACATCCATAGCTTCCAAAACAAACTGAAAAAAGACTAGAAAGTAAATGAAATCATTCCTTTTGAATTAGCGTTACATTTCAGAAATCCTTCCTTTTGAATTAGTGTTACATTTCAGAAATATTTCCTTTTGAATTAGTGTTACATTTCAGAAATCCTTCCTTTTGAATTAGTTTTACATTTCTGTGCTTTCTAAAAGCTAATCTAAGTCTGGAAAGTGTGCACGCTGTAATAATGCCGTACAAGGCTTTTTTTTTTTTTGCTGTGTAAAGGTCAATTTGCCTTCAGTTCAGCTTTCTCGGCAGTCTGCTTCACCAGAAACCAACCATTGCTGGCTTAGCAGTTTGGTTTAGCTGCAGGCGCACAAGCTTCCTCCCTCCTTGAAGATGTATGCCCACTCTGAACGAAACAGCTCTCCAGGTGTCAGGTGCTTTAACCTGAGTTCAGATGCTGCTCCTCAATTCTAGTTGCCTGCCATAGATATATGCATCACAGGCAACATCAGACAGTTTTTCGTTGTCAGCGTAACAGCCAGCACCATCTGCTGATCAAGTAGTTTTTTTTTTTTATTTTTGATTTTGCTTCTTAGTCAATACACTGCTGTGCACTAGATGGTGCTGGCGCTTCCCATGTAAAAGTTGACCACGGTATTTTGCATTTTTCACCCATTCTTTTCCAATGTGGCCACAGTGCAAAAAATGACTGATTGGCAGGAGCACATTTCGGAGGACGCGTGCTCTAGCCTATGTTCCCCGAGTCAGCGGGGGGGTTGTGGACGGTGTGCTGAGGATACAGATAATAATTAAATTTGCAGACGACACAAAAGTAGGAGGAGTGGCAAACACTGTTGCAGCAGCAAAGGTCATTCAAAATCATCTAGACAAGATTCAGAACTGGGCAGACACATGGCAAATGACATTTAATAGAGAAAAGTGTAAGGTACTGCACGCAGGAAATAAAAATGTACATTATAAATATCATATGGGAGATATTGAAATTGGAGAAGGAATCTATGAAAAAGACCTAGGAGTTTTTGTTGACTCAGAAATGTCTTCATCTAGGCAATGTGGGGAAGCTATAAAAAAGGCTAACAAGATGCTCGGATACATTGTGAAAAGTGTTGAATTTAAATCAAGGAAAGTAATGTTAAAACTGTACAATGCACTTGTAAGACCTCATCTTGAATATTGTGTGCAGTTCTGGTCACCTCGCTATAAAAAAGATATTGCTGCTCTAGAAAGAGTGCAAAGAAGAGCGACCAGAATTATTCCGGGCTTAAAAGGCATGTCATATGCAGACAGGCTAAAAGAATTGAATCTGTTCAGTCTTGAACAAAGAAGACTACGTGGCGACCTAATTCAAGCATTCAAAATTCTAAAAGGTATTGACAGTGTCGACCCAAGGGACTTTTTCAGCCTGAAAAAAGAAACAAGGACCAGGGGTCACAAATGGAGTTTAGAAAAAGGGGCATTCAGAACAGAAAATAGGAGACATTTTTTTACACAGAGAATTGTGAGGGTCTGGAATCAACTCCCCAGTAATGTTGTTGAAGCTGACACCCTGGGATCCTTCAAGAAGCTGCTTGATGAGATTTTGGGATCAATAAGCTACTAACAACCAAACGAGCAAGATGGGCCGAATGGCCTCCTCTCGTTTGTAAACTTTCTTATGTTCTTAATTGGGCAGACTAAATTGGGGAGAAAACCCGGGGTTTCAAATAAATATAAATAAATACTGGATAAGGTATTTATTTATTTATTTATTTATTTTTAAACAGCCATCATGACAAAGGTTTGTCTCTGTCATGCTACTTTAGTCAACAATGAAAAATGTACTACAGTCAAAGCTGGGATCTAGAATCAATCACTGTGTCAACTTAATACTCTGCAGTGCTACTGCCTGTGTGGGGCGGAGCAGTCAAATAGAGAGGCACACTGACACTGTGAGTAAGAGGACTTGTATGTGATGTATGTGATATGCATTGTAGTTTGGCAGCTGCAGGTCCAGGCCGAGGCGACTTTTTCTTTAACATGGAATCGTCCTTTGACTGTGTTACGATAAGCTATTAGTGAGATTTCTTTCATACTTATTAAATATTATATTTTTCATTCTTTTTGAAAATCTATGAAAGTGTATTTCATAGCTTGTTTTATTCTAATGCAGTTCTAAATCTATCGGAGTGAAGAATTTCACTGCTTGAAAACAGGGACACTATCTATGCAAATTAAGCATCTAATTGCATGACAAGTGTCTGATAGCTTGACCGGCATTTCAAAACTGGCTAATAGCTTTCAATGACCGCAGTATATAATTGCACATCAACATAAATCGCAAGACAAATGCATAACGGTTTCCGATACAGTATGTCAACCCATGCAAATTATACATGTATTTATTTCTCTTTCGCTGTATTGCTTGTATGAAGAAAACCTAATATAAATATCCGTGGCAATTACAAATTTAAAATGACAACTCTAGTGAGAGTTTGTCTTTGTCTTTGTAAACTGGGAGTTAAACTTAACACCTATTATTAAATAATATATAATATGTCTTGTTATAAACTGTTATTATTACATTTTAAACACAAATATAATTGCACATTAAAATAAATCACATGACAAATGATAAATTATTTCTGTTTAAGTCATAACCCATATACAAAAAAATGCATATATTGGATTTACTTTTCTTTCGCTAATACTTGCAAATTGCAAGTACATGTACAAAGAAAACTTATAATATAAAGTAGCCAGCGATTAAATGTAAACTTTGTAAACTAGGTAGCATAAAGTTAACCTATTATTAAATAAGAAGAAAAACATGTTATTAATATTACAATGAAGTGTTTCCGATGTTTACCACATACTCTGTAGCTTTTACTAAAGGCACATGCTAATTTATTTCCTGTGACACCGGTATTTATCAAATTCTTTCTGATCGTAGTTCCTGAGGGTTGTGGCTACCACTGATAACTTTACAGTTTGTAGATAGGAAATCACTAAATTACACAAGGTAATTTCTAAAACTTATTTTTTACATTCAAACTAGGTAATCGTGGGGTATTTCATCACAGAGTGAAAAGGTTATTCTCTTGATGGTCTTCACTTTAGAAAGGTATAATGCAGTATACTTAGTGAATATTCAACCTGATACAACAAGCAGAAAGGTAGAATGGGTAGAATTTAAGCTGTTACAATTACCATGGTTACAGATCTGTGTTTTGATATAATCTTGAAGGTACACTTGGAAACTTCCCTATTGCCACCTCCACTGAGAATATTCCATTGAGAGAAATTGCACTGGTCTGGTGGCTGGGTATCAGGCTTGGGTTTCCCTGGTGAGTGACTGGCCTCTCAATCACCGACTTGTCAGCTTAATGGAAAACTACAACACCCTGCTGTATTCCCACCTGGAACCACAGAACCCAGCTGAGACCTGAACCCAAAGCTGCTGTGCCCTAAAAAGGTTAAAAGATTTGACCTTCAATGGCAGCACGACCACTCTACAATAGACCCTGCAATTAACTATATAAGGCTCATTTTAGTGAATCTTGCTAGATCAATGGAATAATGTATCCTTATAAAACTAGAAAGGGGAAAAATCAAATCATACATTCTATCAGCTGGCTCTGTACATATTAGGTTGGCTGTGTGGGTACTAACTATGAAAAACAAATATGTTTTCATCCTTTGAGAGACTCCTGAGCATCTAACCTAATTGTTTCGAAAATACAAAAGGACCAACAATTCATTTGAACGAAGAAAACGTAGTGGAACTGCCATTAACTTCTAATACCTACTTGCCCAGGGTGAACTGAAAGAGCTTTTTGCCAAGAAAACTGCTGGTGCACAAGCAAGTAAATCCCTTAGCAACCCTTACCGTTGTTAACAGTTGTATAACTCCAGTTAATTTACACAAAACAGACAGAAATGTATTGAATTACACTTGTTTACTTTACAAGTGTTAATAGTTTTAAAACTTTTCTCCAAAAATTGCATACTTACAGTAACTGTTTGAAGTTCATTTTGTTCTAGTCACATAAATACTGTTTCTTAAAAAAAAAATCCTTTTATACTGCAAGTGCAGCACGAGAGAAAATGTAAGTGTCACACAATAAAAATAGGACTCCCAGATGAGTGAGAGGTGGGTTTGTTTACATTGGCCTACACAAATTGAGGACACGCCAAACCAATACTAATAGAGTGAGGGCAGGGCCAATGCTGACTCACTGAAGAATTAAAGCAAATGAATATTATTATTATTATTATTATTATTATTATTATTATTATTTATTATTATTATTATTATTATTAATAATAATTTCTTAGATGCCCTTACCCAGGGCGACTTACAGTACAATTAATATCAAGATACAAAATACAATGACTTCAGACCTAATAAGAGCAAATACAAAACACAGTACGATCTGATATGGGGGCAGATAACAGTGTTGATAGTTACATCAGGGTTAGATATGAGTGCAGGTGAAATATAAAATACTACAGACTGGGTTAAGCCCAGGATTAAATACAGTAAAATAGGGAGCAGATAAGTGCAAGTCAAAGTGCATTAAAGGCAGAGTGCTATATTGTCCAGAAGAGAAGGTTTCAGTTTCACAAGTGTTGTCTGAAGTGGTGTGTCTGTCATAGATGCAATACTTACATCCTATATTCAGCATGTCAGTTTCCTAAAGAGATTCAGAGGCAGTACAGGTTATTCCAGGACACTAAAACCATACACTGATAATGGCTATTATAAAAGTCTTTAGTAGGACTAATGCCCGACTATGTAGACAGGTGCTTGAAATCATTTAAAACAGTGTCTTAGAATCATTTTCTCTTCAATACTAAAAAAAAAAGGTTCTACCGTTCCTTTTTAATATTGTTTTCTCAATGCATGTGTTTCAGTAAAAATCTGTTCATAGCTACGCCCCTGATATTGGGGAGTTCTGAAACCTAGGACTGAATGCAGGGCTAGTGTAAGTTTCAGTGCTTTTGGTAAAGGGACAATGGCACTGGCTACAGTCAGGCACTGTGTCAGACTGTGCTTGTTGAATAAAGTCCACTGGGGGCTAAACTGAGACCAACCAAACTAATCTGAGAGCCGAATTCTAACAGAGGCTTCTACAGATGAAAAAAAGCATTCCAAGTTGGCATCTCAGATTTCAGTATCCTGTTTATACCATGTTAACCATGTTTTTTTTTCCGTGTTTTATCCATGAACTAGCAACGGTCAACCCTGATTTGACCTTCAATTACCATGGTTACCCATTAAAATACTTGGTATGCTACTCCTCAGTCAGACCATGTTCAACACATTGTCAGAGTTTCTGAACATGGGTTTTAAATCCCAGCCAATCATTGTTATACCAGGAGTGACCAGGAATGGTACTGTGGTTTACAGAAAGCCATGGTAATGAATCCAAGTTGCCACTTTATTAATTTTACTGCTCCAAGAACTTAAGACACTTTGACATTTGAGTGTACATTGAAGAAAAAGAAAAATAGTTTAAAAAAAACAGTGTAAATTATACTGCAATAACATTTTCGTTTTTATGGAAACATGCATTATAAAAAAAAAAAAAAAAAAAAAAAAAAAACTGATACATGGTACCAGACAGTCTGAACTTGATTAGAACCAAACACTTATAAACATTTAAGATGTCATCAAATCTAAATAAAAAACAGATAAAACCCTGATATTAATGTATTTAATCTGCTTACAGTATATATAACCTGTTGTGGTTAAACATTTAAAAGGCTTTGTCATTGACATTCTGAATGCAAGATCTACACACAGTGTCATTGCTCTCAGTGTCGTTGCTGCTAACAGGTTCCAGTGGGTCGTGACCTGTTATGTACTTGGGGCAACCGTCTAGTATAAAATCCTCGAATTTACCCACTGTTACTGTATCTCCTCATACGCTTGTCCTGTGAGTCTGTGGTGGCGATGGTGTTGCAAGCAGAAACTTCCCCTACAAACACGAATAAAGAGGCTACTCTTTGATGACGACAATGATTAGACCAGGGGTGAACACTGTTTTTTTTAAGCAAAGGAGGCTGGCAATGTGGACTGATGCCTATTGTGAATGGCTAAAGAATGTGAAAGGTATTAAACCCTGCCAGGTGGATGGAACATTCATATTTGCATTGGGTTTCAATTAGACAGGTGCAGCGATGTTCACTACAGTTAAGCCTGTTTCCTGAGCTGAAGCACCAAGCTTGTCTTTTTGAATACTGTTTTTTTGAAAGGTAACATTCATGTTATAAAACTAAAAAGAAAAAAAAAAATTGTGATTACTTTAGACAAATTATACTAGTTTGTTTCTAGTTTTGTAAAAGTTGCAACCAAATACAAATTATTTTTTTTGTTACTTAATTGATGAGAAAACAACCAATCAGAGATAAGTATTCAAGTACATTTGTACCTATGTCATCCTGTGCATGGCACCTACATTTCTAAACAAGTCCAATCTTATTATTTTGTAACTTATAATAAGGTAATAGGTCATACGTACGTGTGTCTCTTGCTGTTATAAGAAATTTCATGCAGTTTGGGCAAATCTCTGGTTTTATTATCCTTTTATTATCATGGTTCTCTTGTTTTCAGAAGGCCATTCCTGATGGAAACCCATGCATTGGTAATTCTATGAATTTCTTATTAAAGTCTGTTTCTGTCATCACAGACTGTGTCACCCAAGTTTCTGTGGCAACGGTAGCATTGGCCTAGGATCAATTAATCCTGGAAACTATGTTGTGGTACACTGGAGGAGGTGTCTGACATATTAATTGCCATTGAACCTTAGTACTGAAAAGTGGATTGAAATAACAAAAATCTGCTGAACTGAAGGGTCAAACTTTAAAGTACAGCTCCCTAGTGCATTCAGCATATATCAACAATTTAAAAAAATGACTGGAGAAACGGGGGAGGGGGGATCTTTTTGATATGTGCAAGACAACAAGACAATAAAAGCACATCTGGAACACCAGGTTTGCATGACACAAACCTGTCTCCCTCTAACTCAAGAGTTTCTATCAGATAATATCAAATGAGCATGTTTATTTCAGAGCGGGAGAGAGAGAAATTAAAACATGCCAGCTATGCAGTAGGATATTATCTTAAACTGAAAATATTTAGTTCCAGCAGATTCTAGCAGCAGATTCCTGCTTGCACGCATGGGCTGGGGTGGTCGTGTATGTATTACAAGTCACAGCCAATCAGTACATGATTCAGTGAGCCTGTGCAATCATAAACCCCTCTCCCACACACACTTCTTCCCCAGGCTTTCAATGAGAAGTCATAAATAGCCAATTTTGCTGCCAGAACCACTGTTTACTACAATGGGTAGGGCATTTGAATTTGATGACTGCAAATACATCTTCTCTAAGAAATGATCAATCTTCTTACAAGCTTTGTTTACACTACTCCCAAACTAAGTACGTATGTTCTGGGTTAGTATCATGCAGTGCACATCCACAGCTACAGTGTAGCAGCACACATTGTGCAAAAGAATGTTTCAACCAAATGTATACAAATAGATCATTTATGTACAAATGTATCCATCTGGCCAGAGTGTATGTACAGTTCCTAATAATGGTTGATACAGAGAATAATTTCCCTATATATCATAAATAACTATGAAAAAATGTATATAGGAATGTGTTAATTAATTTAAACAGAAATACCCCTGTGGCAGGGCGATTAGTGTTGTTGTGATTTATGTGGGAATGGGTTTATTGTGTATCATTTTGGAGTTGATTAGTTTGATTGTATTATTGTTTACAGACGGTCGCTCGATTGAGACTTTCTGCCTGCTATGCTTGGTTGAGGGGAAGGGCAGCAAGTGATTGGCTGTGCTGGTCTTCAATCAGCAGGTGGGCGGGTCTTGACCGAGTGTCCGTCAGTTTAAAAACATCCACGGGAGTTATCTCGGGGCTGCTGCAAGGCCTGCCGTTTTCACGGCACTTTTGATTTATAGTTTGTTGTACTTTGTTGTATTTTGCACTTTTTGTACAGTTTGCTGTATTAGTCCTCTATGCGTTACCATCGCTGGTAACGTTATATGACCACCTTTATTTTACTTTTGTTTTCTGTTTGTTTTTGTTAATAAAACCTGCACGCCTGTGCCGGCATTTCCACTTCAACCCCTGTCTTGATCTCCTGCCTGTCACTCAGCACTGAATGCACACACCCAGAAGGAAGACCCTGTCACATATGGTGTCGGAAGTGGATTCCGCTGCATCCTGCCGAAGCAAGGCTAGATGGCTACAGAGAGACAGAAGGAGCAAACCCCTGAAATTTTTTTGGGGGGGACAAGGGCAGACCGCAGGTAACCCTGAGGGGCTGCTGAAGGAGAGGGATGAAGCCACTGTCCTTAAAGGCACTGAGAAGGAGCCGAGACATCCCGCCCGAACGCCAGAGAGGCCAAGGGTCTGCCCCCGAGAGCTGCAGAAGTTGGAGTTCCGGTCCTGGAAGCTGGCAAGGGAGGAGGAGAGACTGCCTGCCCGGACGCCAGCGGGAGGAACTGCCTGCCGAGCGTCAGCGAAGGAGCCTGTCATTTGTGGGGGATCGTCTCAGAAGGAGGCGGGGCAATCTTCCGGACAGTAGCCCCGTGAAGGGACACTGGGTTTAGGGGGTAAGCGGGGTTGAATGGGTGCCCCCTTATAGAAGCCCTGGGGGTTAATAATTGTTGGTATATTAGTAAATTATTGTTAGTAGATTATTGTATAAATGATGGTGATGGGAAATAATAAGTGATGGTAATGATAAATTATCGAGATAATAATGGTGATAAATTATATTGATGATAATGTGGTGATAACATTGGACCCTGATAGCTGTCTGGTGGTTGGTTGAGGCTGGCTGGGCTCGAATGTTCCCTCCCACCCACTCATATGTAGTGTGTTAAAAAAATAAATACATTTAAATTAAATAAGTGAATGGTGTCGGATGAACCCTTAGGGTTCACCCTAAGGAGGGAGGTATGTGGCAGGGCGATTGCCCTGCACAGTGGTAAATTAGTGTTGATGTGATTTATGTGGGAACGGGTTTATTGTGTATCATTTTAGAGTTGATTAGTTTGATTGTATTATTGTTTACAGACGGGCGCTGCTATGCTTGGTTGAGGGGAAGGGCAGCAAGTGATTGGCTGTGCTGGTCTTCAATCAGCAGGTGGGCGGGTCTCGACTGAGTGTCCGTCGGTTTAAAAACATCCGCCGGAGATTGGTCGGGGCTGCTGCAAGGCCTGCCGTTTTCACAGCACCTTTGATTTATAGTTTGTTGTACTGTGTTGTATTTTGCACTTTTTGTACAGTTTGCTGTATTAGTCCTCTATGCGTTACCATAGCTGGTAACATCATATGACCACCTTTATTTTACTTTCGTTTTCTGTTTGTTTTTGTTAATAAAACCTGCGCGCCTGTGCCGGCGTTTTCAACAACACCACCTCTGTCTCTCTGTATGCTTGAACAGCAGCTACCCACACGCGTGACCCGAGGAAGACCCTGTCACAATCCCTTTACAGTGTTAGAGAAAGTCACTTTTTCCTGTAACAAACTGCATTTATTGCAAAAGTGTTAAAACATGGCACATTTGAGTGCTGAGTAAACAGTAAGAAACTGGGCAACTGGTTTCAATTTTGAATCAGTACACTACATTTTCTCCCAACTGAGCTAGGTATCCTGTTTACATATTTCAACTCGCAGTTAAAAGAGAAATCCCAGCAAGTTGGTAGACTGTGAAGAGACATGTTGGGAACCAGCTCACACAGGCTCACTTAGCCCCCAGCGAGAACGTCACCACAATAGTTGGCTTGTGTACTCTTCTCTTCACAAAAAGGCTTCCATTACCCAGCCAGGGCGAAGAGCATGACAAGAACCTGACAGGAAACATTAGGGGCGGTTCCTTAAACTGCAACTTGCTCTTGCTGCATCTGTACTTGTGTATTGTTGCAAATTTTAAGGTATTTACTGACATTTGCACTGTTTTTCTGAATAAATCAATTTGTTTCATGGCTAGATAGAGCAGAGGTTCCCAACCATGTTTTCAATGTCAATGTATTCCAGATCTTCCCTAAAAAAGTGCCCAAATGAGTCTGCTGCTTACAGTACAGTATATCCATTCCCATATGCAAACCCAAAGCTGAATCTGCTGCATATGTCTACACCCAACACATCAACATACCCTCTTCCGAAAAAAAGTAAAACATCTTGACACATATTCAATTAGAAGTAATCAAAGGTGATATTCAGAAGTGGTAACAAGTAGATTTAAGCTATATAATCACAATTTTTACACAGATTTTGAAACTTCAGAGCAAGCCACAGGGAAGAGCCATACCTCCTCGGAAACATGTTCAGCCATCATTGAACTTCATTAGGAAGGTTTTAGCAGTCATCAGATAGCCAACAGAGGTTACGTCAGCCAAAGCATAGTATCTAGGATCATCTACAAATATAAGAAGACTGGAAGCTGCAAAGCTGCCTCAGGTCTGGACGCCCAAAAGTCAGCCCTGCTCGCCAGGATCACCACCTGCGCCGTTCAAGTTTGATAGATAGGATGGCCACTTACTTAGGCAATGGAAATAAGTTATGTCATCATGCGTGCACCGTGAGAAGACATCTTTTGGAGAATGGTTTGGTGTCAGGGAGGCTGAGCAAGAAAGACATCAAAAATCGCCTGAACATTTATTGCATAACAAAGACTCAACCAAAGATGACAGGGCCAAAGTCACTTTCTCTGACAAAATCCCCATTTAGCTGTTTGGAAACTGAGGTGGATTAAGAGTTTAAAGGCACAAAGGAGAAGGATACAAGCTAGAGTGTACCGTCCCAGCGACGAAGCATCTGGAAACTGCCCATATCTGGGGATACATTTCTGCCAAAGCCACAGTATCCCTACACATTTTGCCCAAGGGGATAGCTATGACCAAGGACTGGCAATGCAAATACTAAGTACTACTATTATGGCTTCCAGTAGACTTTTGCAATATAATGCTGTAGTTTCTTTGATTACATAATGTTAAATAAAATATCTATGTTCATATAATGTTTTTTTTTTTCTTAAATTATGTCTCAATCCTAAATTCTAGGGCGATGCTGGGAGCTCAGAGGCACGAAGCTCAGACGCCTGGCGAGTTCCCTGCTTCAGTGTAGATTGAGGTCCTGTGTTTGTGCTGTGCTAGGCAGGAACTGGATACCACATTAGTGCAACTGTTCCTTCCAGGAAGACATGGAAGGACAATGAGCTCTGGTTTCTCTAGGAATACTGGAGATTCACAGAAACCCAGGTGATCAGGACGAGATGAGTGACTGCCAAAAGCCTGTGAAGAACTCAGTATACTCACAGTATACTGACAGTGAGATGAGGAGATATGTATCCCTTTATTTAAAACACATTTAAAACATGCACTTCCTGGGTCAATTCACCTGGAGAGTGAAAGTTCTCCACCCCTTCAATGCCTTCTTTCCTGTCATTAATCGACCCTCTACCCCTCTAATGACATGTTTTTAATGCACAGCCACCTGTTTTAAGTAACTTGTAAAAACATGTAAAACTTTATATTTAATTTGAGTTTCCTGTCTGCCCATTGTTGGGGCTTTCCACAGTATTATTGACAAACTGAATGTAAATGTGACATACATATGCCTCCAGATTATGACACTCTAATTAAATTTAAAGATTGTTCTTAGAAAGTTTCATCAATATTGTTTATCAAATAAAGAAATAATTTTTAAAATAAAATAAAGGTTTGTTGAGTTTCTGTTTATTTTGCATTCAAGTTATTTGTTATAGAAGGAATTTTGAGAAAGAATTTGGATTAAGAAAGAGTTGTGATACTGTGGAATCTCTCTTTCTTTAGTTTTTTTTTTATAAGTTATCATGTTCCAGGAGATCAGATTGTGACCCAACCTGCTTGGTTAGTTTAGTATAGCCCCTACACATTTCCTCAGCAGCAGGTGATCTCAGGGAATCGGAAACAAATTTAGCCTCAGGATGCAGTTGCAGCCAAACATTCTAAATAAGGTGTTGTACGTTTTGCCAGATAACAATGGAGAACAATTGTGTGCTAATTAGACGGCATCCCTGGAAACCACTTGGGAATCCAAACTGTGCGTGACAACTGGTTAACCCCCACCCCCCTCGACTGACCACCCCCCTCCCACAACACACAAATACACAAATTCCAAACCTTTTTGGCTTTCTGGGGCTCATCAGCATTGCCAGCCCATGTTGAAAGCAGCCCTGGGTTTGTACATTAACACCTGATTTCTACGGACAGAAGTGGGATTTCTGTTCCAAACGGGAAACAAATCAGTGGGCTGACGACAGATCTATAGCCTCTCTCTGTCATGCATTTATACTTTGAGGTGGGAGGGGAGATTAACAGCGATACAGGGATTAAAGCATTTGTGTCACTTCTTTAATCAGCTACGAGGCTTTGTGAAAAAAACACCAAACCAATCATAGTACTATAGATTACAAATCAATAATGAAGTTGTATAATGCATCGGTGAGACCACACTCAGAAAACGGTGTTCAGTTCTGGTTCCCAAAATACAAAAAGGACACTGTGGCCTTTGAAATAGTCCAGCGAAGACTAATAATGGTGCCTAAGGGAATGAGATGCTTGAGGGAAATTAATCTATTCATCTTAAAACAAAGAAGGATTTGGTGGTGGTGGTGGTGGGGGGAGGTGACTAGATTTAACCTGAAACAACACTTTAAACTCAGCTGACCAGAGGACATAGTTGGAAATTAAGTGGAGCCAGACTTCCAGCACACATAGAACACTAAGCATTGATGAGCACCAGCACCAGTGAAGCATTAACATTAGAGGACATTTTGAAGGTATACAGGCAACACACTGACATTATATAATAGTATCCTAAATTGCGTCTAACATCTATTTGTAAGACCAGCTAATCCATAATCTGTGTCTTTCCCCTTGGTCTACATTTGCCTGGTAATTATCATTTTGAATGAGCAGATTAGGATCTGCATGAAAATCTCCATTCCCATGTATACAGGCCTCATTGTACAATGTAACCTCATTAGGCTGTCAATAAGTGAGCAGACAAAACCTCAAACCCAAAACTTAAAGTGAAGGTGATGTTAATTAAAGGAAGGGAACTGCTTTGAAATTATAATCTGAGGAAGGGAAAACATGTACAATTTAAACACCTGTTTGGAACGTTGTTCTTTTTGTCATCATATTCAGCACAAGTGAAGCAGTTACAGTCTTCTTGAGACTGAAGACCTAGTAACACCAGACACGATGAGGCAAGCAAATCTGTAGTACCACACACTACGCCACAACAAAAACAAAATAGAACAGTGGTTTTGATACGAACCAGTCTGAACAACATTGAAGCAATGCAAAGAAAACAGAAGTAGCGTCTATTTTTTATCACGCAAGCCTGTCGCCACTAAGCATTTACAGGAAACTTTGATTAACCAAGTGTAGTACCAGGTATAATGATTCAAGACCGCACACTTGAGACCTATGTAGAAAATGAAAGTGCAAAAGACTTTTAGAATTATTCTGTAATCTACAATCGATTTTTAGAAGTTAAAATAGCTGGTTTTCCAGTCATGTGATTTCTCATTTTAGCCCATTGGCCCTCACTCATCATTACCTACTTTCAATTTCCATCCCTCGTTTCTCCTTATTCTTTATATGCCAGGCAGCTGTAGGAGTTAATGTTCCTGGTTTTAATGGTTGAAAAAAATACCCACACTTGTCTCTGGTGTTATTTCAATCAACAGCCCAAATGCAAAGTAGTCGCTTTGGATAAAGGTGTCTGCTAAATAAACAAATAATTAATACTGGCAGGGCCTGCTACTTCAAACGATACACCACACAGAACGCCAGGAACAGCTCCTTGTGTCTTAGTAGGATGACTGTCATCAACTGTGCTCCAGGTTTCCCTGGCAGAGGGCTAAATCAGCACACATGCACGCACGCATACACACTCTCTCTCTCGGTACACCCCTGGGAAACACTGCCCCAGGAAACTGACAATGTTTCAAGGGAACTGTTCAAACAATTCCTGCCAAAAAAAACCCTCAAAACGAGAAAGCACTTCCTGTCCCTGCTGGTTATACCTGTTACAAAAAAAAAAATATATATATTTTTTTTTCAGTGTTAAATGGTGTGTTATGTACTGTAGATGTGCAAGTCATCTGACACCCGGGTTATATCTTTAAAGTGGCTTCCAAATGTTCCACTTTGTAAAAGTATTCTTTGTGCTACAGTAGATTTGTAGTCATAACAGCATATGAATGTTTTAAAATCCTCTCCTGTGGTTTATAATGGAGGCTGCTGTATAATTGTGATGAAACTTGTTTAGCACAAGTTATTGAATGTACAGTATTATAGTCTCAGTTTATATGCATGTGTCCCACTGTCTTCCTTTTTGTTATGTATGCATGTAACTGGAGAACGGCTTGTGCATTTGTGATGAAACTTGCTTAGGGTCTTCTCTCAGTCCGTCACATGTTATTTATAGTTCTGATTTTAAATGTCCAGCCATGGTGGGGGAAGAATGCCGCTGTCATGCTTCTTAGCCCGTGCAACACTATCGCTGGCTCACCTTAAACACTGCTAACTAAGCCATTCAAATCCACTGTATTACCTCTTACTGGCACTAACATCATTACATAAACAGCAGTGCTGTATACGGTACATTGGAAGACACTATAAATTGGCAAGGAAGCAGGAACATCGCTTCTTTATATGGCTTTGTTTTGTCATGTGTCTTAGAACGAGAGATGAATTAAATGGAAACCTTATTTCCAAATGTAAAACTCATTAAGTTATTGTGTAATCAGAGCACAGTATCCAATAACAACGAACCTCATGCCCACTGGGGCTCCACTAATGAAATGTTCACTCTGCTGTTGTTAACCCAGTGCTCCCTCCATATCAAACTGGATAAGTGGCAAGCACGTGAGGTATTTGTATCATGGTGAAGTAAATGTAAAAGGATACATGTAAAAATGTATGGATGACATACAGCCGGAAAAAAAATTCCCACAATCTGAAACTCCCAGTGCTAAATAATGTTAATACCAACTGGAAACAATTTTCAAGATGTATGGAAAATGTAAAGTGGGACATACGTGGAGGGAATAATAAAATACAGTAGCCCACCTCTTCACAGCCCAGTCCCACCATTAAAACTAACAAGACAGTATCCCAGTCTCTCACACAACCCTCCACACACAGCCTCCTGGTACCTGGATTCTATCTGATTGGTTTCATTGACATTTTATTGTGTCTCTTTATACACATCGTATTGTTTAATTAAAGAGTGCTGTCTCATTCACTGTTTGTGACACTAAAGAAAACATTTAAGATAATGAAACAAGGAGGCTTTCCTTTTCTAGCTGTTTTAGACTGAGGTCACAAGAAGCATCATGAGAGAATTCAGTTTAAAAAAAAAAAAAAACAGGCAACAGATGAGCAAACTTTAATAGCTTTGATACTGTTTACCTTTCTTTCTACTACACTTCACACCATGCTCGTATACCCCACCCTCAAACAAACAACACACATCCCTGCTTATCCTTACCTTAGTAACAGTAGGTAGTGCTAACAAGTATGTCAGTATCATACACCCCTGCCAAAGCAGTACATTCAAAAGCTATATCCATCACCTAGAATTGTAGGATTGAGACAAAAAATAAACTATATGAATATAATTCATATATTTTATTTCACGTAATCAAAGAAACTACAAAATTAACACAGATTCTCATGTGTTCTACATATTATAACTTGAAAAATTAGTATCTAAATTTCTATTTTAACTGTACAGAATACAGTTCCTTGTCACAGGGGCACTTTTTAATGTCACCTGCTTAAAATGGGACTCTGCTTACCTTTGGCACAACGCAGTTCGCTGAGTAACTTGAGTTTTAACTGATTGTCTCTCTGAAGAACTCAGACACTTTACCACCCTCAGTTTCCTGTAAATTAATCACCAGATGGTTTCATGAGCCATTTCAAAAGCCACTCCACACCGGACATTGGAGCCCCCCATTCTCCTGGATTCCATGAGGTCCTTCAAGCTTTAGCTCCATTTTACAAATAGTAGCTTTCCATGAGGGAGAGAAGCGCCTTTTCAGATGCACACACACTGCAAGATTTTTATTTTCATGAAATCTGCGTGGATGCTTGAACTGTGACCAACAACAGATTTTCATCTTGTTTAGTTCTCGTGTCAAGCCCCAGATTATATGGGCCTCCAATATGAAGAGTAAAGCCTGTCAGATCTTTGCATTCCCCAACTAGCAGAGGAGAGGTTAACTATGATCTCTTCACCCACCCAGTCAAAGAGGTTTTTTCTAAATTAGGGTATAGCAACAACAAGGTTTACTTTAAAAGTATAGTATATAAACACATATAAACACACTTAGTCTTTGGTTGTTTTTTCTTGTGATAGAACCCATTTTTCCATTGGTGTTTAATATGTTTTATCATATAGTAACTAAAACAGCAAATCTGATCAAAATTGGTAAAACCTCCGAAAAATCGTATCCATATATATATATATATATATATATATATATATATATATATATATATATATATATATATATATATATATATATATATATATATATATATATATATATAAACACACACACACACATACACAGTACTGTGCAAAAGTTTTAGGCAGGTGTGAAAAAATGCTGTAAAGTAAGAATGCTTTCAAAAATAGACATGTTAATAGCTTATATTTATCAATTAACAAAATGTTAAAGTGAGTGAACAGAAGAAAAATCTAAATCTAATCCATATTTGGTGTGACCACCCTTTGCCTTCAAAACAGCATCAATTATAGGTACACTTGCACAAAGTCAGGGAATTTGTAGGCATATAGTCAGGTGTATGATTAAACAATTATACCAAACAGGTGCTAATGATCATCAATTCAATATGTAGGTTGAAACACAATCATTAACTGAAACAGAAACAGCTGTGTAGGAGGAATAAAACTAGGTGAGGAACAGGGCCAAACTATCAACACCCAGGCTAACAAGGTGAGGTTGCTGATGACAGTTTACTTTCAAAAGTCATACACCATGGCAAGATTGAGCACAGCAACAAGACACAAGGTAGTTATACTGCATCAGCAAGGTCTCTCCCATTCAGAAATTTCAAGGCAGACAGGGATTTCCAGATGTGCTGTTCAAGCTCTTTTGAAGAAGCACAAAGAAACGGGCAACGTTGAGGGCCGTAGACGCAGTGGTCAGCCAAGGAAACTTACTGCAGCAGATGAAAGACACATCATGCTTATTTCCCTTCACAATCGGAAGATGTCCAGCAATGCCATCAGCTCAGAATTGGCAGAAAACAGTGGCACCCTGGTACACCCATCTACTGTCCGGAGAAGTCTGGTCAGAAGTGGCCTTCATGGAAGACTTGCGGCCAAAAAGCCATACTTCCGACGTGGAAACAAGGCCAAGCGACTCAACTATGCACGAAAACACAAGAACTGGGGTGCAGAAAAATGGCAGCCGGTGCTATGGACTGAATATCTGGCTGCAGCAGAAGGCAGTTTGTTCGCCGAAGGGCTGGAGAGCAGTACAAAAATCAGTGTCTGCAGGCAACAGTGAAGCATGATCGAGGTTCCTTGCAAGTTTGGGGCTGCATTTCTGCAAATGGAGTTGGGGATTTGGTCAGAATTAATGGTCTCCTCAACACTGAGAAGTACAGGCAGATACTTATCCATCATGCTATACCATCAGGGAGGCATCTGATTGGCCCTACATTTATTCTGCAGCAAGCATACAGCGAAAGTCATTAAGAACTATCTTCAGTGTAAAGAAGAACAAGGAGTCCTGGAAGTGATGGTATGGCCCCCACAGAGCCCTGATCTCAACATCGAGTCTGTCTGGGACTACATGAGGACAGAGAAGCAACTGAGGCTGCCTAAATCCACAGAAAAACTGTGGTTAGTTCTCCAAGATGTTTGGGCCAACCTATCTGCCAAGTTTCTTCAAAAACTGTGTGCAAGTATACCTAGAAGAACTGATGCTGTTTTGAAGGCAAAGGGTGGCCACATCAAATATGGATTTGATGTAGATTTTTCTTCTGTTCACTCACTTTGCATTTTGTTAATTGATAAATATAAACTATTAACACGTCTATTTTTGAAAGCATTCTTACTTCACAGCATTTTTTCACACCTGCCTGCAACTTTTGCACAGTACTGTATATATATATATATATATATATATATATATATATATATATATATATATTATATATATATATATAATATATACGTATATTTTAATATAAGATATGATAGTTTTTAAGAAGTCAATTTGCATGAAAAGTATTCTATACTCTCAAAAATTCTCCAGACAACTTAATTGATTGTCACGAAATGCTATAAAGCAAGGTTATTACTGTACAACCATTTTGCCTAACAGTGTTATGTTGCCTATAGTTGTACTTAATTACATGTTATGGATCTGCACAGCTGGCCTGCACTGTCTTGATTAATGACAGTATGAATTAGTTACTTTGGTTTTAAACAGATCGGGTTTCAGAATCAGAAAATCCCTGAAGGGACAGGAAATAAATACATCAAAAGAGAGTTGAACTTTAAGAGAGACGTTTTGGAGCCACAGAGAACAAATCTACTACCCCACAGATGTGTTTTTGTTACTGGAGCCTGTGATCTTGTAATAGTACTACTCCAGTCCTGCTCTTTTGTTCTTTAAAATGCTTTACATTGCATACTTCTTTTATTCTGCTGAATATCGCAGCTGTTTCTCTTATCAGCCCCTCCTTATCAAAACAATGTGTAATCAATCCAGATTGCTCCATCTCTTTCTGTTCTAGCCTTTTGCACTTTCCCTGAGATCCTTCCCGGTTTAGTCCAGACAATTGACCGAGGGCTGGGTTCTTCAGGCCAGGGGAACTCACTGAACTAGAAAGAAATGCTGGCCTTTCTGAAAACACAAACGGATATTCCTGTATTTAAATCACAACACACCTCTGCCACTCTGCTGTCCATTTAAAAGTTTTCCATGAACATTTCCATTGTCATTTTTGGTTATACATTATAGCCGAAGTGTTCTCTAAGATGGAGTTAGCCACCAGACACAATATGAAACAATCAATAAATAAATATATATATATTAATTGTCATGACGCATGTGCACCGACATATGAAATGAACTGAATAAGAAATATGCAAGTACATGTTATGTTAATAAACTACAATAATAAAGTAACAGACACATTTATGCTAATAAACTAACTGTCAAACTAAATTAAAACAGCACCCCTACACACATTACAAAAATGCAGCAACAATATACAAGACATGTACATTATTTAACAGAATGGTGACACAACTCACCAGATTAGGAAACACCAAATTGCTTGCAAAATATGATGGTGGTTCTGGACAGGTTGAATAAACCAATCTGTATGCCTCAAGATACTCTCGCAATGACAAGTTGCTTTTGAAAAGACTGAATTAACCATTTAAATTTAAGTTTGATGATGCTGAGTTATCAGGTTAACAGTACTGTATCCATTGTGAACCAATCGCTATCGGTGTCAAGAAGCTGTTCTTTTAAGTGAAGTTCCTGTTCCTTTAGCTAGAGCATTTACAATGGGAAAAATCATTTTCACCACAAGGGTGTTCTCTTAGGTGAAGTGTTCTCTTAGAAGGTGTTTCTACACGCGGAGACTACTGTATTATTAACTTATCCTAGTTTCCCATGGTTTGCTATGCATTTAATATGCTCTACAATACATCTCTGGATTTTACAATGCTTCCTTATGCTTTCGCTGACTTATTATACTTTGCTAAGCACCTGATAAGATTTTATAGAGGTAGGAGTGATTGGAACGCTGGGTTACTGTCTGTTGCAGTTTTACATTGCCACACTGTACTGTAACTGTAATACATGAAAATGAACTTTGCAGTGGGGCTTTCCCCCAAAAAAACCCTGAGCAGAACATAAATAGACCACAGCATTACCAGCAATGGCAACACAATGGATTTGAAACACTGTGGTCCTGATGCAGAACATACTGTCTTGTCAGGTACTTGCTTGGCACAGCAACTGATTAACAGTGTGTGTCAATTGTGATCTGCCACTGTCTGCATTGCATGTAAAGACCATTTAGGAAGGGTGAAATCTAGAGGTAATGCAAAACTAATTGTGATAATAGATTTGAAAAGTTGATACTGTTTTTTAGATTACCGTGGTACACAAACAGTACCTTTGAAAACCTCAAAAGTATATTTTTCAAGTGTAAGTGGAATTGTAAAGAAAACTAATAGGAAACTAGGTTTTGCACCTTACCTTGAAACACCATGGCAACAAACAATGACTAGAAACAGCAACACAAGGGTACTTCCTGTGAAAGGTCTCACATTTCACCTTTCTGTTGTTTTGTTTCTGTTGCTAGTTTTATTATTTGGCTGTCTTATTGTTCCAAGGTATTTTTTCACAGTATTTTTACCATGCTTTTCTTATGGTTATACTATGCATTTACCATAGTTTACCCTGGTTTGCCGTGTTTATTAATAGGCTTTACCATGTCTAGTTATTCTTTGCAATTACAACTGTGGTAAAGTGTTATAATGGCAGTTCGAGGAAATGCATTCCATTGACACACAATTTGGTTGTCTACATGATTTTGTGTGTACAGTCTGTTTGACAGAGAAGAAGGTGTGGAAAGCCTCTGCTCTTTGATGTGGCTAGTAAAGAATGTTTGAAAATGCACCATTAAAAGACATTTCTTCAAAGCCAAGTTAAATACACTCATAAAAAAAGGTAATACAAATTGTTTCCAATATTGCAAAAATGACCAAGAGTACGAAACACCTACCTCACACAGTCACACACAAACCCCTGTCCATTTAATTAAAATAATGTCAGAGATGGAAGGGTTGTGCCCCCAAACTAGGATGAGAACAGTCTGGGAGGGTAAAGGTGACATTCCTCAGAGAATGCTGTGTGTCTGGCCTTCACTTCAACCGATGGTCCAGGCTTATATTCAAACTAAACTCCACTTTGCTTTTCTTTTCTACTTCTGCTGCCACCAGGCTGTGTAATTGACTCCTCCTATATCTGGGCTAATGCTTGATTCACTGTATACAGAGAATGATGGTCACAATTTGTGAAATTACACAGATATAGTGCAAAACAAAGCAGGCCCGATGACAGGAGAAAAACAGCCATTAGGTTTACAAAACTAACAAACCTAACAGGAAGGTGTTTTTCTTCTTTCAGAAATCAAACTACTTTCTCTTAAAAGCTTTGAAAATGTAAAATGACATAGAAAGAATTTGAAAATAAGCAGAAATTGCATGAGCCGATATTGACATTGTGGACACAGTACCACTGGGAAGTGTGAATTGCTCTTGTTGTAGCTCTGCTTCACTTCGGGTCACTGAACTGAAAGGAATTGTATTAATCCACTCCCAGCCCTGCTAAGAAGGTCATTTCTGCAGCAGGTTTTTTTTTTTTTTTTTTTTTTTTTTTTTTTAATGCAATAAAAATGTTTCCAATGCCACTCATTATTGACCTAGACTGCCACCAGCTCTAAGAGAAGAGTTTTAAAAAAAACTCATGTGTCATTTCTGTATATTGGTGCATCATATTCATAGCTTGTACACTGTTTGTTTGTTTTTTTTTTATTATTTTGTTTAGAAATTTAGAGTGCTGATTATTTTACTCCTGATTTTCTTCCCAATTTAGAATGTCCAATTTTGTTCCCTCACTGCAGCAATTCCCCACATAGCTCTGGAGAAGTGAAGGTTCCCATGACCAAGCCAATTTTGTTACACCCAGCCACTTGGACTCCTTACACTGGTTACTTTTAAATAACAGGAAATATTTGTATTTGTATATAAATTTGTATAAGGGTCTATTTCTGCCTGTCTCAGCCATTCTTTATTATAAGAAAAAAAAAAAAATAGCAAATATATTAAATGATTACTTTTCACAAGTTTTTACAAAGGAAGATACTGACAACATGCCCCACATGTCATCCAGTTCCTATCCAGTTTTAAATAACTTTAGCATAACTGAGGCAGAAGTGTTAAAGGGACTAGGAGCTCTTAAAATAAACAAATCCCCTGGGCCGGATGAGATCCTCCCAGTAGTACTCAAAGAAATGAAAGAAGTAATTTACAAACCGCTAACCAAGATCATGCAGCAGTCTCTTGACACAGGGGTGGTACCGACAGACTGGAAAATTGCAAACGTAATACCGATCCACAAAAAGGGAAACAAAACTGAACCAGGTAACTACAGACCAGTAAGCCTGACTTCTATTATATGCAAACTTATGGAAACTATAATAAGATCCAAAATGGAAAATTACCTATATGTTAACAGGGTCCTGCGAGACAGTCAACATGGTTTTAGGAAAGGGAGATCGTGTCTAACTAACTTGATTTTTTTGAGGATGCAACATCGATAATGGATAATTGCAAAGCATATGACATGGTTTATTTAGATTTCCAGAAAGCTTTTAACAAAGTCCCGCACAAAAGATTAATTCTCAAACTGAACACAGTTGGAATTCAAGGAAACACATGTACATGGATTAGGGAGTGGATAACATGTAGAAAACAGAAAGTACTGTAACCAGTGGTGTACCACTGGGATCAGTATTAGGTCCTCTGCTATTCCTAATCTACATTAATGATTTAGATTCTGGTATAGTAAGCAAACAAAAACGACACAAAAGTAGGCGGAGTGGCAAACACTGTTGTAGCAGCAAAGGTCATTCAAAATGATCTAGACAAGATTCAGAACTGGGCAGACACATGGCAAATGACATTTAATAGAGAAAAGTGTAAGGTACTGCACGCAGGAAATAAAAATGTACATTATAAATATCATATGGGAGATACTGAAATTGGAGAAGGAATCTATGAAAAAGACCTAGGAGTTTTTGTTGACTCAGAAATGTCTTCATCTAGACAATGTGGGGAAGCTATAAAAAAGGCTAACAAGATGCTCGGATACATTGTGAAAAGTGTTGAATTTAAATCGAGGGAAGTAATGTTAAAACTGTACAATGCACTAGTAAGACCTCATCTTGAATATTGTGTGCAGTTCTGGTCACCTCGCTATAAAAAAAGATATTGCTGCTCTAGAAAGAGTGCAAAGAAGAGCGACCAGAATTATTCCGGGCTTAAAAAGCATGTCATATGCAGACAGGCTAAAAGAATTGAATCTGTTCAGTCTTGAACAAAGAAGACTACGTGGCGACCTAATTCAAGCATTCAAAATTCTAAAAGGTATTGACAGTGTCGACCCAAGGGACTTTTTCAGCCTGAAAAAAGAAACAAGGACCAGGGGTCACAAATGGAGATTAGACAAAGGGGCATTCAGAACAGAAAATAGGAGGCACTTTTTTACACAGAGAATCGTGAGGGTCTGGAATCAATTCCCCAGTAATGTTGTTGAAGCTGACACCCTGGGATCCTTCGAGAAGCTGCTTGATGAGATTCTGGGATCAATAAGCTACTAACAACCAAACGAGCAAGATGGGCCGAATGGCCTCCTCTTGTTTGTAAACTTTCTTATGTTCTTATGTTACATCAAAATACAATATAGAGCAATACAATATATTATAGAGCCGAGCAGGAAAGCACTCATGGTATATTCTGGCACTATTCCTGGCTGTAGCCATGGGCACTACATTTAAAAATGTGTGTAGCGTTTCAGACATGTTCCGACACACATCAGGTCCGAATCAAAGGCCAGTAAACTTGCATCATTGACAGTAAGACTCTAAACTGTGACATTCCTCATGAGTCTGGAAGCAAGCAGCCACCATGTTCCAGTCTACTGCCAACAGCGCCCACATCTAGTGCCTCCATACCCTGGAGACAGTGAACAAAACATGCCTACATGAGGAAGCCAGAGATAGGAGGACCACTGATCAGGCTACTGATATAGGGCTTTGAATGAGACAGACACAGAGAGGAAGAGAGACATCGAGAGAGGCCAATGGCAACGAGAGTTAAAAAAAAAAAAAATATTGTTTTTACATATTTCAATGACTTCATTTGAAATAAAATTACATTAATTTGAATTCCTGCTTAAATTTCTTGTATCCATACATTTGGTAAAACAATTATGGGTTGTGATGCATAACTGTCTTCTGAAACTCCAGGGTCTGACAATGAATAACAAACATGGCCTGGTAATGATTTAGCAAATGAAGGCCAAATCAGGGTTGGATCATGGATTAGTAAAGGGAAATTATGTGATTAAAACAGGATAAAACTAGTGCAGGCACAGTCGGAGTGTCCTCATAAGAGTACAGCCAAATGCAATCCAAAATGTCTGTAAATGTAAAAAGCTGGCAATAAATGTTAAAAGCTTACTGAAGATTTGTCCAAAATCAAGGCAGTTATTGCGTTCACCATGGTGTGGATTTTAAATTGAGTTAAAATGACCTACATTTACAAAACCTCATTAGTAATTTTAAAATAATTTAAAAAGTTATCTATAAAGTTGAGTATAAATTAAACCTGAAACGAAAATATAACAAGCATTTGGCTTCATCTTAAAAACCATAAACATGTTTTTGCTTTCCTTGTTTGCATTTAGCTCTGCTTGGTTTAGTGCTTGTTAATGTATCCATTCATTACATGAAAGGCCCTTTTCTTGTTTTTTTTCTTTCCAAGCTGGTTGTGTGGTGTAGGATTTTTTACTTGTATCTTGTGGTGATGTGGTCTCATGGATAATACTAGAGACTTCTTCTGAGTTGTCAGGCCATTGACAAAGTATAGATTTTTTTGTAAAGCATGCACATGTTTTTATAATACTGAAGTTTATTGCAGTAATACTATAAATAAATAAATACATTTAAAAAACTTGTGTTGGTTGGATGTAAGAAAAGCACACATCCTAGCCTAGTAAACGGGCCTTGTGACAACCGCATGTGATGCCAAAAACCAATAATAAAACTACAATTCCTCTTAAGTAATGTCTTTTTCATGACACAATAAAATGCACTTTATTCACTGTTTGAAAACTGGAGCTATTTGGCTTTAAATGTCATACAATATACTACAGTACAAAATACCTAAGGTCCAAATGAAATCATTCGTATGACATATCATCATCAGCTGGAAAGGTTGTCCATTGACTTTAAATTCAATTGTTAAACTAGAATATTACCTGGGATGATACATGCTCATATTTAGGTTGAGCTGCCTTTCCAAACCAAAAAATGCAAGGATTATGTTAGGATAAAGCAAGATATAAAAAGCTTTAAAATGCAAATTTAAAGCAAGTGCTATGCAACAATGATAAGAAAGGATTTCACAGACATTTGTATTCAGTTTACACATCATGGGTCATACATCTGTGGAACATGTTTCTCAACTATGTCTTGTTCAAATTTCTTTTAGGAGCATCAAAGTGTACCTGGAACATGCTCCCTCCTGCAACAATGCTGCTTTTTTTCTGTTGCAGGAGAGCGTATGGTCTGGATACACAAAGAGCAATCCTTACAAAAGAAATGTCTTAAAAATATCCACTGAATTCTGGAGGCAAGTTCCAGCTTACTGACAACAACACAAACAGAAAAAGAAAAGTGATTTTAACGCTTTCTTCAGTTCCAGCAATGCCTTTCATTTCAAAGCAGGTCCAGATCTCTGTCTAAACAATGTTTTCAAGGTAGAATTAGGAGTGACAGCTTTATGGCATGCTATTCATAATAGATCATTAAGATGAGTTGTTAAGTCATAGCAATTTTCGTCTATGAAGGTCTATTTTTAACGAATTGATAGAAAGGTTAACGATTGCCTCGTTAGCATAAAGTTTTCATCGGTCCTGAGCGTCAACCTGCTATTCATAAGACTGAACGAACGCAAAATGCTCTGGATAACTAGAAGTTATTGAACGCTTTCTACAGTCAAATTTAAACTAACGACAGCCTCGGCAAACTATTTTTTTACTAGACTACACTTGCTCTGTTATACAGTTTGATATACATGTGATTAACACTATTTGAAAAAAAAAAAACTGTAGCTTTATATGAAGGAAAATATTTAATATAAATATATACTCACACAATAACACATTATCTGTCATAATCATTTTGAAACAGCGCCGTGAAGCGGAGAGCAAGTGAGAGACTGAGAATAGAGTTATTTTGTTATTATTTCTTTGCCGTGATCCGCGGCTGACAGCGGTTCTTTTCTTTTTATTTCTTTTACCTGTGTTCATAATAAACAGTTTGGATGAATATTGCCTGTGTGAACCTGTTCATTTTCATGGAGTGTTGCAATATACCAGTGCTGTTGATGTAGTCGATAGGAAATTTGGACTTTCTTGGTATTGCAAAAAAAAAAAACAATAGTTCATTTGTAAGATTAATATTTAAAGTTTTCAAAATTATTATTATTATTATTACAGTATTATTCAAATGTCCTCCTACAGTGTTTTTTGTTTTTTTTTTTTTTTTTTTTTTTTTGTTCCTGCAGTTAAGAATGGCAATCTTGTGCATTCCCTGAATTTTTGGCAGGCATGATCGGAATCAGGTTTTGCAAACTGTCTGTGACTGACAGCTGCACACTCAGGTTTCGGCAGTACTGTTGGTGGATTCCTTTTTTTCTTTTTGCAACAGCTACCAACATCACCCAGGGAACATTAATAATGCTGATGAAGGTGGATTTTCATTCTTGAATGACTGTATACCCATTCATAAAGTGCTTTGTGACAGTCGCCCGTTTGCTCAGATCATTTTATGAATAGCAATATAGACGACATTTGTTAGTTTTAAACATAATTTGTTTTATTACGAGTCGGCAAGTATTTTTATGAATAGGGCCCGTAACGTCAAATCTGAGACCACCAGGCCCAAATATTTAAACAATTGATACAATACGGTATTTATTTGGTAACAACTGCTGTTTGACATACAGTAATGGGTTGCCATGGAAACCTTATAAGTGAACCATGGTATCCTTATTCAGTCTAGCTAGCCTGCTCGTTAACCTAAAACCAAATAATATCAGTTTCTAATGCTGGTAAATGCTTATGTATCAACCTCTGGTGTTTACAAGTCTCTCAACAACACCTCCCCCACTGTGATAGACTAGCAGAAATTGATTATTAAAACATGATATGGCAGGTTTGTGCTGCTGTGAAAGACCTTGTAGAGTTCTATGACGAAGTTTATGCTACATTTTTCCAACCTGTTTTCTGCAGAGTTCATCTTCAACCGAATACAACTGTGCACACAAACACTGTAGCGCTATCTTAAATACCCCTTTGGAATGTTGTGGCTCCTTACCCTGTGTTCAAACTGAAATGTTCACATTGAAACTGGTCAATGCTTGGGGAAATAAAACATTTACCGAGTACAAAGTTGTCATTATTTATTTTGTAAAATGAAAGCTGCTACAGAACTAGGAATGCTTACTTAAGCACTAATGTCTAATGCAACGGTCATTACCGGCTAGAAAATTGACTGTGAGGAAAGCTAGGTGTCTCGATCCAATTGAGGGCTTTAATGAAAGACAAGGTCAGTTATTCACTGGAAATAGCCACTGTGGAGGGTATTAATGCTATTACAAACCAATGTGTTTTATGTATGAAGACATTTTGAAAAAATGTTTTTAGGTTATTTTTTAGACTGGATTGCATACTCTTATGTATATATATGAGGGCCTCTACCTGTAGGATAATGACCACTCTACTGGGAACCAGGCTGAGTGAGATCTGATCTGTGAGGTTTAGTGATGCAATCGGCACCCTTATTTCGTATTCGATTAATGTATAGGCATTTATCAACGATAATCGATGCATTGACGTTTTCTGTTTTGTTCTTTTTAACAGAAGATCCAATAACTAAAAACACTGTTGTGCATAATTGTTCAACAAAAAGGCAGAACTTGCATTCAAATGAGAACATTTATTAAAAAAGAAATACAAAGGACTTGAGTTTTTAACAACTGGAAAGTATACGCATGCGTCTGCATCTGATGTCCCTTTAACCATCGCGGTTATACTCATATCTTAAACCGCCCCATTATGACGGTTTTAACAACATAAACATTAAAATGAAAGACTATTGGATACAACTCAAAAGTTTTATTCAAGCGCATCATATCAAACATCTGCACAGCCGAAACGCAGTGTTTAAATTAGCAATTAAACATAAAAGGGTTTATTTTACAACTTACCATTATAAAGCAGTACCTCAAAAAATGAAAAACTATAATAAAATAAACATTTCAAAAGAAACTAGTGTGTAATTAGGTATATATACAAACTGTAAACAAAAATGTATTTTGTAATTTCAAATGAAAGTAACATGTTTTCGCTGCCTGTGTCACTGTAGCACTGAATCCAGGTTGAGCTGCTGCAGCCTGCTGCTTTGCAATTTTTTGATAGAAATGTTTCTGATGAAGTGCTGTGGCTAGATTCAAGATGAAATCTCTCCTCCTGATATTTTCTCTGGTGCATTCTTTATACAAAACAAAGGAATTGGTGGCTGGCAGGTCCAGTAGAGATAACAACAGGCTTGTATATTTAAAATATAATATTGCAGGTTTTATTCAGAATAAAAACATGTATTGTTACACACCAGTTTCTTTTGAAATGTTTGTTTTATTATAGTTTTTCATTTTTATGTACTGCTTAATATATGGTAAGTTACAAAATAACCCCTTTTATGTTTAATTGTTCATTTAAATACGGTGTTTCGGCTGTGCAGATGTTTGATATGATGTGCTTGAATAAAACTTTTGAATTGTATCTGATAATTTGTCTTTTATTTTAATACTGATGTTTAAAATGTAACTGTCATAATGACTGCCTGTGGCAGTTTTATGAGTATAACCGCAGCGGTTCTAGTGTTAACATTGTAATAATAACAGAGAATACTATATTTTAATAGAAGTAATTTCTATCTGAACTATCAGTGTTCATTACTGTTAACATTTTATGTCCAAAAGGGAAGCAAAACATTTGAATTAATCTCACAAATCCTGACTAATTTAACTATCGGACTAAATTCAGCTTCTTTTTATATAATATTGCCATACATCCAAAAACAACATGCTTTGAAACAAAAGCTGAATGGGTAGTTAATAAATTAAAAAAAAAAAAAAAATGTTTTACCATAACTTTTAAATCAAGAAAACGTGAATACAATAGGCATACTTCTGATTTGGTTTGTCCAACGTGAATGTAGAGGCCTAAAGTAGCGTGTAGAGTAATCTAGCGTACCGGCACTAACATAAGCGCACTCTCACACACTCAAGGTTTTAATATAAACCAACAACAGTAGACTTCAAACTGGGTTCTAATTTGATACATCAATCCACTAATATGTAATCAAAGCTCGGGAAATTTAAGGACAGATAATCAATAATCCTGGCTTAGTGTTTAATGGGTTAAGTCTTGGCCAGACTGACAATTATTATTTTGGGTTTGTGCTTCACACAAAATGAATTAGCAGTTTTTGCTTCCTGACCCATTTTTAAATACTTGCTCTGTGCAGGTGCGAGCTGTGTGATATTTTAACCCAATAGCAGTAATTATCTTTGGTTTATGATGAACTAATCTGAATTCTAAACCCTAATGGTTTCAATTTTCATTTAAAAAATAATAATAAAAAAAAACTGTTAGGATGACCAGTGGCCTGTCCCCATGTGACCAGTGTTGTGCCAAGAAGCAATCTGACATATTCTGTAACAGTGAATTATTGATGTATTGTCTGCTACTCTGAGCTCTCAATCTGCATTCAAACATTTATTCAAAATGAATGTTAAAGCATTCTTTCAAAATTGAAATGAATATTTAAATATTTTTTATTTTTGAATTACCTGGAAAACAGAACTATATCGTACCGTATTACAGCAAACAAAAATCTCAAAAAAACAGTACCCCATCAAATGTGTTACTAGAGACTGGGCAGGAAAACTCTTCTGTGTCTTATTTATTTCAGACATCACTGATGCATTGCTTTCATTGCATGATACATTTTTGAAATAATCATTTATACATTCTGTAATTTGAACACACTCGCTGAACACAAAACTGGCCCACTTAGCTTTTAAGAAAGCTTGCGAGCTCCACTTCCTGTATTAAATCTTCTTCCCCATCTCACGTAGAGCTTGCTGACCTCTACTCCAGACAACACTGCAGTGTTTATCTCTCTGCTCTCTCATTTGTTCCCTTCCATCTGGGGAGGAAACTGAGGGGGCAAAGTTTCCCAGACACACTTCCTGCTGTCTAATTAAAGAAGCCCCTTGTATTCCTGTCCCGTCATCACATAGACCCAAACTCAAACAGGAGACAACTGGATTCAGAGAAACAAGAGCAGAGGTCTGAATAACGCTTCACATACAGTAAATACACCCTCTGGGCTTCAGAGAACAACTGGGTTAGTTTTTACTTTAGAATACATTACATTTTATCCAGAACAAAACTATAGATATTAAATGTTTCATACAAATTATATGGTTCATAACTACATTTGTATAAGAGATTTTTTTGTGTTTGTTTTTTTTTTTTACCTGAAACGTTATTGTTTGTACAAAAAAAAAAAAAAGTCTAAAATACATTGGAGACACAGAGGTCCTTAAATGCCTGTTAATGACCTACAGGGGTGTTATATGTCTGAAGCCTTTAGGTTTTTATTTTATTTTTTTAAAAACTATTAAACAAACACAAAAATGGATTATATATTTAAATATAATGTTAACTACTGTCTTACAACTAGTGTCTTGAAAAAGTACTTCACTGTGACCTACAGTACATCGACAGTATGTAGAATCTCACTACAAAAGGCCACTGTAGTTTAATCAAAAGTAGACAAATGGTTCAAGATATTGCCTTCAGTCAATTAAATGAAATAATCTTGATGAATGACTTTGTGCAGCAAAAGTCCATTTGATGTTTAGTCCAAACTCATCCATAAAAACACTCAATCATCAGCTACTTACATTTGTCTTATTGTATCAGTGAAAGATATATATTATTATATATACTATATATATATATATATCGATATATATATATTATATATATAACACTTTTGTTTGACTTATTTACACGTTAAACTTTTGTGAAATTCAGGGGTTGTAAACCAGGGCTTCGCTATTTCCTAATTTCACCATCTCCCTATTTAAACCCAGTCACAGCTCAGTTCTTTCTCTTGCATTAGCTTTTTTCCTCCTCCTCCTCACTTTTTTCATATACCGCGTGCCTCTGTGTCGGTCCCCTCTGGGGGTATAATGAGTCTCACTTCCCTGTAACTCCACAGGTTCTTCGTGTGGTCAGAGGGGATCACCGGCCACACTATTCTTTCACAGCTCATGTGCATTATCTTGCCTAATGAAAGAATGCTCTGTCTTACTTTCTCCTTTATTCTCCTTAGATGTGGCCCTCATACCCTTTGTGCTCAAGTCCCATAACTCAGAAGACTCTATGTTTCATGGGCCTGGAGGCTTTTTTTTTTTTTCACAGTTTATGAACCAGTTTATTTCAATCACAAGTACTGTATTCTTTTATTCAATATTTATCCAAGCTTTCATAAAACAAGCTTTAATTTCACACTGTTCATCACCATCTCTTGCATTAAATCAGTCCTAAGAAAACTACAGTCCCAGCCTAGATGTACAGACAAACATCGCTCTAAACACCCAGAATCCGACATATCTACATACGACTGTCTACCTTATATCCCCTTCACAGGGGAATTCATCACCAGCGGGGGATAATTATCAGGGAACACCTATGGAATACATATTTCTAATATGAAGCTTTTAGCTGTTTAAAAACTAATTTTAGTTTTGTGTCGGACCAGGTCTGACAATACAATTTTCTCTTTCCAGACGACGTCGGACACTCAAAAAGATATAAAGCACGGGTCTCTAATCGTTTTTTCTCCAGATAAAGCTGAGAAAATCTTTCAATGGCTGATAGGTGCCAAATGAAGCCAAAAAAAAGGCTGTATCTGATAGCCCCAGCACTACAGAGATAACATGGACAAAAACAAAGCAGATAGCTACTTCCGCATCCAGTGCTCAGAGAATATAACAGACATTTGCAGAGCTTTTTGAGATGTTACAGTAATAAAACAATGACTTGGATGGCATTATTGAGGAGTTTAGTGATAAAACGTGTGATCAGGAGAAGGATTTATCATTATATGCACGTTTCAAAGAGTGTAAGATAGCAGGGAGAGGGTCAGATGCTAAAAAAAAAAACATGTGCGTGTGCATGTTTCAGGTTTAATTGTTTAATTTTATTATTTGTTAATTGTTTAATTATCACCTGCACCTGGGAATTATTGTAAATTTAGTGCCAGGTGTGGGGTTTAAAAAGTGTGCAGTCAGTCTGCTCGAGGCGTCTGCAGTGTGAAGAGCCCAGTTGTAGTGTGTGCAACTGTAGAGGTAGAGTGAAACCTTTTCGTGTGTATACTGTGTTTTTTTTTTTTTTTTTTTTTTATGACGGGGAAACAGCTTAGCTCTCCTGAGTTAGGGAGGGCTGTTCTTGTGTTTAGTTAGTGCTCCGAAGGAGCTATGTGTTTGTTTTGTTTACTTCATTTTTGTTTATTTATTTTGTGTGTTTATGAAAAATAGCGCGACAGCGCTGCAAAAAATCAAGTCTCTGTGTCCTGGGTCTGCTTTAAAAGGCGTAACAAACTGCAGAGGGGTGCAGTTCATTTACAAGAGGTATGTGAAAAATACAGTGAACAAGGGGTGGGGTTTGGCTAGAGATGTAGTACTGATGTCCTTTTAAACCTGTTTTTCTCGGAAAAAAAAAAAATTAAGCAGCACGTGTGACAAGCGCTGAATAAAAGGACTGCAAAGGGTTAAACTATAAACGGACTCAAAGGCTTTAAGAAAAAAAAAGTTTGTGTCTCTTTGTTCTAGACTCTGCTAAAACCCTGCATTTACCCACCTTCAGACAGCAACCTTGACTAACACAGACCTTATAAATCCTTTTTTGAGGCACCATGAAACCTGAAAGCACCACAACATGGCCTCCTGAAATCCTCAAACATACAAGAAAACAATACTGCCCTTTACTGAAACTTGAGGCCCTCCAACAGAAATGCTTATCAACAGATAACAAACAAAAAGAGTCTGTCACCCACCTTTGTGCTCAAAAACATGAGACACCTATTAACTTCTCTACCAGCCTGATAGAGATAAGTCAGAAGTGCTGAAACATAGATGATGTCAGTACTTCTGTTTACCAGCAATTTCTATGAGGGTACAGCTGGGTAAAAGCCAGTGCTTTCAAAACACATTTTCATAATCAGCATAATAGCACTGTAACAAAGACCCTTGTCCATTTTATTTTCCAGACCCTTCAATTTCGATCCACTGCGAATATATAAAACTATATACTATATAAAAAAAATAATTCAGCACAATAAATATTCAAGACTAATTAAATTCTAGATTGTACCATGATATATTTCTGCCACAATGCCACAAGCGAGCATCTTAACCACTATGCAAAGAAGGCAAGCTTGTCTGCATTCATGGCTATAGAGCTTTTAACTTTATCTCACCTAACCGACAGGAGGCAGAATCTAACAGCAGTGCATCACACAGCACCGCCCGTGACACAGACTCAGGGTGCTTACCATTAAAGTAGCTCTTGACTTTGAGATAGCCCACGCTGAGCCGCAGTACAGAGAGCTTGTCGAGGCGGGCGCACACATCCTCCGAGAATGGTAGCAGGCTGGTCAGCTTGTCCAGCTCGGAGTTCAGCCTGTCCCGATGTCGCTTTGACGGGTTCGATTTGATTCCATCTGTGGGGGGGGGCTTTGGCCTACAGGAGAAATAAATAAACATTATTCATTAATGCAGGTATTTGAGACATTATAATAATCTTAAAACATTTTAATCCATATCATCAAAATCACAGATTCTAAGCTAAAGACACAAGCCAAAGTTTCTACCTGACATACTGTAGGGCAAGATTCACAAAACTGCAATCACTGTTTTAAGGAATTTTTTTTTAACATTCAGTGCTTTGGAAAATGACAATAAACGTATAACCTTCTCTGTTGAAAAAAAAAGGTTCAGTGAACTGCAAACTTAATTTAATCAAATGGGCTTTAAAAAAACAGTTCTTAAAAAAAAAACATTCCTTAAAACAGCCCTTAAAGTTATGTCAATGGTTTTGTTCACTATCTTCTTTTATTATTTCTAAATACAGTATCTTTGGGTTGTGTGCACACACAAGTAAATGGACTGACCCTCACAAAACTTGACTAATGAATTAGTTATACAAATGGAATCTCTGACAAGGATTTTGTAATATATAAACATTGCACCTCCCAGCTTAAAACAGTCCCAATGGGTAAGATGGCAAATCTGTCAGAGGGCTCAAGCTTGTAGGCACTCAGCTGGCAGGTGACACTGACATAGGTTTTTGACATTATATATAACTATATATATATATATATATATAATATATATTATTATATATAGATATTATATATAATATATATAAAAGTTCACACCACAGGAAGATTACATTTCAAGTGTGGTGTCCTTCTAATTAGTGTGTTGTGTAGTGTGGACTTTAGCAACCAGGTTAGCAACACAAACCAATATGACAGACCATAAGGGGCTACACACCTTTAGCCCAGAACATCACTGCCAACAGCAAAACAAAGAAACCACATCCTTCCCCTTTTTGGGTGTTTCCCCAAATACTGATGAAGCATATTAAACTTCGTCATCAATGTCACCAAAAAACAGAGAAGGGGACTCCCGAGTGGCTCATCCAGTAAAGGTACTCCGTGCGGAGTACAGGATGCGCTCTATAGCCCGGACGTTGCCCGTTCGAGTCCAGGCTATTCCATTGCCAAATGTGGCTGGGCGTTCCTAGGGGGAGCTGCACAATTGGCCTCAAGGTTTAGGTTGGCCAGGGTGTCCTTGGCTCACCGCGCGGCAGCGACCCCTATATTCTGGCCGGACACACGCGGGCTTGCCTGTAAGCTGCCTGGAGCTGCATTGTCCTCCAACGCTGTAGCTCCAAGGTGGCTGCATGGTGAGTCTGCAATGTGAAAAGAAGCATTTGGGAGACTGCACATGCTTCGGAGGACAACGTGTGTTCGTTTTTGCCACTCCTGTGTCAGCGCAGGGGTGGTAGCGGTGAGCCGAGCTTAAAAAAATTGGATATTTTAAATTGGGAGAAAATAAAAATAATAAAAATAACATTCTATAAACGGGTGATATTATTTTATATTACTGCGCTATCTATATAAAAAAAGGTTTATTCCTAAGTAAATATATATATATATATATATATATATATATATATATATATATATATTTATATATATATATATTATTTTTTATTATATATATATAATATATTTTTTTTTTACATTCTATACATCAGTCACTGAACACTTAATTCAAACTTCCACTATAAAGCTCTCTCACTGCAATTGCTGGTCCATTTGGTTTATATGATCATCATATTTCTCTACAATGTACATGTTACAGTAATAGTAATAAAATTAGGCGTTTGTTTTTGTTATTATTTGGTGTGCCCAATTATTTTACCCCCGATTTCCTCCCAATCTGGAATGTCCCATCATTTTTTCCCCTCACAGCAGCAATTCCCCACAGCTTGAGAACTGAAAGTTCAGTGGTCGTCCTCTGATCCCACGACCGAGCCAGCTTCCTCTTCTACATGCAGAAACTTGAGTGCAGATCTTAGTGAGGGTTCGCTGCAGCGTGATGATGAGAAACAGTCCCTGACGGTTTTGCCTACATAACCGACGGAAGCGCCAGAGCCAATGTGATGTTCCCTTCGGAATTCCCACCGAAGATTGGCGACAGCCAGGATGCGATCCTGCACACCATGCGTCTGTGCTTTTACCAGGTGAGTCACTCAGGGACCCCTGGTCGTATTTTCAAAGTGCATATTTGGGTGTTTATTTCAACTCACACGCTTACCTTTATTAATCTCTCTGACATTACAATTTTCCCTTTCCAGTCCGATGTTGGACCCTGTCCGACGTCATCAAAAAGAATGAAAAAGCCAAGAAAATACAGTGAACAAGGGGTGGGGCTTGGCTGGAGATGCAGTACTGAGTGTCCTTGCTATGCAGTGCCTTTTAAACTTGTTTTACTCTGAAATTTTTTTTTAAAACAGCACGTGTAAAATAAACAGCGTGTGTGAAAATAAATTGGAACTGACGCGTATGACAAACGTGAATAAATGGACCGCTAAGGGTTAAACGTATTTGTCTATGTGGTATATTTGTTGAACCTTCAATCACGTGCTAACCATCTATTTACAGACACTGCCCTCTCTCCCGAGTCCTTGCACAGCAACAGGATTATACTGTAGTTGTTGCGATTGCCACAGAAGACTGGGAGTCCCGACTTTTATTTGTTGTAGTAATCGTTCTCACTTTGTAAAAGCTGAAACAAAAGAGGGTGCTTTTGAACAGATCTCTTTTATTAGAGTACTGCTGATTCACTGCATGAGTGCCTCATTAGATCTCTCAGTTCAGAAGAGCTAATCTATTTAATCTGCCTTGAACCACCCTGACTGTATAATTACACCCATGACGACTCCCTCACCTATACCTGTGGCTTCAGCAGAGAGACATTCTTCCTGCCAGTGTTATGGTTGTCAATAGTGGTATGAAATAGAAGCAGAACATGTACTAATTGGACAAGGTAAAAACAGTTGAATAGGTTGAATATGGATAAACCATTTGTTTTATAACGCGTTGTTGTTTGTTATGAACTGTTTGGAATGTTTATTAATGTTCTAATATGTAATTCAGTCGAATCTTTAAATACCTTATAGCAGCCTACTTACATGTAAATCCTCCATGTCAAGCTTCTATTTCCCAAAGTAGTTGTATGACTGCTAAATGTGGATGACCCCTCATAAAAGTTGCAGATTGTAAAAGCATAGCAAAGTACGCCTTGGTACTGTTATAAGGGATACACTTGTGTTAGGGATAAACTTATTAGGGATGTTAAGTGCTATATTTACAAAGGAGATATTATCAAGAGCTTGTCCCAATTGACACATTATATTCTGGTAAGGAGTGATGTTAAGTGGGTTTCCCTGTATTGATGACGATAAAAGAATATAATAAATTATACATGCGATTACAAGAAACTAAAAATGATTATGACATTGTGAAAGAACATTATACAAATAAAACTTAGTCAAACTATTACTAAAGGCATACGTGGAAGGGTGGAAGCCCTGATGGTGTAAATAGGGCTAAGTTGGTCAATGATGGGTTAAATCTGTCCCTGCCAACAATCACACGTGGCCACTCCATAATTACGTAACTGAGTGCTAATTGGAGAATGACCACAAATATATAAAGCCCCTTTCACACACAAATGCCGCTACTGAGCCGTCCCAGAGACGTTTAAAAAAATCAATTCACACAGCACCCAATTGTGCAATCCATGCCACTATAACACCATCATAACCATTTATGTACAACTTTCAAGCCTGCCAGTCAACAGATCATTTTCATGCCAACAATGATTCTCCCATAAATTACAGCATCACGCACCGTCCCTTCTATTTGTGAATTCACCTCCTCGTCAGACTGTAAAGTGAACAATTCCTTAACTTATTCCAGACTCCAATTACATACGCCATCTACGTAACATCCTACTAGCTACTGTACTGTAGCCTAACTGTGGTTTTATTCAGAAACACTGTACAAAAAAGTGTAACAGGAACAATTTTAAACTGTAGCCCACTGTTACTACAGTACTAATTTCCCTAACCAAAGATCCAAGTTGAACACCAAAAAACTACAATACTGTACAAAGAGCATTTCTCGATGTAGCTGAAGCTGAATAGTTTTGCTCTAAAATAATAAAGTCTACAACAGAAAAAGTGCCTGTATCCTGAACCGTAACGTTTCTTGCAGTCGCTTGTTAACATTACATTAGCTAGCTAACTACTTCAGTGCATAAAGTAATCTAACGTTATTTGGACGGTACCTTCACGTCTTGATATCACAGTCTTTGAACATCTTCCCCTGTGGAAAGTGATAGGAGACGACAAAATAATAATTTAAGAAAAGTAGAAGTGCTTTTCTTAGGAAGTTTCATGTTATTTTCCTTCAGCAGGGGAAATCTACTGTGCACTATAGGCGCCATTGTTTTTTTTAATGACTGTAACAACTTAATAAAATTGGCTTGAGAAGGTCCAGATTTGATCAAAAACATGTAAAAAATGTATGTTAGGGATTTTTTTATGAACTGCTGTGTATTATTAGTTTCCAACAGATTTCAGAAAATCTTTTCAGAAAATGTAAAAATAAACTAGATGGTCAGAAAGGAGTTGGGGGTTGAGGGTGGGCTTTGGGGGGCCGCACCAAACATCCTCACGGGCCGCACTTTGGGAACCCCTGCTCTATAACAATCAACACAATAAAAAGCATGAGTTTAACATGGAAATACTTTTCAACATCACAGATGAAATGTACTGTGACTGTCAGTCCAGGCAACCCATATAAAAATGTAATACAGTAAATCTGAACAGCAATCTTGCAGGTTTCCTAATGTTTTTCCCATTGCTATGCTATACATTTATGGTTTGCCATGTTTTTAATATACTTTGCCATACCTCTCTGCGTTTAACAATGCCTTTTCTGCTTTCCCATGCTTTCAGTATGCTTTATTATACTTTCCTACAGTAACCTTATATGGGAAGCTGCTGTCTAGATCGGTTTACTTATCCTATATTCTATAATGTACTGTTGTTTGTTTTACTTGAATCATCTTATCAAAAAAGTTAAACTTGTAATTCATAAAATTATAATGTGTCATTAAATCTCATCCATTAAACTTTCAACACATTAGCACTAATTCTTTAAAAACAAAAGTTTTGACTAACAGTAATCAATTGCAGATGTAAAATAGTTATGCAAAATTTATTTTTATCTTACTGCTACTAAAAAAAACAACGACCTTTGGCCACAAGTGGCACCATTTGCTAAACTGTTTAGCGGAAAGTCATATACATCAGCTAGAATATTTTGTTTTGCATAAGTCTACTTGTTTTTCATTTAAAAGGCAGGCGCAATGACAGCTTCCCCTCACAGCTCTGCAAACCAGAGAGAGAGAGAGCACCTCAACTCTGGCCTGAACACCCCTTGCCTGGGCCTCTCTCAAGCAGAGACTGTTACATTGTAGTGTGATGTGGATTACATTTGAACTAGGAGCTAAATTGAGACCACAAGTTCATTTCACTTGTTACCTGGTTGACTAGATTCAAACCCTACACTGACATGCTAATAAATATTAGCCTGCTACTGTATACCACCCCTTAGACAACTTTGACTGTACTGCCAACTAATTATTTTTAACCAGAATTAAAATGCTTGGCCTTCACAGAGGTCTCACTGGGACAAAAAAGTCCACTTCATTTGTTCTTGTTCTTTAATCAGTGTACATTTGGGCACTCCAATAAAAATGGCATAATTCTTGGCAATCTCTGTGGGCAAGCTCATCCCCTATTTGCAGTGCTGCCCTTTATAAAGAACAGACATTACAGCTTTTTCACTTTAACTGGCTTCCACTCAGGACAAACGTTTCTTGCCACAACAAGTACAGTAAATAGCTGTATGTAATAATTATTATAATAATCCCTGTTCCAATTCAGTTTGCCATGGGGAATAATATTGAAACTAATATAGTTTTTCAGTGCAGGTTTGTGTTCTGTAGCCGTTCCGTGAATGGGGTTCTGTGTTGTTATAAGTAATGTAATATGTAATGACTATGTGTGAATGAGCCTTGCTACCTCCTGAGAGCTCCCCTGGGCACCCCTGTAAACAAGAAGGTTAATCTCAGTGTATTAAGTTTTAAAAAAAAAAAAAAAAAAAAAAAGTTAAATCGTTAAGGCCATCTCAATATTTTCACCTCAAAATGAAGGTCTCATCTTTACAAATCTTTGACAAACTCCCATATTAATGGCAAGTTTTTACTGTACCGCCACTATAAATAAGGATTCCAATGCTTGACTTTGCAAAGACACTTTTAAAGTGGAACTTCTCATTTTACACTTTCTCATCCTAACAGGTAAATACCCAAACACTTAACCCACTTGAGTCCCTGATTTTCACCAGCAGACCTTGTGCGTCTTTAGGATTGGAAGTTTGCCTAACTGGCTCAGCAAGTCTGTCTGAGGAGTTGTTTGATGTGTTTATGCAAGTGTCTCAATGACAGCATCTCATTTACTCTCTTGGAGTGGAGTGTTCCTGTTCCAGCTGTACAATAAAAACCCGAGCTGGGAAAGGTTTACAATGATGCTTAATTATATACATAAGCAACATGTAAAAATTGCCCTGCAGATAAGCCTGCAGTCCCTACAGGTTCCAATTGTGAAGTGGCATTTTGTTTTTATGTTCTTATGTTCCTATTGAATGAAAAGATCAAAAACATGCTTCAATTGAACTTTTTTTTTTTTTATTTAAGATGTGGAAGGCAAATTATCATAGGGATCAAAATACTTTTAATGGTTCTACACACACAACTGGGGCTGAGATTCAAATGTAGCTAGCAGGCTCCATTCTTATATTTAAAAAGGAAGTAGCTTAACCACAGGAAAAGCAATGGGAAACTGCAAAGTTACAGTTCACATTCACTGTGATCGAAGCATACAAGAGTTTTTACTGCAATGACTCAAATACTTGTATTCTTTTAATAAGTCTGTATAAGGTGTTTTTGACATACAGTAAGTTCAGGAGCTGTTCTGCTTTGCTTGCCTGAAGCCCTGGACACACTGCCCGATGCGATCAATAGCGACGTGATTTTTCAGTCACATTGGGCAGTGTAATATGCTTTGTGATGCGATTTTATAGGATCGGCCGATCGATCGCAAAGTTTACACATGTCCACATCTCTGACATTTTGGCATTTTGTGGACGGGCAGTCACATGACCTAACATGGTGAACTCATTGGTTGTTGAATTCTTGCGAGCAGGTGACCTGCAAGTGGGTATAACACACTTGCAGATGCGAGGGAATCGCATTGCAAAATATTTAACATGTTTAAACTTTGCAAGCCAATTAAAATCGATTGCCCGAGCCTGTAAAATCGCATTGTAAAGCATAACACACTGCCCGATGCGACAGAAAAGTTGCATCGCTATTGATCACAACGGGCAGTGTGTCCAGGGCTTTAGTGTGTTATACCCATTCGCAAGTCTCAAAGTCAGCAACCAATGAGTTCACCACGCTCATTCATGACTGGAGACACACAAGCATGTATTCACTCTCCATTATTTATATACACATTATACATATACACACACACACACATATATTATATATATATATATATATATATATATATATATATATATATATATATATATATATATATATATATATATACACACACACACACACACTGAAGGTTTTCCATTAGTTTTTATACAGTGTTCTTGACAGCCTGTGTCAGGGAGAGGGGAGCCCTGCACATGGAAAGGGGGCAGGGAAAGCCCTGCTGTTTAATATTGTTTGTTTATTTTCTAACAGGGTACACCTCCACCCCTTTGCAGTTATTTTGTATTTATATTTATGACATTGAAAGCAGTGTGTGTGTGTTCTGGCAGAGGCGAGTTTGGCAGCTCGCCCTGTGCCAGTATAATTTAGCAAACCTGTGCAGAATGTGACCAAGGGATTATTGAATAATTGATAGTTAGTTAATCCCTCGGTCACTAATATAAAAGCTTGAACACCGGTGTTCAACATGAGGAATGAGACGGGTGAGGAGAATTAAAAGTGAACAGTAAAAATGTAAACAGTAAGTAGGATCAGTGAAGGCTTCTGCCCAGCCTGACCTACAAAAAGGTTTTCGTATGTGCAAGATTTGTTGTTTAAATGTTTTGTTTCACAAGTGTTTGTTTTTGTTTAAACTTTTTATGTTGTTATTTTTTAAAATAAATACGGCGCAAATGCCATTGCACCCTACCTGCAATATCTGTTTCAGTTCCTGCTTTTGGCCTGCGTCACCACACACACCATCCTGTCACACAGCATCATAAACATTGTACTTTTTAACTACTAGACTAAATATTTACAGACTACAGTACTTAAAAATTGGTGCTATAATACTGATTAGAAAACAATCGAGTGCGAACAGCCAATCAGCTTCCAGATCTAGCGGGCTTCTATTTTGTATAGATGCCCGCCAGAACGTTGAAGTGCTTAACTGTGAATTATATTTTAAAATCAATCCGTGCAATACCGGCTTTTTCCCTTAACATTCTAATCTACAACTAATCCGATAACATAAAAAACTACTTAAACATACTTTCTGACGCTGGTCTAGAGACAAGCGAAATCATGTCTGTGACAGGACACCGTAAAGAAGGCTCAATTCGCAGCTACTGGACAGCAAATCAACAGGGAAGACACGATTGGTCCACACTTCTGTCATCGGCTGGATCCAAACAACACCCTCCCTCAAAACCAGCCAGTCAAACTGCCAACCCTGTTTCAGTTCTTTCAGCACCAGCCAATCCACTCCCTGTCTGCTTGAATGATGCCCCGCCTCCAACAACAAGTTTCGAGTCAAACTCACCTTCGGCTTGGGACGCATAAAATTCCAGTTGCGGTCATCTACCACACGGTAGAGCCTGCATCGACGGGCTCTATCACTTAATTTATTATTAATAGGGTTTTAATTACATTATACCAAATAAGGTTTTTACTTACAACTTTACTCCAAAGTGATTGGCAGTTTAAAATGGGAGGATCTAAGTTTCATGCAAACCTCCCTGTCTGACATGTGGGGTGCCGTCACCGTGTAGGCGTGGCACCGATGCAGCCGCAGGTGAGCCGCGTCAGCTGTGCACTAAGTTTGCCCAGCAAATATGTAAATTAGTTATTTTTAAAGTGTTGTGATTTATCAACCTAGCAAAACTGAATAAAAACCGCCAGTGAAAACATCCGCGCGTCACTTAATCCAACCCTTCTATCTCCAAGGCCACAAAAGGTAGGTTAATAATTCAAAAACACATGTTTACATGACACATAGACATACCAATCTTATAATTGTTTGCAGGTGGTTATGGTGTGAAATATTTAAATTGAGGTTTTTTTAATGTTCTGATTGGGGGATTTCTTCCGGACAAAGGGGATTAAAAGGTCAAAGGGTACTGTGCACTTTTAAAACAGTTCTGTGTGTGTACTATATTGTTCCTTTTGTGGCCAGTCCAAAATAAAGAGCGTACCCCCCGGTGCTGTGGAATATGACACAGCGGCTAAGTATAAACGGCACTGTACGCTCGCCTTAAAAAAATCATTGATTACATCATAAAAACAACTTTTTTGTGTGTTTTTATGGGTGTTTGTGTGCAGTTTGTAATCAAGACTGATGTTAAAATAAAAAAATATATATATCTTATTTCATGGTGTTGGTTTTATATTTTAATACAGTATGATATTTAATAGCACATTTCGATGTGTTACAGTTTTAGACCTCAGTAAAAAACTAAATCAACTCAAAGATATGTAAATATTTTGATATGCACGTGTAGTTATATAATTGTAGTTACATAATATATTTATATAATTGTATATAAATATATAGTTATAAATTTTAATTCATGATAACTCTGATACTCTTACAATGATTTAAAAATGGCTGCATTTGTGATGCGTACTCCAACAGGAGTCAAAGTCGCCCATGCTGTGTTCGCCGGCCCTACTTGTAGCAGCAGTTTTTTTAAGCGCTGTAGTCTGTCTTTGTCCAACAGTTAAAAAGTACAATGCTTATGGTGCTGTCGGGGCTTGTTTTCAAAAGATATCGGCACGGACACTGTATACAAACCAATGGAATGCCATTGGTATGTGTGTGTGTGTATATATATAAATAATGTAAGGTTGGCATGGGTATACAAATCCGGAACAAGGTACATGATACATATTTAAATACTCTATAGTACACATACATTTAGTCCCTTCAGATCTGTAGACTTGTGTAACCTTTTTCAATACTGGAAACATCGAAATAATAAAAAAAAAAAAACACACACACACCTCTGTTTAAATACAGTTATTAATGTGAAATGCTCATCATGCTGCCGGATTCTTTGCGACATTTTTTGGCCATATCCTGCTGCTGTTGTTGTTGCCGTTGTTAACATGGCTGTTATGTTCAGTTTTAAAACGAATACAGTAGTACAGCACGCTATTATGTTATGGACTGTTGCAATAGTTACCAGAAAGCCAGCTGGGTTTTGACGGCAGTCGCAAAAGAGACTTGTGCATCTGTTTGGTTAACAATGAAGTGCATTCCTGATCACTAAATTCTGTCTGTGACTATGGCATCCAAGCAAAGCGTGTGGAATTTCTTTACCAAGCAGGAGAAAACAGAATTGGCAAACTCTGCCAAGGAAATATTTAATTAAAGGAGGAAGCACACTTACTTAATGTGCTCCACATTAATTTATTTTTATTTTATTTATTTGCTTATTTATTTTTAAATACAGGCTACTTATTTTATCTTTTTGGTAAGAAACTATATCTGCGCAACAACTGTAGATAAAGCATTCTGTATTGGAAGCTACACGGTTATTATTATTGATGGATCACAGAGTTATCACTGACATAAACCAACAGGATGTTCTTTTATTCCTGATTTAGTTGATGAGAAAAAATTATTGGGGTTTATTTGCTTGCTGTGTTATATTTTTTTTCTGTAAAACATTGATATCCTGTCAGTTAAGAAAAGGCTTAATGCAAAAGCTTGTTTTAAAGTTGTCTTTATTACGCTGGCCAGAGACCCACGCTTACAACCGATTCTCATAGTTTCTAAATTTTCTTTAATTAATTCTCAAATCTAATAAAAATTGAAACCCAGATAGTAAAAAAAACAACCCAGGTAGTGCTGGCTAATTTAAAACCCGATGGGTATCCCGGTTTTCGGGTACCCGTGCCGACCTCTAAATAATAATAAAACCCTCGAGCAGGCAGTACACTGCCAGCTCTCTGCTTTCCTGTCTAACCACTCTCTGCTTGACCCTCTCCAATCTGGTTTCCGCTGCCTTTGAAAACTGTAGAACACTCTATTATCCTATCTTCTCTCGTTGACCTAGGACTCTCTGGCACTGCTCTGGCCTGGTTCTCCATCTACCTCTCTGACCGCACCTACCAGGTAACCTGGCGTGGCTCAACCGCCTCACCTCACACTCTCTTAACAGGAGTCCCCCAAGGATAAGTCTTGGGTTCTCTCCTATTCCATCTCTACATCCACTCCTGGGTCCCCTTATCGCATCCTATGGTTTCTCATACCATTTATATGCTGATGATGCTCAGATCTTCCTCCCCTTCCCCTAACCCCACAATCCCCTCCCGTATCTCTACATGTCTGCTATCTCCTCCTGGATGCATTTGCATCACCTCAAACTAAACCTCTCTAAATCTGACCTCCTTTTCTTCCCCTCCTCATCTTCCCCCTCCTCTGATCTCTATCTCCATTCCTCTGGAATCTACCACACTCTCTCCCTCCTCCTCCTCATCCATGAACCTCAGAGTAACCCTGGACCCCTGCTTCTCCTACTCCCAGCACATCTCCACTCTAGCACGCACCTGCCGATTCTTCCTGAGCAACATAAGAATCCAACCCTTCCTCACCAACTACTCCATGCAACTCCTCGTCCAGGCCCTGGTACTCTCCTGCCTAGTCAACTGCAACTCCCTCCTGGCTGGCCAGGCTTTAATAAGAATTTCAGCGCCAGTTAATGTATTTGTGTAAGTTTCAGTATTAAGTTAATGTTAGGCCACGAAATGTATTTGCAAAATACATTTTAAAAAGTATTAAACAGATCTAGTCATCTATGTGTTAATGCTGATCGTTCAGTAACTTGTTCACAATGTGCGTTCATAAAATTTATTCAAAACCTCCTTCCCGTTTGTTAGGGAAGAGAACACTGTGCCTGTGTTACTAATATGCTAAAAAAAAAAAATGCTGAGAAAGTAATTAGCCTGTATCTCGTCATTCAAACTGGAGACCAGTTGCTATGGTGATCTGGAGTGCTACAATGGTAAAATCAGAAATACCAGGGTTTCATAGTCATGAAAATAAACACACTCCACGTGTCCTTTAGGTATAGCTATTATCTAACAAGGGCTTGTCGGATTTTTTATTTATTTAGTTTTTCTGGATTTGATTTTAAAAGTTTTTGAGTTGCCAAAACCCCCAGAAAATCTGAGCAACACAACTTCTGAAAGTACCAAAAAAAAAAAAAAACTTAACCTAAAAAAATAACAGTTCATTGCTACTGCTGCTGTTGACTCCTTACCCAGTGTGTTACAGTTTGTCTAAGAATGCTAAACAATTTGTGTAAATACAGAAACACACTACTTCAACCTGCTTGATTTCTTTTAACAACAGGAGAAATATATAATCTCGGGAGTGCTCCTGGACAGTTACCAAGGATCATGAAAACCAGATATTGTGATATGCGATAAATGTTCTTTGTTATTTAAAACAATTTTTGAATATATAACAATCTTTGAATATTTCCAGATTTATTAATTTAGAATATAACATACCATACAATCACAAATAAGTGGTCTAAAGATACGTTTTTGTACTTTTTTTTGTTCAAACTTCACTTTTTAGGTACAGAAGCACATGGTAAAAATATGACAGAATTATTATTACAGTGTAAAAACAAAACCGAATTCGCGTTTGACTGCAAATGAAGTGGAAGGCTGCGGAGCAATCGGAGACCAAGGTCCCAATCAACAGGAACTAATGCATTGAAAACTGCAGTATGCACATTGAGCAAGAAACAAAAAAACGTACTCTGTACAAAAGCCTCCAGATACAACTGTACACAGGAGATAGCAATATATATAAAAAAAAAAACACTTCAGGCTCACCAGAGTGATTAATCGATCAATAAACATTTGACTGAGGCATGCAAAATAAAAGCCATCGGGATGAATCATTGATTCATCAAACTGGTCTGGGGAAGCTAGTGGCCTTGAAGTAGCTGTAGGATTGTGTTGTTAAATGAACAGGCAATAGAAAACACCATTACACTTCACAAACTGACTTTTCACATGATTAACTACAATAGCCAGTGTTTTGTCATGTCTTGTTATTCAAAAGAAAAAATGAAGGTGCATTACTTGAATATTGGTGGATGAGCGTATTTTAGCAATAATATGGTAATTGTGAAAACTCCAAATTCACAAATTAAAATCCAATACAGGTAAACTGCTCAAAACATTATAGCTTACTGCAACATGTCAGCTTTGCCTGGCAAGTGAGAACTTGTTTTGGGATCTGCTATTCCTCCCCCTTCTCTCCTAATCATTTGAGGTGCGGTACTTTCATGCAGGCTGGCTATCTCTGATTGGGTTCTTTTCTTCCTAAACATCACACACTGATTCCACCAACCATTACCACAGCTGTGGACCTAGTTTTGGACAAATAAAATGCTTTCATTATTCCAGGTACTGGAACCAGTGCCAACCAAGGGGGAGGTAGTGCATTCCGGGGGTTCCAGACTCGCCGATTTTTGTTTTACAGCTTAGAAAAAGTAATGTTGCCTAACCTGAAAACTTGTCCCGGAAGCTTCTTTTTGTTGTTACATTGCTTGCTGCAGGCAATGCTTACCATGTGTATAAATTATAAAACTTGCCTGTTGTGCACTTCCATGTATTATAGAAAACTACTGTTTTCACGTTTAGAAAATGATATGGTGTATTGTACCATAATACAGAACAGTAAAGCACGCTTTACTTTTACAGGGCGCGAAATAACCAACGGCACCAGCGAATGCCTCTCAGATTTACGGCAAAAGTTGTCTGTAAGCACGTCCGTCATTGCTGCTGTTCCAAAACAGCTTCAGCTGTTGAAAACGGCTTACTTTCTGTTATTTGCTACGTACTATTAGTTGCTAATGATGATGAAAAACAAAAAGGGAAAATAATATATTGGCTATTTTGGTGGAGACTTGATCAACTTTGTTAAGGAAACAATACAAGCAAAAAACATATAATATATATATATATATATATATATATATATATATATATATATATATACTATATATATATATACCCGAACAGGGATATATATTACTACAAAGTCAAAAATTTTGTTTGTCTTACAGTTTCCAATTTAGGTTATTCAGTATATATATATATATATATATATATAGTGAAGGATCCTTGCAACTCACTCCGTTCGTTGCCCCTTTAAAAGTAGACCCAGGACTCAGGAATCAAGAAAATTGATTTTTACAGCGCTGACATGCACTTTTAATAAACACCAAACAAAACAAAAATTAAACAAAACAGAAACAAAAACATTTCTCTGACTAAACACTCAGGACGGCTAAGCCGTTTACCTGACACAAACACCAAACTCACCATGGTTTCACTCAGCACTCTCTTTGGCACGCACGCACGCACGCACGCACGCACGCACGCACGCACGCACGCACGCACGCACGCACGCACGCACGCACGCACGCACGCACGCAGTCAGGCTCTTCACTGAGCAGCCTGGAACAGTCTGGGTGCCTCTCTTAAATACCCTGCACCTGGCTCTAATTTACAATTAGCACCAGGTGCAGTGGATTATCTAAGCAATAAAACAATTAAACAATTAGCCTGTTCTCCTAAAAGTGCATTCCCACATGTTTTTAGCAGGGAGGAATTTTAACCCCCTCCCTGCTATCTTACTATATATATATAATATAGATCTATATATATATATATATAATATATAATATATATATATATAATTATATTATTACACACACACATGTATCCGATATATGGTATTTTCAAACCATAAAAGTTTACTTTTTTTATACATTTGAAAACTAATGTTTATACAGCCCTACAACATACGGATTGCTAGTATTATTAATAGACTGATATGACTCGTTCATTGACACATTGCCTTGTAAAATAATAATAATAATAATAATAATACAAAAATAAACTTCACACGCACAGATGGTAAACTATGTATACGGAGCTATGAACTATGAAACGGCTGTTGCACGTAGGCCTACCTGTCATGTTTTTTTCTGGCATCGCTGAACTTATTGAGACCAGCGCTGCATTGCGTTGGTCTCATTTAGACTAACAGCAATGACTTTGATATAAATTAATAAACATCTCGGTTTCTTTTTGACTAAACTCTAAACAGTTTACAAATTTATTAGTCAACATTTTTTAATTGTCTGATTCACTAACTCGTTGACTCTGACCCGTTGGGATTCATCCAGATTGGTGAAAGACTAGAGCATGTTCTAGTCTTAAAATGAGCTTTCACATGTTGTTGTATAAAACAAGGGGGTTCACATGATGCAACATTGTCAAATACTACATGTTGTACCATATGAACATGCCATTACTAGTAAAATGTGTGCTTTCATGAAAGGGGTTAGAATATGTATGCTTAAAAACAGACTTTTCCTAACTCGAGTGTCCAGTAGGGGTGGGTATTGAGACTGAGGATCTGTATTGCAACACTGAAGACGATATTGCGATATGTATTGTGATACATATTGGAATCAATGCTGAATGATGCAGATGTTGATTTTATTGCTACCACAATGAGAACTAAATTATTAATCAAATTTGTATGCATATTGCAATTTTGCATATTTCAAAAACACTGAATTATCTATTTGAAATGATTTAAAAACATTGATTTTAAATGCATTTTTTGTTTTTATTATAAATACTGATATCTTTTTTTTTTAATATTAAACACGTTTTGTTGTTTTTTTTTCTGAACTCAACATATGTAAATAAATGGCAGTCATTATAACTGAACACCTGTTTAGCAGTATGAAATTCAGCCTTGGCTTTGTTGTTCGTCTGTGGTATTAACTATTATAACTTCTGAGAATTGTTTCCTGCCAGGTACTTGGTATCGTGGATCCAGGATGTTCACCAAGCTTCTGAAGTATGCACAATTAACCATTCTGTATGGCAGAGTTCTTTAATTAAAAAAAAAAAGTGCACTTTTCCGTGATGGTTTTCACCCTTGCTGAATTAGCTGGATAATTCACCACTAGCATAGATGTGATTGTTTGATTGAAATCGATGTATTGGCCTTTACTTGTTCACTGGGACTCAAATTTTCTACTGTAAGACCACGGGTGATACCGGCAAATATGATATGTAATGCTGGTGGTACTGCTGTCATGGCAAATTTATATAAGTATATTAACAAACGTTATTAACATGCATTCAAACAACAAAACAACCAGCACAATTGGTGTGTCTCTATGAGGCAAAATTAGTTAAAATGTATTCAGATTAGGTTCAGGTTTTTCAATATAATAACTGAGTTACGCGTAAATTCATAAACATGCACATACACATATCTGTGTGTGTATGTTTACACACCAGTGACCCCTGTAGTCTGGCCGGGCGCCCGCGGGCTTGCCTGTTAGCTGCCCGGGAGCTGCGTTGTTCTCCTAAGCTGTAGCTCCTGGGCGGCTGCATGGTGAATCCGCAGTGTGTAAAGAAGTGGTCGGCTGATAGCACACGCTTCAGAGGACAGCGCGTGTTCATCTTCGCTGCTCCCGAGTCAGCACAGGGGTGGTAGAGGTGAGCTGAGCCTAAATAATAATTGGTCATTTCAAATTGGGAGAAAATAAAAATAATTGGCAACGACTAAATTAAAAAAAAAAAAGAAAAAAAGAAATAAAAATTATATATTAAATGTGGCTAGTCATGTTAATTAATATAACTTTAAATATGGCAACCGTTTATTATTCGTTTTCAAAATTCTAGTGGCTTATAGATATCTACAGGTGTTTCAACCCATGGGAATATGCTGTAATATGTGACCTGTTTTAACCAATCAGTATTTAAAAGACACATTTTATAAGGGATTGGTATAATCATCAAAATGCATTGAGAAGCCTTTTTTTACAACCAAAAACCTGCATGTGCCAGTAATAAATATAATATGGCACCTGGGCTCAAAATAAAAGCTTTGCTTAAAACTGGTCATTGTTGCATCTCTAATATTATGATACATTAAAAACAGTTTGATTCTTAAATAACTTAGCCATGTATAACAGTTCCATGCATATCAAATTGACATTTCTAACAGGGCCCCACAATTCCTGGTATTAAGAGACTTTGGGCAATATTTTCAAAGTCTTTCCTCCAGTCTGATTAATTCCTATTTTTGAAAATTCATCTTAATGTTACAAAACTAAGAAACAGCCACATTGAAAGTGCTTAAGAGAACTTGAATTGTATTTATTAACTGTTTGGTTTGCGTTTAAAATAAAGTCAGGAGTAAATGCTTTCAACATACAGTATGGCCCTTTGAATTCCTTCTAGGATTCTTCTTTTGTGCACAGCTGCACTGAATAGCAGATTGAGAGAGTTGCTGTTGTGTCATTGTGGCTGTTGTACAGCAACAGGGTATAACCGTCACAAGACATCACCACAGCATTTCTGACAACCACATTTGGTGCCCAGGAGAAAGTTACTAATTTAGGAAGAGTGAGGTACGCTAACAATTAAACCAGAACAACAGGCTAAAAGGGAATTAATTTCATGAATCTTTTTTCAACAATTAATCAATCTTTATATAGCACTTTTTGTGATAAATCGCCTCAAAGCACTTTACAGATAAATATTTTTAAAAAATGTATAATATTGTGACAGAGTAGTGTCACAATTACCAGCAGGAATTAGACCCAGAAACAAAAAGCTGCAGTTTTAAACACTGTTGTGCAATTTATTAATCACAGATGATGTAAAATAAACAGGGCACAGGGGCCAAAATAAACAATTAAAATAAAAGAACAACACACTTTGTAGGCTGCACAGTCACCTTCACTGCAGTTGAAAACTCACAGAACAAACTTCTCCAACAAACAAAGGACGTTGCTTCTTTTTTATAGAAGTGGCCACTCCCCAATTAGCACTCAGTTGCCTATGCCACTATGACGTCACAAATGCAAACAACCATTGCACTGTGGGATTGACTGGGGGAAATCCGCCATCGTCGCAATTGCTGTTTTTTACCAAAGCATTTATTAGAGATTACAGATGTTACTATACCAACTTTTACAGCCGTTTAGAAACATGCCTAAAGTTACTTTTATATTTACTAAATATTCAACTAAAGACGTAGTTCGTAGTCTTGAACACTCTCTGTCTGTTGCTCAGCTCATCTGAGTCTACAAAATATACTTGTCAAAACCACTTTTTTGCAAATCTTTTACCTGAAAATGACAAAGGAACAAATGTACAAAATTATGTCTTTCTTGGTCACACTATATGAAACTTAAAAAATGTATCACTAATGATGGGGTTACACTGCATGATTTTTGCTGATCGTCGACAAGCTGATGAGTCGGCGACTAATTTCTTAAAATCTGGGACAAAAAGATGTTGTCGGGACAAAATGGTCGATAAGTGTGAGAGAGTCTACAATGCCCTGTTAATAGCTTCTGCGACCTCCCGACGCTCTTACGACTTCCTGACAAATTTCTAACATGTCAGAAAACTTTAGTCACTGACAAAGCATTTCGTGAAGCATGTGAGGGACTGAGGGGCCGATTTCTTGACGAACGCAATACGGACAAGCTAGCAACAATGGCAACGAAGAGAAAGGTTGTGCCCCTCTTTGACATAAGTGACATTTCCTATCATGCTCGCTCATTGAAGGTACCTGGTAAGTAAATAATTGTTATAACTTGGCAGGCACATTGGCATCAGACAACCATTTAATCAATAGGGCTAAACCAATTTCTCATTGAAAATGAAATTAACAAAGGATTTAGAGTCAGCCCTTTTTAGCTCCTCCTTTTCTAGTCTATAGAATTAATCCTATTCGCATAGCAACTCGGAAAATGTTGGGGAAAAAAAGTCTTATCATTGATTTATCAGCTCCGTGGGGTTCATGCATCAGCATTATCAACTCGCTTATTCCCCAAGATCAATTTTCTTTTTATATGCATTGATGGTTCTTTTTTCTTCCTATAAATGTCTTCAGCAGGGAGCCCCGGTCCATCTTTTGGGGGGGTTAGTGATTCCACTTTCTCCAACCCTTTGTTAAGCGTTGCTTCATTTACCTCATAGAGGAGAGGAGGGTTCTCCGTGAGTCAGAGGGGACCCCCGGCCAAACTGGTCCTTTAGCATGCATGATCCTTTGTCTACTTCTCTTTCAGGCTCTGATGCCTCTATTCATGTGAGGGTCCCAAGTGGCAGAACCCCTCTCCTGTTTGTTGGGTCTCCTCAGCAACGGAACTCCCCTTCTAGTATGTTGTGCTTTGAAGAGGCGGAACAACCTGCTCTGTGTGTATTAACATTTTCTAACTTTGTTTTCTTTCCGGTTCACAAGCCTCTTAGTATGTCGGGTAACCTCAAAGACGGTGCCCTTCTTTGTATATCGGGTCACCACAAAGACGGTAGCCCCCCTCCTGTTTGTCGGGTATCCTCAGCGACAGAACTCCCCTACTGTATATGCTGGGCCATTGAAGAGTCGGAACCTCTTTTATGTGTTAATATTACTAACCAGTGTTTTTCTTTCTGGGGCCTTGTCAGGTCATCTCAGAGACGGTGACCCCTCTTTATTTGTTGGGTCATCTCAGAGACGGTGATCCTGTTTTCAGGTGTCTGCAACGACGGATCCCCTCTTATATGTGTAGGGCCTGTGAAGGACAGAGCCTCTCTTTATATGTTATTCGTTACTAACTTTACATCCTAAAATATCTCAGCAGGTGGCCTTGTTCCGCCCTGTGAATTAAAGTTGTATTCTAATCTGTTCAAAAGCCCAACACTCGCTCATAGTACAAAATATTTATTAGTTTAAAAGTCTTCAAATTATTCATCAGAATTTGGTATTCTGATGAAGATTGCTTGATAGCCAATCTCCCACGGCAATCTTTTTATCTAATAAATATTTTGTACAACGAGAGTCTTGCGCTTTTTGAACAGATTAGATTTTATTATTTTGGATGCACCTCGACTCGAATTGCATCACCAGTCCGTACTGGCCACGTCTATTTAGCCAATTGCGCGTCCAAATGGATCCTCTGTGTTTTCTTCTTTTTTTTTCTGTGCAAAACAATGCACAGACAACATCGATCGCCTCCTCACTTGAGTCCATGATTCTCCCGAATGATGTCTACCATTCAGCAATGAAAATAGGCACAGTCCGCGACAAGATATCTCCTGTAGTGTGTGTAGCTTGCAATCCCCGATCTACAGTGTATTATAGCATATAGGTTTGCATAACCATCAACTTTAGGTAAATTGGACTCGCTATATCATGCAGGATTGAGGAACAATACAAATACAAGATTTAATACTCATCATTGTATATTATACGATTTGGTAGGCTGGACTTCTTTGGCTCTACGCAGGCTGAAGCACTGGTATATTCTGGTATGTAAGGCTATTCAATGTAAATTACCCTCTTATTTAAATGAATACCTTATAGCTTCACATAATAACCACAGACTCAGATCTCATTCTTTTTTGCATTCTAAAATCCCAAATGCGTGTACTGAGGCTGGTAAAGGATCCTTTGCTTATTATGCCCCATAGTCCTGGAATGAGTTCCAGTCCAAACTAAAGCTGCAGACCCAGATATCTTTATTGCAATTTAACAGTAAACTGCATGATTTCGTGACAGAGTTGTAATTGTTTTAATTAGTTGACTACTTTTGTGTATTTATTTTGATTATTGTTTTAAATGTAATTTGCCTATGTCTTAATTGCATTTTATTGTGTATTTGTTCTTGTTGTCTGATTGACTTGATGCTACTTGCTTGGCTAGGTCTCACTCGTAAAAGTGACTTTAATATCAATGTGACTACCTAGTTAAATAAAGGATTTAAAAAAAAAAAAAAAAAAAAAAAAAAAAAAGCCACAACTATCCTGATTGTCATAAACCCATATTAATTACTAAGAAAGTCCTCCTTACAAAAGTTTTGATTACATCACTATGATATACATAAACTGTAAAAAGATAAGCAACAAAGCATTGTTTATCTATTTATACCCTGCATACTGAAAAACTGGCCCCTTTGTACCTCAGGCAGTCTTGCTCAAAGCTGGAAACTCTTTAAACTAATGCCCAACAAAAGTGGATTACAAGGCCTTCACAATACCATTTTGTAACCTTTACAATAGTATTTTCACTTAGTTGCTTGTAATGGTCTTTTTAATTTATTTAATGAAGAACTGCCATATAAATTGCTTTTTTGAAGAAACATTCCCATAGCTTTCAATGATTTGGTTTCATGCAAAAATTGTAATTATAATTTTTATACTGTGAATAAAGTTTGCAGTGAAAAAATAATGTCTTCCCCCTCACAGCTCTGCACATTAGCTATTGCAATTCAGTCCTAACCTGAATATTTACTTCATTTGACAAATTGTAACACATCGTGTGTTTAGATTTCACTACAGTCACATTTCCATCTGCACCATGAAACCAGTCTGTAAAACTCAACCTCATCTCCATCCAGTATCAAACTGGGGCTATGGCCGGTTCCATCTGCAGTCTACAATCCACCCTGTGACCAGACTTACAATAATATCAAAGATCACCTTTGTATAAACACTATTTCTGAATGAAATCACCAACATCCAACATCAACGCAAGGTGGAGAGATGGGCTTCTCTCAGCCTGCATCCTAACTGGGGTTGACAGAAAGTCCCATTGAAACAGATCTGAACTCGATCTGATGCTGATGGACATGAACAAGTCTGACTTCAGATAGTTTTCAAGTCAGTCCCAGTGAAAGATGGCAAAGTGGCATAATATCCACTTGTTAGGTTCTCAACACCAGTCATTTCACTTGTGATGTCAAATGCCAGTCTGCAAAAGGAGGTCCATGATGACCTTGAAATGACTCTACCCTTTATCCTACCCGCACAAGCTAAACAGACCGGTCTAAATCTGCTGCTGACAGCAGAAGCACAGCAGGATTAAAGTAATCTGCATTTACACTTGTCAAAATCAATCAGTACAAAATGGCAAGCATATTGGAAACATGAATGATTAAGCTGGACCAAAAGTGGATCTCATACAACTTGAGGCACAGTTTGGGGACTAAACGGATACTGTACATGTTCCTAATAGCTAATGTATAAAGCAATAGAAGCTGAAGAACGGGGCTCTGCTCTTAAATGTCCCAAGCTGCAGGTGAAAACTATTGTTATTAGAAAATTGATTTGTTGTTTTTTTCATGATTTTATGCATGGTTTTTGTTGCTTATGAATACAAATGTTTTCCTCAATATTCCATGAGTAATGCAGTTTGCTCAGAATTCCATGTATGGTCTGGTAGCCTTCAGGCTTCATTATCTCTGCGGTGGACTGTGTCGTGGCATGGGTATTTCCAATAACACACATAATAAATACAACAAACAATAATTCTACTTACAAGGAGCTGTTCTTCAGTTCAGGTACCTCATAAACAAAATTGAATGTGGTTTATGAACTGTTTGTAAAACATATAAAAGAATAAAAGTACAGCTAACTTTTTATTTTTTAATTAGGATTGGGATTTGAGTGCCTGTTTTTGTATCTGTATAATTTCCAGTATTTAATTTACTGGTCCTAAAAGGTATTAGCGAAAACAAAATAAATGTGTGCAAATTACATATGATAATGCTGATCATGCTGTTTGTCCAATAACTTGTTCCAATTGTGTTCATTTAATACACAGCCTCTTTCCTGGCTTTGTTAAGAGCACTGTCTTGTACTGTACTGTGATATGCTGAAATAACGTTACTCAACTCATCATTCAAACGGAGACTAGATGCTATTGTGGTTTGCCACTGACAGCAAAGACTATTCGATTTTTTTTTTTTTTGAACATTATTTGCTATACTAAATTTAAATAGATAGATTGAACGTATAGGACAGCGAGGAAGCAGACACTGACAGACAACATTCAGAGGGTGTGTGCTAGAACAAAGATTTTCTTTAAAAAAAAGGTAAAATGCATAAATACTTCAGAAATGTAGGAGTCTTTTCAAAGCTAATCACTGTGGTTAAATTTTTTTCTGGAACAGCTAGTATGCTAAACAACAATGGAGGACAATAGGGAACACACATAATAATATATAATAATCTGAGCACTTACTGTACTATCAAGAGCTATTAAAGCCTGTACTAGATTAGAAACTTTCCATAAAGTATGTCAGGGGTTTGTAAGTACAAAATTAGAGATGAACATGATTAAAAAAATATTTTAATCTACCTTATGTTTCTATTCCCAGACTGTAACACTTTAATAACTTCTGTTAAAGAATGTCCTTAGTTTTATCATGAAAGGATTTCAAAATACAATGTGTCCTGCACACTGTGCATATGTAAAGACAGAAGTACAGGCATCTCCTTAAATCCACAAATTCTACTAATTGTGAGGCCCTTTAAACATTATGATGACTTACTTTGAAAAAAAAGCATGTTATAACTTGTCTTAACAGATTTCCAAACCCCCGTTCCCAATCTGGAAGCCTTGTGGCTTTGATCCCGGCACAATAGCTGGGAAACATTACTGATTAAAACTTGTCTTGAGGATCCTCTTACTGCCAGGGGACTTTCATTTTTTATGGAAAACAAAAACTGAATAATATAAACATAACACATTTATTGCAAGTCCTTTCTTCATTATAACTGTAAAGTGGGTACAGGCCATTTAGCATGACACCGCTGTACTATAAATTCACCCCTCTGTAGCAAATACTATCACCCCACATCCTGACACCAACACTCTGCAGGTTATATGAATTGCGCCTGAGTCATGTTGAAAATAAACCTGGAAATCAACGGAATTCTGACTTATTGTTACAAATGACTGTAGCTAACAAAATATTCCATAAGCCTTACCTGTTGTGCGTTTCCATTTGCATTACAGATCTCAAATGTGTGCTTCCTTAGGGTGAAATTGCCCCCACTACTTCAACATCTTATTTTCTGTCATTAACTAACTAGCCACTTCTCCTTATAACTGACATGATTTAAGCCAGTAACATGCTGTGGCCCAGAAGACACTGCTGAGGTGAAAAGACCTACGCTTCCTATAACGTGTTTCTTTCAAAACTGTAAGACCCACAGTATGTGGGTAATGGAAGTGCAGGACAGGTCAGATTTATGAAATTATTTTGGTAGCAGTGGAAGGAATGACATCCAGCGCACTGACTGATACTAACCTGGCATCATCGTCTCAGACATTTCAATAGGGTTTGGGTGGGATGTTTAAACCTAAAAGCAGATGCCCCATGTAAACCAAAAGGCATTGCTTTTTTAAGCCAACGATTATTGGACATAATTGATTTGCCCACAAGTAAATAGCACTGTAAATAGCACTTGATAGATGTCACAATATGTATGTATATTTACTGGAACTAAGCCAAAGCTTATCAGAGAGCTTTAAATGGTTTATATTGCCAGGGACATCCCCTATTCATTTTTGCAGAGCCCCAAGTCAAAAAGTTAAAATCCAAGTGTGATGAGTCAAAGGGGTTTCGGTCTGTGATTCAGCCTCCCGACAGTAAATGGCATCAAACCAACTCGGGACTTCCCTTACCAAGATCTCGTGACCATGGCAAAAGTCATCTTTTGAGGGGCGGCACCTTGGTGAGGGGCGGAAGTACGAGTATGTAACTTCCAGCCACTGGAGTCAAGTGAAGGAGAAGGACACGTGTCGGTTGGGGATTGGTGTTCCACTGACTACAGAGGCGGGACATTACATACTAAAGGGAACGTACTACTGTGTTCGGGGTTGGTCCGAAAGTAAAGTAGGAGGAGTAACGGGTGAAGGGAGAGACTGGTTTTGTGCAGCGGGATTTTTTGAAATACTAACATTTCTTTTGTCTTTTTTTTGTTTATGGTCACCACGAAGACAAATTAAAGACGAGTCATCAGTTTGTTTTGGATTTCACCCCTGCACTCCTTCCCTCACACCATTTTGTTTTTCGTTTGTTATTTAATCCTTTTGTTGTGTATAGAAAATAAAAATAAATTATTTTATTTCTGTACACATAAATTACTGTCTGGACATTCCATTTAATACACTCTCGCCTCACACCAAGAGAAACAGTAATTTCTGACTGTGATTGTTTTCCTGTCACTGAATGACTGGTTGTAATGCACAATTGTGTTCTGAAACTCCATGGTCTGGCAACAACGTGATAAACACGCCAAATTTGGTAATGACACAGAACGAGCACAGGAGGCGCTGTTGAGTCCCATATGTGTATTACACAGTAATTATCCTTTAAATATAAAATGTAAAGAGCAAAAAATGTCTGCTAGGGCAGTTACACAAGTTCAGCAAAGACAGTGTGCTCATAATAAAGAAAACTATAATGCTAAGTCTCCTCTGTGACCATAGGGGGTGATATGCATCCAGTTTACTAAACTGAGAGAAAAATCACCCTCTGGGAGCCACAGTGAATGTTGTGAAAATATGGAGCTCATCATGTGGCAACAATATCTACCAAATGTCATTGCTATGACTGATACCTTTTCTACAGTCTCACCGCTTTTTACAAGGCTCTCAATTCATTTCAATTCATGTAGCGATGACAGAAAGCAGGTGCTCCAGGGAATGCCAGTAAATTGTTGGAGCTTTTGACATTTCTTTAATAATATATAAAAAAAAAACACTGAAAAATCTAATGGAAATGTTTTCTGCTAAAATATCAAGCAACATATGTATCCCGTTAAGTCAACTGGCAAGGCTTTGAAATACACTTCTGAACGAACCACACTCAAGATGAAATAAACAACCGCGGGAAAAGTGTGAGTGGGACCATTTCAAGCCCCCTGTACTATATAAAGTACATTGTTGTAGCCCCTGCTTCCAGGGCAGCAGACACTACAAGCTAGCAGGCCACCCTCATGCAATAGCCCATAGAGATCAATGGATCGAAATTAACACCTTTCCGCCCGCCAAACGCAAGTTAATTTGGTCTGTGGCGGGTAAATTTCACATACTAATACACCACAGTGGCGGGAACATTTTTGTACACTTAACAGTTTGAATGCCAGTGGCTCTGAGCCTATGGTGCAAATTTGCGACAGACCATTGTAGTTTTAAACAGAAGCTCTCTAAAACAACAAGAAACACAAAAAAATTATGTCACCACAATAAACACCAAAACTTATGCTTTCGATTGGTCTATTATTTAATGTATTCTGTCATTCACGTTAGTTTTTTTTTTGTTTTTTTTTAGCAAATCGCATTTGAAAGTGATGTTGCTGACAACCAAACAAAACAGAGGCGGCAATGCTTGTGCTGTGAAGTGGTAGGACTAGTTTTCCGTACAGTCCGCCAGCATCTCTCTCTCGTTTAAGAATTGAGGTTAGTTTCTGATATTTACTTAATTAAACCTAAAAGGATTTTTATAAACAGCTTTTGTTAATAAGATAGTATAAATGTTATCGTATGTCATTCTTTTTAAATGTAAATTGTTGTTAATGAGAACTTGTAAATACTTACTGCTAAAAAAACAAATGCTTACTGCTAAATTAGTTGAAGTAATGTTTACATGTTTTTGTTTTGTTTTTTCCTGATTGATTTACAATAAAGTCAAATATGATTTAAATATCTATGGAAAAAAATTTGCTGGATAACCGATCTTAGTAAGTTTTCAGTATCTCTGTGTGAAGGGTAGCAGGCAGCTTGTCAAATTGAGTGCTGCGGGAAACTTACATATGTTCAAAACAAACCCCCTCAAAGATGTCTTGGGCTGTACTGCCTTTCTCTCTGTGATTCCTTTTTACAAATAAAAATGCTACCACAGACAAGCAAAAACAGTTCAGAATAAGTTGATAAAAATATTTTCGCGGATGAAAATAAGATTGCCCTGGAAGTGCTGTCTATTCATGTCTTCAATTACTCCTGGTTTACTTTTTTATTTTTAGAATGGCAAAAAAAAATACACTGCACTGCAGGCTGGTGGTCTTCTATTTTCCGACCAAGATAGTGAGCCCGAAAGCTGTGATCCTCAGGACAGTTTAGCTAGCGAGACAGGAAGAGAAGAGCTAGGAGGGAAAAACTGAAAAACCATATTGTATACAAGTGTAATCACATTTGTTATACAGATTTACCAAATGAAAGCATAAACAAACTCCAGGGTTTTCTTGTACTGTTGCATTGTATTTGTATGGCTTACATGCATCTATTTACAAATCTTTAGGTACAGTATTCTTATTCTTCATGGCCATACTTTGTTAGAACCTTTCCAATTTGTAACTTACACTCATTCTATTTTATTATATTTTATAACAAAACAAAAAAATAAAATTAAGTTTAGCAAGCATTTGAATCACTGTTCCCATGTTGTACATGTTTTGGGGTAACTGCAGAAAATAATGATCATATCAGACTTGGGAATGAGTATTAGGCTACTGACAAGTTCATACTGTCCAGACTGTAACGTCCCCATTTTTCAGTGTGGAACATTTTGTGTTGAAAACAAACAAATGAAAAAAAAGGCTAATTAATGACTCAAATGTGTCATTGTTAGATAAACTAGTAAATGTATTCATTCATTTATTTATTTCTACTGACTGAATTATAATAGGTGTGTCTACTGCATTAGTTTTTTGGGTTGTACTTTGAAAACATTATTATGTTTACTGACTGTATTGTATGCATGTAAAAAAAAAAAAATTGTACTTTTAAATGTTAAATTATCTATGGTCTCCCTATAAATTAATTTGAACCACTTGCATTGTTGAAATATTTATTGTTGTTGGTGTTTTGTTTTTAATGTTTTGTGAAAGAAAAAAAGATTAATTTAAAAACAAAATACATAGAAAATAGTATATTACATAGTTTTCAAACACTATCCTCTCCTGAAGACATATGGTGTATAAAGTACTGTATAAAATAATTTATTAATAAATTATTTCACATTTACCTATGCTACATGGATTTTTACCAAGTTTTCCAATAAAATAATAAAATGCATACCTTTACAACCAACCACTTCATAGCCTGCAAAGTAGGGAACATGTTATCCTTCTGTACTTGTGTGTTTGTGTGTTATATATATATATATATATATATATATATATATATATATATATATATATATATATATATATTACTTTTTTAGATATTCAAAGATATATAAAACCACTTACTAAATCACACGGAATGTTGGTGAAAGACAACATTGTATGGAAAAACAATGCACCATTCAATGTGTTAAGGCCGGTTTATATTCTATCGCTCGACTGTCGTTGAAGAGCATAGCGACCTGCGACCATCGCTGTCATATCACCATGCAGTTTATACTTTCTACCAGCAATCGCCCTGATCAAACTGCAGTCGCTGACAGTTCAAATCAACTGAACTTTGACCTCATCGCTATGGTTATTACAACGCCAAAATGGATCAAGAAGCTGCTCAGTGTTTAACCCTGCGTATATGCAGTCGAAAAGGAGAACACATGGGTATCAATTGCTAAACAAATGCACTCAACTTGTGAGTATTTTAACCTCACTGAATGTGTAACCGGGGAGGCTTTAAACACTTTGTACGAAGTGCCCCACTTCCAACACGTTGTTGTTATTATTATTATTATTATTAGTAGTAGTAGTAGTAGTATTATTATTATTATTACAGAAAATATTGGACGTGCTATGCTATATTAAAAAAACCTTGAAGCATAAGAAGAAGAAGAAGAAGAAGAAGAAGAAGAAGAAGAAGAAGAAGAAGAAGAATTATTTGAATTCTACAAACTCTGAAAAAGGGATTCAAATGATTGCTTGTAAACTCTAATGCAACCACGTTAAATAAAGTAAACTCTTATCTGGTATTTAACATTAATTTTGATTAATTTACTATTTACTAGAATCATTGTATCTTGAACTGACTTGCTTTAAAACCTTAAAAAAACACAGTAGGTTAATGCTTAGCAGATCCTGTCAGAAAGTGACAATAGAAAACAGATTTTTTTTATTTTTTTAATTATTGTAATTATTTTTAATAATATAGGGTTGATGATGAACAGACCGGGCTAAATCTAGGAATGACAAACAAGCAAGAGTATTTATGCACTACATTGCTGAGGTAGAAAGAAGGCAGCTGCAAGAGAAAATAAAAGTTGCAAAGTTTCTGTCAGTGATGTCAGGTGGCTCAACCATAGCGCTGTCATAGAAGAGGAGCTAGTACATGTATGATTCTGCCAGGAAAGGGCTGGTGACTGTGCACTTTGGGGGCCACTGCTAATGTTGCTAGTGTATGGAAAAGTTAATTTCAAGCCCTGGAGATCACTTTTTAGGAATTCCACTTCAATTTACTGAATGCCTTGCAGGCTATGAATGTAATTAGTGTAAGTGCTTCCTTGCTCGCTCGGTGGCTATGAATTAGAATGAGCCTGGGAAATGAGCAGGGCAGATTTTCACATAAGAGAGGTCTGGAAATGATAAGAGGCACAAATAACCAACAGTTACATGGGGCAGTATACAGATTCCTGTGAAAATGATGTTTTCAGTGTAGTATCCTTATCAAGTCTTTTATAGTGTATACTGTAATGTAGCTACGCACATTCTTTAAGTTAAAAGGTGCAGTTTCTCACTTGTCCTCAATCCCTTCCAGTTTTAGAAAAATTAATAATATCGTATGTGTCTACTTGAAAAGTGTTTTAAGGAAACTTTATATACATGAATTTTGAAATTGGAGTTATTCCCAGTATAGCTACATATCTTTAATTCTAAAAAAAACACAAACATGCTAACTAAATAATGACTGTCTAATTGAACAAGGCAGCCATAAGGTATTAGAAATGGCCAACAAGGGCTACGGATGGAAGGCTAGCTAGTGGGCTCATAAATGTGTTGGTTTTGTGGTTATTTTTAGAAATCTTTTCTGAACTGATTTTCGTTTTTTTTTTTTTTTTTTTTTTTTTTTTTTTTTTAATAAGTCCTTTCTCATTAACGAATTAAGTTGTTTTTTTCTCTGGAAACACTTTTTTTTTTTTTTTTGCCTGAGTGATCAGCTTTCTGGGCACTGCTTTGAAACCAGACATGGCTGGCTTACCGGATTGTTTACATCCATGGTAGCTTTAGCTGCAGACACTCAAGCTTCCTTCCTCTGAGCTTACTGGCCACTCAAGCACTAACCCGCAACCATCTTGGTACCCACTCCTACCACACAAATTTGAATTTGTTACAGCCAAAGAAGCAAAAAATAAATGTGTCAGACTGATAAAGTCATTGCAGGAGACTGTAACACTGATTTGGATTTAAGAGGCAACAGCCTTCTTAAATACCAGTCCGTACAACATTTAAACGCTTTAGGGGACAGTACCTATTCAAATGAGACTACAAGAAAAGGGAAATGTTTAGAGAAATGTAGTAATTTAGTCCCCCTGCAAAATAAAACGTAATCTACCTTGATGACAAACTAAAAAGACGAAACCTTCACCACCTACGACTCTGCAAATGTCACAGTAATTAATAGCAAAAGCCCTTCTCGCGTCGCTATTCTGGAAAACAAACGTTAGAATTTGAATACGCTTGCAAAACGGGGAAACGTGTCAGTACAACTTCATTTCTCTACGAGCTAGAGGATATTATTGTGTGTTTCAAAATAGAGTACTCAGTAACGTCATAAAATAACTAGAAACACAGACTGGACTATGTCGTGTTTTTTGTCAGATACAAAGCAGTGCAAGATAAAAAAAAAAAAAAAGTTATTTCTAATATGACAAGAAACCGTGTATAGGATTACAATAACATACTTAAACTACAAGCCCGCACCCCGCCTCTCGCCCTCTAGCATCGCGTGAGAGCAGCGCCAGCTCTCAACTTGATTAATACAAGGACTATTTCCATGCCAAACCAAAACTATACATACACTATCTGCTTCTTAAGGTGACCCTAACAGAAACTAAGCCGCCAACATGCTTTTTACCCCATAGGTCTTTAACGTCTAGAAACACTTGACATTGTGTGTGTGTGTGTGTGTGTGTATATATATATATATATATATATATATATATATATATATATATATATTATATATATATATATATAGCTTTATGATCAGGTGGCTATTGAATATTGATGTCCAATCGAAAAACAAAAAAATTAGCAGTAAACGTTTTTTGTTTTTTCATATAATGCGTCGGTTTTGAAAGAAAAAAGTATACTAACGATTAGTTTACGACTTTTCAACTGGAATGTTTTTACGTTATGTATTATATAGCGCAGTTGTATAATTATATTATTATTATTATTATTATTATTATTATTATTATTATTATTATTATTATATTTTTCGTAGCACGACGGGAATAATTTCAGAGCCAACCCTTATTATGGCCGTCGGTGTGAAAGTCCCAGATATATATATACATACCGAAAATATTCATATATATATAATAATATATATATAATATATATATAATATATATATATATATATATATCGATTTATATATTTTTTTACCAACGTAAAAATCTTTAGAAATCATCTAAAGGTTTTTTTTTTTATTATTACTATTTTTTATGTTGGTGGTTTGTTATTCATCACATACGCAATACACACTGCATGCGTTTATGTAAGCAAATCATATACTCAACACACCTTAAAACATTATTAACGTATTAATATATAGATATCTTACATTTTCTGTATCGGCTTCTTTCGTTTTTTGACAGCGTAGATCCCTCCGGTGGCCAACATTACTCTTACAAGTTAGTGTAGCTAGTAAAGTTTCTTCTTCTTGCATGCAATTTTCAAAGAAATGCGATAAAACCCCGAGATAAGTAAAATCCCCGAAGAGAATGGATGTAGTCGACACTTAACCACCTCAGCGCGGAACTGGCAAATCCAAATGCAAAATAAATAAATAAATAAATAAATATCCGAGAAACCCAAAGAAAAAAATATATTCGGGAAAGGTTTCCTGTTACACAGTTAATAATAATGGCGTGATCAGAACAAATTTCCCTTATTCTTTTCAGTTTTTTTTTTTTTTTTTTTTTTTAAAGCTGTCACTATACAGCACCCCAAACAAAGTTTCCTTGTGTTCTTTGGTGTTGTTTTCACTCTGCACAAACCAATCCGGAGAACTGTAACACTACGGAGTTCCAAACAGGTACAGTATTGGTGCGCTTATTCTGCGCCTCCCATTCAGGAAATAGTACATTGTATAACAGTGGTTTTTAAGGTGGAACGAAAGCGAAAGGGAGTGTGCAGTTAACTGATCACGCAACGCCCTCCCGTGGTCGCATATAGGAGCTGAGTTTCTTATACAAACTGGTAGCATGAACTCACACACACATAATTGGGATTCATCCCAGATTAAGGCTGAGATAAGAAGGTAAAAACTGAACAGGTAGACCACACCAAACCCATTCCCTCCTAATAAGGAGTGTAACTATAAATTCCTCGAATTCCAGTGGCTATGTAAACAATGTTTAAATATGTACTGCCCAGCTCTGTTCATCAGTCTAATAAAGTATGTTATGTGCATATTAATTAATTGTTTAAAAAAAAAAAAAAAGTGACATTACTCAATTTACCATGGTTTCTACTTTATTCCAATAAAAACTGCAGGTAACAAAATTGCTGACCTTTGACTGACCAAATATGTAAGTTCTAACAATGTACATATCAAAAGTAATCCCGGTTCCCTGAAAGAGAAGATGACCACCATTTAATTATTTGGGATTGTCACAAAGACGGCCGGAATGGGTGACGTCAGAACCAGGAAAGGAATACACCGAGACAAGACAGATGAAGTGAAATGGTGAGGATCTTGCTTGCGCCGGTTTATTGTAAATAAAAGGTTTACACAGACAAAAGGCAGGACACGGCACATTCGCCAAAATAAAAAGACAAACAAAAACGGACTAATACTTTACAAACAGTGAGCAGATCGACACACAAACAAACATGGTGAGTTTTAAATAAACAAGTATCGTGCTGGTCCCACCAGCACGCAATAGCAATTGATTTCAAAACTCTATTCCTCCTCCTCCTCCTCTCTGTCCCGTTCCCTACTCACCAAACACCCAACCCCGAGTGGGTAAAATGTGCATCTATATATACTGTTGTGCTGGGATTCAATTAATTATTCACTTGAATCCCAGCACGTGAATTAATTATGTGCAACCTCGTGCTCACATATAAACTACTTTAAATGCACGTGAAGTGATGTACAATCACTTGCCTAAATACAATTATACATTTTTAAACATACGTGAAACACAGACCCGTTTATATCCCGTGTACCAATGCCTATACACCTACATTTAACACACCATATGCAACATATACAGAAAATACACACAGGGGCGGGCACTTTGTTATATATACCCCCCCCCCCCCCCCCCCCGTGCAAAGCACACATGGCCTCAATGGCCACCTTCCCCCTTGGAAGCCCAAAAGTCCAGCACAAAGTCCTGGGCCAGGACCGGAGGTTTCAAGGGGCCCACAGGTCATAAGGCTGTCAGCAGCAATGCTGACAACAGGGTGGCATACTCCTGCCACTCTTCTGCTGCTGGTGGCAATGGAAATGCCATCAGCAGAGACATTAATCGTCCCCAGTCTGGCTCCTCCAGCGGGGTAGTCCTGGCAGCGGAAAGGCTGCTTGGGGGGTGGTCTCCTGACCTCCCCCCTTCTTTGTAGCTGGCAGCTCCCCTTGGTGGGGCTCCGACCACAGTACTTCCAACAGCGAAACTGCTGCTGGGGTTGGTGGTCTCCAGACCTCCCCCAAGATCTCCGGCAGTGAAACTGCTGCGGGGGAAGGTGGTCTCCTGACCCCTCCCCCCTTTTTCATAGCCGGCAGCTCCCTCTGGTGGGGTTCCGGCCACACTGACCCCTGCGGCCAAGCAGAGCCGACTGCGATCCCTGGTGAAGCAGTTCCAGCGACCCCGGGCGATGCAGAGCGGCTAGCAACCCCGGGCGATGCAGAGAGGCTGGCAACCCCGGGCGATGCGGAGTGGCTGGCAACCCCGGGCGAAGCGAGGCAGGCATCCGTGGGCGAAGCGAGGCAGGTGTCCTTGGACGAAGCAAAGCAGGCATCCTTGGGCGAAGCGAGGCAGGCAGTCAGGACAAGCTGGTGTGCGGATGTTGGCCACTGTGGCAGTGGCTGCGGTGGTGCTGGCCCTCTTCATAGCCACTGCGGCCGGGCTGTTTTCCGCTGTGCTCCCCTCAGCAGACTATGCAGTGATTGCTGAGGAATGCCAGCATCAAGTCCTGGGACTGTTTCTTGTACAGGGAGAGGCAACTCCTGCTCCTCTCCCCCTGATGGTGATGGAGGCAGAGGCAGCTCCAGCTGCTCTTCTCGTGAGGGTGGGTAAAGTGATACCAGCAAGCATTCATCCTCTGCTGGTGGGGAAAGTGATACCAGCAGGCATTCATCCTCTGCTGGTGGAAAGGGACCCAGCAGGCATTCACCCTCTGCTGGTGGGGGAAGTGATACTAGCAGGCATTCACCCTCTGCTGGTGGGGGAAGTGATACCAGCAGGCATTCACCCTCTGCTGGTGGACAGGGACCCAGCAGGCATTCACCCTCTGCTGGTGGACGGGGACCCAGCAGGCATTCATCCTCTGCTGGTGGAAAGGGACCTAGCAGACATTCGCCCTCTGCTGGTGGACGGGGACCCAGCAGGTATTCACCCTCTGCTGGAGGACGGGGACCCAGCAGGCATTCACCCTCTGCTGGTGGAGGAGGCAGAGGCAGCTCCTGCTGCTCTGCTCCTGGCGGTGGACGTGGTGGAGGCTGAGGTCAGCTCCTGCTGCTCTGCTCCTGCCGGTGGAGGTGGCGGAGGCAGAGGCAGCTCCTGCTGCTCTGCTCCTGCCGGTGGAGGTGGCGGAGGCATGTAGTCTCCTGGCGGCGGAGGTGGGAGCGGCGTGTAGCCTCCTGGCGGCGGAAGTGGGAGTGGCGTGTAGTTTACCCTTATTACAGGGGACTGGTGCGGCTCTGCCTCTTTTGCAGGGGACTGGTGCGGCTCTCCCTCTGCCTTGGAAGGGGAAACCAGCAGGCATTCTTCCTCTGCTGGTTGTGATGGGGAAACCAGCAGGCATTCTTCCTCTGATGGTGGTGATGGTGGGAACAGCTACCTCTCAGGCTTTGGATTCCCGCGGTCCATCCGTCTGGAGACGTCAGTCTCTTGCATTGAACCTGTGAATGCGAGTGATGCGACTTCACAAGGTTGGTGGTCATCTTCTCTTTCAGGGAACCAGAGTTACATCCGTAACCTATCGTTCCCTTTCAATTCTAGTGTTGGTGGGGTAAGCGTGCAACCTCAAGGACCCCGGTGCCTATTAAAGGCATAGAGGGATCTGCGACATTAAGTCAGCAGAACCTGGTAAATGCATGTGGAGTAGTCCAGCTAGCCGCATTACATATAGGTCAACGAGGCACCTCTAAAAAGGGCCCATGACATAGCCATACCTTTGGCAGAGTGCACGACCACCCTCTGCTGAAGTGCTTGATCATCTGGGCCATTTAACCCTTTAACTCGGAGATGTCCCTTGCCTGGTCCACGTTTCTCGCTCTCTTTCTGCTCCTCGGGGGAGATCTAGAGCAACTGCAGGAGAACTGTAGAGCCTGTGCACAAGGAATGCTTTGCTTAAGGCTCGAAAGGCGGGGAGGGGAGGTCTGGGATCCTGAGACGGCTCTCCTAGGCTGGCCGTAAGGGTCTCGTCTGAGAAGTGCACCATTCTGCTTTGCAGGGTCTTCTCCTTGAACTTGGGGCAAATAGGGCAGGACAACCTGTCTGCTAAGGCAGCAGAGGAGTGCTCAATGCCCAAGCACTTCACCCACAGGGTGTGTTTGTCCTGCAGAGGCAATTTCCGCCTGCATGACGTGCACGGATGGAAGTTAGACATCCTCAATCGAGGTGTTGAGCTCTGCAGCGTCAAAGACAAGTGCCGAGGTGAGAAGTCCTCAAGGCAACGAGGGTGTCGAAGCACCGAGGTACCAAGGTTATGGAGCACCAGGGACCCAAGGGTCTCAAGGGTACAGGGCTTAAAAGCCTCGATGCGTTGAAGCGCTGAGGTGTATGGTCCTCAAGGACACCGAGGGTGTCGAGACACCAAGGTACAGAGGCTATGGTGCACAGGGCCACCAAGTGCGCAATTCGCATTGATCAAAAGCCTCGAAGGCATCGAAGCGCCAAGGTGTAGAGTCCTCGAGCTGCCGAGGGCGTCGAAGCGCCGAGGTACCGAGGCTCTAGAGCAGCATGGCACTGAGGGCACCGATGCACAGGATCAAAAAACCTTGAGGTGTCAAAGCACCGAGACATTCAGTACTCGTGGTATCGAGGATACCAAAGCACCGAGGCATAAGGCTATGGAGCACCGAGGCACAAAGCCACCGATATCAGGAAGCACTTGAACACAGAGGGCGCAGAGGAATTGAGGCATTGAGGCTTTAGTGCACCAAGGGCTACGGGAACCCGAGGGTACAGTGGGCATTGAGGCCTAGACACTGGGGTGCCGAAACACCAAGCACCAAGTATAGAGGGCAGAGCACCAAGGTACTGGGCTGAGTGTCTTTGTCTGGGCTGCTTACAGTTACACAACCAGGGGCAGCGAGTAGGTTGCAACGGTGTGCAGCACAGCGTGCAGACAGTTGCAGTGCAGTCACACAACCAGTGCAGCGCTAAGCTTGCAGTGGAGTGGAGCACCCAAGACCTGCAGAAAAGAGAAAGACAGAAAAGAAAAAAGACAATCTCTTTTTTTGTTACCTACCTACCGCATTATCAGTGAATGGATCAATGTGCTAACTACTCGACAATAGGCCCAAATAGGGCCTAATGGAGGATTTTTTTTTTTTTTTCTAAAACTGCAAAACAGTGGAACACAGACACTCGACAGTAAAACTGGAGTGTGCTTCTTTTTTTTTTTTTTTTTTTTTTACTGAAGTAGTAAAGAAAAACAATAGTAACACACAACCGACAGAGGCTACGCACAGCAAGTGGGCGTAGCAAGGTCGCCCAGAGCCCTCCACAACAATGGCTGCAGAGCGAGACTGGAGACGCTGACGGGTTTTGTTTTCCCTTCTTTTTTTTTTTTTGTACAGAATAGCAGTTTAAATTGCACACAGAGTGACTCTGAACAAGAGTTAAGATTTGGACATTAACCCTTTGCAGTCCAATATTGGACCAGGTCCGACATTACGATTTTCCTTTGCCAGTCCATTGTCAGACCCTGTCCGACATCATCGAAAAAACGTAAAGCACAGGTCTCTAGTCATTTTTTCTTTGGAAAAAGCCTAGAAAACCATTCAATGGCCGAGTGAGACCGAAAAAAGGGGCGTGTGAGCAATAGCCCTAGCAGCTGCAGCACACAGAGATAAGCAGACATAAACAAAGGAGGTAGCTGCTTCCACATGCAGAATATCACAGACGTTTGCAGAGTTTTTTGAGATGTTATAGTAATAGAATAATGACTTGGATCGCATTATTGAGGAGTTTGGTGATAAAACTAGTAATCAGGAGATGATTTATCATTATGCATGTCTATAAAGTGGTATGTGAAAAATACAGTGAACATGGGGTGAGGCTTTGCTGGAGATGCAGTACTGATATCGCTTTGCATTTCAATGCCTTTTAAACCGGTTTTACTCGAAAAACATATTTTAAACAGCGTGTGTAAAATAAACATTGTGTGAAAATAATTGGACCAGACATGCCTGACAAGCGTTGAATAAATGGACCGCAAAGGGTTAAAGTTGTGTTCAGACTAGGCTGAAAAAACAAGCTGTGACTGATTCCAAGCCTATCTGACTGTTGTGACTAATGCCGGGCTTACAATGCACAATTTTTGCTGATCGTCGACGAGCTGAGGAGTCGGCAACTAATTTCTTAAAATTTGGGACAAAATGAGGTTGTCAGGGTCAAAATGGTCGATAAGTGTGAGAGGGTCTACAATGCCCCGTTAATGGTTTCTGCGATCTCCCGATGCTCTTATGACACCCGACAAATTTCCAACATGTCAGAAAACTTTAGTCCCTGACAAAGCAATTTGTGAAATGTGTGAGGGGCTACAGGCTGATTTCTTGAAAAATGCTGCCAGCAGCCAATAGGACAAGCTAGCAACAATGGCGACGAAGAGAAAGGTTGTGCACCGCAAGGTGTGGAGCCTCGAAATTGAGGAAAGGATGGTGGAGATGTGGCATGAACACCTGTGTCTCTTTGACATCAGTGACATTTCCTATCATGATCGCTCACTGAAGAAACAAAGATAGAGGGAATTGTTATAACTTGTTAAAGCTGAAGCAGATACTGTGTGTGGTAGTGTGTGCTCTCCTGGCAATCAATTTCTACAGTCATTTGTGTGATATCCCTTTCAAACCCCTACTGTATGCTTGTGTTGCTAATTAAATCAAAATATGAGGAGGAGGGGTGCGCGTCTGTGTGTGAGAAATAGAGAGAATGTAGATTACGTTGTTGCATATTTAAACCTATGACAAACTACTAGTAGCCTACTATTAAAGTTGTAGTCTAGTCTATTCAAAAGCGCAACACTCGCACGTAGTACAAAATATTTATTAGTTTAAAAGTCTTCAAATTATTAATCAGAATTTGATGTTTTGATGAAGACCACTTGACGGCTAATCTCCCACACCAATCTTTTAATCTAATAAATATTTTGTACTACAAGCCAGTGTTGCGCTTTTTGAACAGATTAGATTTTATTATTTTGGATCCACCTCGGGTTCAGAGCACAGACGTCAAGGAAATAAATATTGACATTGCTATAATGTTATAACTGTTATAAACCTTTTTTTTTAAATCTCAATATTGAACATTTGTGCAGTCTATGGCCCTGAAATATAAATTCTCATGTTGGAATTTGCAGAGTATGAAATTAGCAATATCCACGGTCCTATTATACACACATAGTACTAATCAGGTGCTAAAACGTAACAAAAACAACTGTAAAATACAGGATGCACATGTTGAAATCACAAATGTATATATCAGTTTATTTAATTCGTATCGACCTCATACGAGTAATACAATGTATTTCATATTACATTCCAGTGTTTCCTCACCTCGAGCTCGCCGTAAAATCATCAGTCCGTACTGGCTACGTCTATTAAGCTAATTGCGCGTCCAAATGGATCTTCTCTGCGTTTTCTTTTCTTTTTTTTTTCTGTGCAAAATAACGCACAGACAACAGCGATCACCTCCTCACTTAAATCCATGATTCTCCCGCATGATGTCTACGATTCTGCAATGAAAGTAGGTGCAGTCCATGACAAGATATCTTGTATAGTGTGTGTAGCTTGCAATCCCAGTGAGAAATCGTAGCTCAATCGGTAAGTGTGAATGGCGCTGCGTCTCCAGATTGCAAAAATCGTGCAATGTAAACTCGGTTTAACCGTCGGATCAGAAACTGGTTAAAACAGACTGATCTGACTGTCCAGACTAACCTTCTTGTAGCGCCCCCTATGAGCTCAAATCTAAACTACTCCACTCCTTAGTTTAACCAGGAGCAAAGAGCAGCTCCCAAAACCCCATTTGATTCTGTAAACAGACCTTTGGTTCCCCACTCAAGCCCTTATCAAATAAATGATAAACACCAAGCAATCAAATTACAATCAAAATATATTTTCTAATGTCACAGATTAAAAATGATTGTTGGCAATGGTTACAATAAGAGCGACAAAAATAAGGCTGACTAACAACTTTAATACAAAATATTTACAGCAGTACCGCTTTTCACCACCAGGGGAGAAAGACAGGGAGATATAATAAACATAAATAAAGAACACACATAATATATATGTGTGTTCTATATATATAGAGAGAGAGAGAGAGAGAGAGAGAGAGAGAGAGAGAGAGAGAGAGAGAGAGAAAGAGAGATAGAGAGCTAGATAGAGAGCTAGATAGATAAATAGATACACAAAAAAGGTAAAACTTGTCAAGTGCATAAATAAATTCAGTATCAAAATATAATATACAACTACAGGATATTTAATTTGCAAAACAGACTGCACATAGCCACAAGCAACTTTGGTAAATAATCATTTGAGCAACCATTTGGGAAAGAGTTACAGTTTTTATACCAGTGTAGTACTAGATACAAAAATAAAACATAAGGAGAAAACCAGTGGCTGAGATGCACTCCTACAAAGCAAAGAACCTCTGCAATCCAGTCAGCCTCGATACAACCATGTACATTAAAAACAAAGACTGCAAAAAAAAATTAACACTTTAAGATACATGTTTAAACCAAATACCTTAGACCGAGTCATGTGGGAGTGCCCAGAAAGCCAGTCGTGGCTCGTCCTACAATCTAATTAAAAACTTTTATTTTCACAAATACAAGAAGTAAAATGATGGAAAGAGGAAATGCTGCGATGCAGAGAGCGAGCGCTCTGGTGCTGCAGCCAAATGTGTCTCCACAGCTCTGCAGACCGGAATCAGGTGTCTCTCGTTTTCCTGGGCAGATCGGTTTTTATCTGCATACGGCTCCACGACTAATTAAGGGCACTTGGCTGCAGCAATAGAGCCCCACAGGCCCTCCTGCTACACTTTGATTAGACTGAGTCTGGTTTAACTGATCTGACTGTCCAGACTAACCCTCAGATGAGACTGAGACTGGTTTAACTCTGATCTGACTGTCCAGACTAACCCTCAGATGATGCTGAGACTGGTTTAACTCTGATCTGACTGTCCAGACTAACCCTCAGATCAGACTGAAACTGGTTTAACTGATCTGACTGTCCAGAGTAACCCTCAGATCAGACTGAGACAGGTTTAACTCTGATCTGACTGTCCAGACTAACCCTCAGATCAGACTGAAACTGGTTTAACTGATCTGACTGTCCAGACTAACCCTCAGATCAGATTGAGACTGGTTTAACTGATCTGACTGTCCAGACTAACCCTCAGATCAGACTGAGACGGGTTTAACTGATATGACTGTCCAGACTAACCCTCAGATCAGACTGAAACTGGTTTAACTCTGATCTGACTGTCCAGACTAACCCTCAGATCAGACTGAGACTGGTTTAACTCTGATCTATCTGTCCAGACTAACCCTCAGATCAGACTGAGACGGGTTTATCTCTGATCTGACAGTCCAGACTAACCCTCAGATCAGATTGAAACTGGTTTAACTCTGATCTGACTGTCCAGACTAACACTCAGATGAGACTGAAACTGATTTAACTCTGATCTGACTGTCCAGACTAACACTCAGATGAGACTGAGACTGATTTAACTCTGGTCTGACAGTCCAGACTAACCCTCAGATGAGACTTTAAGATACATGTTTAAACCAAATACCTTAGACCGAGTCATGTGGGAGTGCCCAGAAAGCCAGTCGTGGCTCGTCCTACAATCTAATTAAAAACTTTTATTTTCACAAATACAAGAAGTAAAATGATGGAAAGAGGAAATGCTGCGATGCAGAGAGCGAGCGCTCTGGTGCTGCAGCCAAATGTGTCTCCACAGCTCTGCAGACCGGAATCAGGTGTCTCTCGTTTTCCTGGGCAGATCGGTTTTTATCTGCATACGGCTCCACGACTAATTAAGGGCACTTGGCTGCAGCAATAGAGCCCCACAGGCCCTCCTGCTACACTTTGATTAGACTGAGTCTGGTTTAACTGATCTGACTGTCCAGACTAACCCTCAGATGAGACTGAGACTGGTTTAACTCTGATCTGACTGTCCAGACTAACCCTCAGATGATGCTGAGACTGGTTTAACTGATCTGACTGTCCAGACTAACCCTCAGATCAGATTGAGACTGGTTTAACTGATCTGACTGTCCAGAGTAACCCTCAGATCAGACTGAGACAGGTTTAACTCTGATCTGACTGTCCAGACTAACCCTCCAGACTGACTGGTTTAACTGATCTGACTGTCCAGACTAACCCTCAGATGAGACTGAGACTGGTTTAACTGATCTGACTGTCCAGAGTAACCCTCAGATCAGACTGAGACAGGTTTAACTCTGATCTGACTGTCCAGACTAACCCTCAGATCAGACTGAAACTGGTTTAACTGATCTGACTGTCCAGACTAACCCTCAGATCAGACTGAGACGGGTTTAACTGATATGACTGTCCAGACTAACCCTCAGATCAGACTGAAACTGGTTTAACTCTGATCTGACTGTCCAGACTAACCCTCAGATCAGACTGAGACTGGTTTAACTCTGATCTATCTGTCCAGACTAACCCTCAGATCAGACTGAGACGGGTTTATCTCTGATCTGACAGTCCAGACTAACCCTCAGATCAGATTGAAACTGGTTTAACTCTGATCTGACTGTCCAGACTAACACTCAGATGAGACTGAAACTGATTTAACTCTGATCTGACTGTCCAGACTAACACTCAGATGAGACTGAGACTGATTTAACTCTGGTCTGACAGTCCAGACTAACCCTCAGATGAGACTGATTGGTTAAACAGACTGACACTCAGTTTGGTCTGAGACTGGTTATACTCAGGCCTGCTGGGGAGTGGGTCTTCACAAGATCTTTCACAAAGAAATACAGAACTAAATAAATATAATACTGTACTGTAATAGAGGTATCTTTTTGTGTAGTTGGTGCACATTTTCATGGTGGTCCATTAAGGACAGGGATTTTTTTTTTTATACCAATTTCATATCGATATCAATTATAGAAGCATTCTGATATACTGAGAGCCGAATATAATTTTGCGAACTACGACTGTAATTCCTATCTGGGATCAAACATCAGACAACTGTCACCATAAAGCATTTGTCATTTATGGTTTTTCAGATTGATTAAATAAAGAATGTGAACAGAATGATTTAAGACCAGTATGGTTATAACAGTTCTATGGTGAAGTGATCTGAGATCAAACAGCCTGGACATCAGCTATCATAAAAGTGGGTTAAAGAGAGACACACGTTTCCTTTGCTTGCATATTCTAAACAGGGAAACCCCATCAAAGTGTTTCAATCCAATAAGTGTGATTTTTTTCCCCCTTTTTTCCCATTCTCTTGTTCCAGCTTAATAGAATCTGACCGATTATTGTCTTTTTTGTTTGTTTGTTTGTTTTTGTAAATTAAACAAAAAATCTAACAATTCAGTGCTGGGATAAATATTCAAATACCCAAACAAACACTGCAGCAAATATATTCAGAGTCAAACTGACCATGTTCATGTTCTGTAACTTAAAATTATAAATGACTGCATCATTATGCAAAGGAATTCAATGGAGAGATGACATCTGAAATCAATTATGCATTCTACTGTTTATAAGGTCATTTGATAGGATTCTGGGTTTATTTTACTCCAAATAGATTTTTTTTTTTTTTTTTTTTTTTACTGTAATATGGTATGAATTATACATTTCTCCAGCTAAATGAAAATAAATGAAGCTTTGAATATTTGTTTGAACTTTGAAAGACTAGCATGAAAAAATTTATGTTGATCCCAGATCCCAATGTTATATACAGTATCTGAAAAGAAAAACACATTGGAAATGTGAAAAAACGGCAAGTTATCAAAAGTACCCAGCCATTTAAAGTGGAGATGTCAAAAACATAAGCCAAGTTTCTTGAAAAATTGTTTCTACTAACTTGGTTTGTGTTTTTGATGCAAGTCTGATCTGCTTTTATTGTGCCTGAAAAACACAAGCCAAGTTAGTAGAAACAATTGGGGCAACCTTGGCCCTCATCGGTTTTACAGCTGTGCCTTTTGCTTTGTGCTGGGTAAGATTGCCCAATGGTTTCTTAAAACTTGGCATGTGTTTTTGATTTCTCCACTAAATGGCTGGGCAGTTTTGATAACTTAATTCTTTTTCACATTTCCAATGTGTTTTTGTTTCAGATATCACTTCTTTTTTCACTTAATGGATAATAACACACACACACACACACATTATGGGAATAGCAAAATTGTTCAACCTATATTTAGGGAATATATTGCTGTTTGGAAAGGGTACATGTAAATAGTAGCCTAGTCTGTTGAAAGGGTTGAGATGTGAATCTATGTAGCATAGCAGTTATGTAGTTGGTGTAGTGACAAGGGATGGTCATCATTCTGTGCATGAAAGTAACAGAATTGGAATATACAGGGGGGAGTCTTAAACCATTCTCTGTGTCTTCTTGGTTTCTGATCTCCAGCTCCCCACACTGTCAAAGAATGCTTTTAAAAAGAGTCGTAAACTAAATACTGGACACATGGCTCATCTTCACGATCGCTGAATGAACCATTCGGTGCCACATGCCAAACAATTCTAGACGGGAACCAGAGTCATGGGAGCACACATGCTCGACTTCACCGAAGGCAGGGAAGAACAAATGTTCTGAATAATGGCTAAAATCATCTTCTGAGGAAGGGCCCTGCCGTCTGTCCTACGAGAGACTGGATCATTAACAGGATACTGCATTAATCGGAAACAACTCAAGCGGACATTCACTCCATCAGTCCAGAGCAGCCAGGAACTCTGAGTGAGTGAAAATCAGTTTGTATCGTACGCAACAAAAATATATAGTTAAAAAGATTGTTTTATTACCACTTTACAATTGTGGATACATACATAACATCTACAATACCCAGATCAGTAGTTTTCTAATAACTGGTACAGGCCCTATAAATAGAAAAGACACAGACACTGATATACAACGTGATATATACAGCTATGGCTAAAGTTTTGCATCACCCTACAGAATGAACTAATTCTGCTTCATAAAGTCGAATGAAACATGTTGAATAATGTTAAACGTATTGAATTATGTTAAACTTTGAAGTTTCCATATACTTCACGATAAACTGACAAAAAAAATGTTATGTTAAAAAATGTTTTTAAAAAATGTGACATTTAAAAATCTAACATGAAATACTGTGTTACCGGTATTATTATGGCTTCAACTAGATTTTTGCAATATAATTTTATAATTTCTTTGATTTCTTTGTAGATTTTTTTTTCGTAAATTCTCCTCCCTCACAGCATATAAATAGCAGAGTACATGAAGAAGAGGAGAAGGCAGCTGAGAATCAGAAACCAAGCATGTGAGAAGAAGGCAGCAGAGAATCGGCCACTGGGCGTGTGTGTGAGAAAGCGGAATGTGGAAAGCAGTGAGCAGCACTGTTTGCTGAAAAGCAGCAAGTTTGTTTTGGTTTTGTACTAAAGAAGTAAAGCCACAGGAATAAATCTGAACACAAGAGCCAGCGGGATTGATGTTTTGGAGAAACTGCTTTTGGGGAAAAGAATGGGACTTTTGAACCAAAACGAATGCTGAGGAAGACAGCGCTGTGGTCGGCCTATGGAAGTGAACAGGTCATATATTGATTTCCCTTGTGTTTTTTCAGTGGACTTAATGTTTTCTTTAAAGATTTAATTTTTTCAATATGAGTTGGCAAACTCGTTTTTTATTTAAGGAATGTTTTTGAAACTAAAAAGAACTGCTGTACTTTATTTTTTTAAACAAAACTGTGCTAAACATATTTTTGATTGTCTAGTACCTCTCAAAAATACTTTTTTTTTTACTTTTTGGACTCTGCATAAATTCCTGCTTTGCTTCATTTTGCATGTTTATAGTGCCTAGAATCCTGTTTGAATGTATGTTTGTCTAGTCGAAATGAAGCATTTGTCGTTGTGGATTTTGCTTCATAACTCCCTTTACACTGGTTTCTGTGCTGTTTAAATGTTGCATTTGATTGTGTGCTTGTTTAGCAGCATATATTTTTCCTCACTGTTTGAATACATACATTTGTGTCATTGCTGCATATTTTCATTACTATTGGAGTTTTTTTTGAGTATGTGCTGAGGAGGCTCTCATTGATTTTTGCATATTGAATTACATACTGCTTTGAAGTTTCCATATACTTAACCATAAAACACGATTAATGACTTAGGAACGGAAACGAATATGAGAACGGAGAGTACTTCACAAAAGACCAAGATCACCAAGTTCAAGATCTGCAGTTTACAAAGACATGGAACTCCAAGTTGGTGTCTGCAGCTGGAGCAAGGCAACAACGGTCAGGGGTTTGAAGATTCATCAAGGGAGAATGAAATGCTTGAGGGAGAAGGGACAAGGGCCTCGCATTGATCAGTACTTCTTACGAAGTCAGTTAAGTCAGTCGAATGAAATCCAGTGACAGGATGCAAACCACAGTTCACAGGATATCAGCACCCCTGTCATAGACGTGAGGAAGAATTGCATGGATAAAACTAGCAATGAACCTAATGATCCATGCGAACCCGGTCAGACGAGCCAGTGTAAGAGAGAAAAAAACCTCAACGGGCACAAGCCTGGAGTTAAATAGCAAGAGCTTGTGAGAAAACTGCATGGGACACAGTAAACACGGATCTCTGTTTTACTATGGAAAGGTTAAATGGAACAATTGAAAAGAAGCATGGATAAATTGGGGACATCATCTACGCATATGGAAGCGAGAGGTTTGGAATTGAAAAAAAAGGAAGGAAAAAGTACAAACTATTCCTGGAAAGTCTGGATGGCAGCAGGAGATTGAACACTTAGTTAGAGAAAGGAGGCAGTTGAGTAAGCAATGGAGAAAAGTAAAACAAAGTCAGAAGGGGGAACGGAAACGCTACAAAAAGAGCGAGCGTGTGAGAACTAACTTTTATAAAGATCCATTCAAATTTGTAAAGAAGATATTCACCAGTGAGAAAAATGGCACACTAAAATCATTTAAGTTTGAGCTGGAGATAAATTTGGAGTAAACACATACAGATTAAAAAAGGCAGAAGCCTATGTCAATTCCTTCAGATATCCCACCTATCAATCCACCCAAATACCAAATGGAGGACTGTGCACCTAAGTAGAAAGAAGTAGAGCAAGCTGTGAAAAATGCAAGGGCATCATCATCTCCAGGGCCTAATGGAGTTCCATACAGAGTGTAGAAGAGTGCTTCTGGAGTTCTACGAATCCTGTGGAAATTGATGAAAGTGGCATGGGAAAAACAGGTTATACCAAGAGCGTGGTGCCAAGCAGGTGGACTCTTTCTACCAAAAGAAAAAGATTCTATAACAATCGGATAGTTTTGTCCTATTTCTCTATTAAATATAGAAGGCAAGATTTTCTTCAGCATTATTGCTCAGAGATTGTCAACCTACCTATTAAAGAACAGATTAATTGACAATTCAGTACAAAAAGCAAGCATTCCAGGTTTCCCAGGATGCTTAGAACACATCAGCGTATTCTGGCAACAAATTCAATCAGCAAAAAAGGAGAGGAAGGCGCTCCATTTGACATTCCTGGATTTGGCTAATGCATATGGTTCAGTGCCACATGAACTTCTTTGGACAGCATTTGATTTTTTTCTGCATACCGATGACAATAACAAATTTAGTGTAAGCCTACTTTGGAGATTTGCAATTCAGTTTTTCAACTTCAGAATTCAGCACTACCTGGCAATGCCTAGAAGTTGGAATAATGGCAGGATGTACCATTTCTCCACTGGCTTTTACCATGGCAATGGAAGTAATTATTAGGGCATCAAAATGGGTAGTGGGAGGAGCGCGCTTGGCTTCTGGAATGCAACTACCACCAATTCGAGCATACATGGATGATATGACAACAATGACTACAACAGTAGCCTGCACTGATCGATTATTGGGCAAATTAACCAATAACATTGAATGGGCATGAATGCAATTCAAGCCCACTAAATCAAGGCGTATCTCTATAATTAAAGGTAAAGTAGTCGATATAAGGTTCTACATTAATGGTGAGGCAGTACCAACAGTGTCTGAGAAGCCAGTGAAAAGTCCAGGGAGATGGTAGGACGGGAATCTAAATGACTCAGTTTGTGTGGGAGAAGTCAGACAACAAACAGTGGAAGGGTTGAACAGCATAGACAGCAGCGCTGTACCGGGCAAACTCAAACTCTGGTGCTTTCAGTTTGGTCTACTGCCAACACTGCTGTGGCCACTGACTGTGTACAAGGTTTCCTTGACAACAGTTGAGAAGCTGGAAGCTTTAATCAGTTCATACGTCAGGAAATGGTTAGGAGTTCCACGCTGCCTCAGCAGAGTGGGACTTTATGGTAAAGAAATACTGCAGCTACCAATCTTTGCTCTAACCAAGGAATTTAAGTGCGTCAGAGTCCGACTGGAAATGTCATTAGTAGATTCACGCAACAAATGTGTAAGGGAGGCAGCACCTGTGTTGAAAACTAGAAGAAAATGGGCAGCATAGAAAGCTGTGGAAGATGCTAAGGCTGCCCTTCGAATCGGAGATATTATAGGACGAGTTCAGCATGGAAAGGGAGGTCTTGGTCTCAGTTCAGCTCCTCCTACATGGCACAAGGCAACCCCAGCTCAATGTAGGAAGCTGGTAGTCAATGAGGTGCAAAAGCAGGAGGAGAGGATCAGGTGTGTAAAGGCCGTTTCCCAGGCCAAGCAGGAAGAATGGATGAGATGAGAGAGTGTGGAACAATGCAAGATTGGCTGGCAAGACCTATGGACAATGGAACAGAGCTGGATCAGTTTCCTCATCAGTTCAACATATGATGTTCTCCCATCACCACAGAACCTAAACCTCTGGGTGGGTGAGGATCCCTCATGTCCTTTGTGTCCATCACCTGCAACATTAAGTTTTGACAGGATGTAAGGTGGGTCTTAGCCAAGGACTGTTTACTTGGCGCCATGACCAGGTGCTGCGATGTTTGGCCTTAGCATTGGAAGACAAGCGTAACCTGACCAATAAGTTGCCACCAGTTCCACCAAAGCATTACACACAAAAGTCAATATTCCTCCGTCCAGGAGAGCAACCACCAAGAAAAGGTGTTAAAACCAAGCCCCGTCCAGGACTACTGGAAGCTGTTAGAGACAGGAAAATGCTGGCAGATGTTGGTCAATGTCTTATTTTTTCACCTGAGATTGCCACCACTAATCTTCGACCAGACTGGTCTGGATCAGCATGCCTTGTTCATCTGGTAGAGTTAACAGTGCCATGGGAGGATGCTGTGGATGAGGTGAATGAGAGGAAGAAACTTTGGTATGCTCAACTAGCTGCTGAAGCGGAACAGCGAGGATGGAGTGGAGTTTACCCAGTGGAGGTGGGTTGTCGAGGATTTGTGGCACACTCTACAACCTGGTTTCTCAGATATGTCGGGTTCAGTGGCCAAGAGTTGCGTTGCACAGTGAAGAACTTATCTGAAGCAGCAGAAAGGAGCAGCAACTGGTTGTGGTTGAGACGGAAAGATTCTGGATGGGGATCTCAAGCACAATAGAAAGAAAGCAATGCTAATGTACGGGTAAGTAAGCTGGGCTGAGCTGAGTGGGGGATGGAGGATGATGATGATGAGATGCCAGAATCACTGTTGAGCCCTCTTGAGGTGTCTTGGGCTAGTCGACAAAACACAGAGGAGGGAAGGTGCCCACTTGAAGACCCCAGAGATGTACCCTACTTAGCTCAATCCAAATGGTTGTCATGCTGATGAGCTGGGGAGACCACACTGGGTTGATTCCCGGAGCCAGCATCACAGCCGTTATGTGTGCTGATGCGCTAGGGAGACCACACTGGGTTGATCCCCGGAGCCAGCATTGCAGTCGTTGCGTGTGCTGATGCGCTGGGGAGGCAAAATGCGCGGATCCCTGGAGTCAGCATTACACTTCAGCAATCAACACCAGACAGAAGGATATCTACATCATCAGATGGAAAGCAATGAAATTGGATGGAGATGCAGATGGATCACACTAGTTTACTGTAAAACTACATCTTGATGCTTATCTTGGAGAGAGCCAAGTTCATGTTCATCTACTCTCATGTAATGGAAATCTTGTCCAAAATCTAACTACGGTATACCATTCCCAGTCTAATTTCACTGAACGAGTGAATAGAACCCTGAAGACCGTGATTTCTGCCTATGTGGAGGGTCAACATAATAAGTGTGACCGCTACTTGGCAGAGTTCAGGTTTGCAATCAATGTGACAAAGCAGGAGACTATTATATACTGCATATGCCTGCTGAGCTGAACTTTGGAAGAATGCTTCGAGGACCTATAGAGGTAACCTTGGAGGGTTCTCCAGACAATCATGATCAACCTGCTTATACTACATTGGAAAAAATGTCCCAGTTGAAGGATCATGTAAAAGAAAATGTTAACAAATCCAGAAAAAGAAATTATGACAAAACAAATAGAGACATCCAGTAGCAACCCCAGGCTGGGGTTGATTAGAGTAATTAACAATCAATCAGCATCCAGGCACCTGACATAAAAGGAGGCCTCAGTTCTCCATTAAGAGAGGAGGGAGCTGTGGAAGCAAGCTGGTGGTTTTTGGGTTGCTGTTGGGGTTTTTGTTTTGTTTTTTTGTGGGGGGGGTGCTTCGTTGTTGTATTTTCTGATCCAGTGAAGGCATCACCCAGCCTGGAAACCTTTATTTTTGTAAGTCTTCTTCTGTGTCTTTCTATTTGTGCTTAAATCCCTTTGTTTTGGCCCTTGTGCCCTTTTATTTTGTGTTTATTTGTAATAAAAGTATTATTTCTTTGAATTGGCCAGCCTGTTGCAGCAACTCTTACAAATAAGATAAGCTATTTTCATATAGCTTTTTTGTTGTAAATTAAGTCAAAATCCTAAAACTTGGTGACACCATTTTTGGTCATAGCTGTAAATATCCAGACTTAATTGGCAAGGCAATCCTCATAAATATAGTAGCAAAACATGTTTTTTCCTGATAAATATGTATTTTGACATGCTTTCATGAGAGAAGATATCAAAATGAATCCACTGTAAGACTTTTGTAAAAGCATGGAAAAATGGTTAAAAATAAAGTACCTTATTTTCAATGTGGACAGCAACTGCTGGTGTGCTTGGTGATCTTATGGAATGTGTAAATGCTAAGGTGCATTGCATTTTAATTATACTGTAAACATGTATGCACACTTTCAAAAAATGTTTATTAAAAAAATTACAAATTTGATCCCAAAATGAAATACCTTGTATGTAATTCAAAGTACACTGTACTTCTCTAGCAGTTCGCTATAATAACATTGAAAAAAAATATTTCTAGTCATTTAGAAACTGCTTTCTGGGCGTAACAAGTGGGCATGTGTTTTTACAAGATTCTGTCTGCCAAACAAGGCTGCAGTGAGGCTGACTGTTGAATAACACACAATATTGTACTTGGTGTCAAAGAGCTGGAAGCTGTACAATTAAAAAAAAAAAAAAAGTAATAGTGAATGCTTTGACTGCTTTATTTATCGCCACCAGGGCTTATGAGAAATTGTTGGGTATATGTGTGTTTAACAAAATGCTGCTCGTTATATAGTTTATATGCAGTATACATCCCAAATGACTACACTGCTGGCTTAATGAGGTCTATGGGCTCTGAAAGATACCCACAAAATAAATTACAGTATTCAGGTGAATTAACAAGAGACATGTTATGTAGCCTTGCCCCTAATTCTTTTTTTAAATAATGAATTACTAGGGGTGTGCAGATACTCATATTTTTAAAGTTGGTCCCTTTAATGAGTTAAGTTATTAGGTATTGATGAAATCCAATAAAATGTATTAATTGCTCAACATAAATCAAAGTCGACCCTCGGATGCCCTTGTTTACACAATCATTTAGTATCAACCAATAACAATGAGTGTAACCTGTCATGATCAAACTGAAACCACTAATATTTGATCTTTTTTAAATAAAATCATTTTGATTTTGCTTTGCTTGTTTCCTTAGAAATGCATCAGTGCTGCAGTGAATTGTGGGATTGTAGTTTAACTGATTAAATGTGACAGAGAAATGCATCTCCCAGTATACACTAGATAATTCAGTACAGCTGTAAAAATGGTGTGCCTGAGTTAAAACATGTTTCAGCAATGGTACCGGATGCTAAGCATGGTCTAGCAATGGTAAATGGGAGTTGACTGTGTTAATAATTCATGGGTTAATGTGACAGGGTGCAGCCTGTCTTTGTTTTGTGGTGTTTAGAGTGGATGTGAGTCTGCTGTGTGGATCTGAGTGAATGAGTATGTGTGAAAGATGCTGCAGCTGAGGTGTGAATTGCCCAGTTAACTGCAGCACCTGTATAAAAGGGAGTGGTTGGGAGTGTGTGAGAATGAATGAATGAGAATGTTGTGTTTAGAATTTATTGTTAAGTGTTTTGTGTTTGTTCTGTTTATTTGGCCATTGTGCCTTTTTGTTTGGTAATTTGTTTAATTAAAAGTATTTTATTTGCTGCACTTTGTCTCTGAGTCTCCTCACTTTGGTTATCCTGTCACAGTTAACCATGGAAAAGCATTGTGTAAAGGAGTGACCAGCATTACTGTGTTGTCTAGTATTCCGCTTCAACCCAAAGGGTGCAGTGCTTTTCCTAGTTTCTTAATTAACAAATTCAAAATCCTCTAACTGCACATTTGTCAAGCAAGTAAATAAATACATTAAAAACAACATAAGCCAGAAATATCAGGGTTATCATATTCCCAAGAACAGGAAATTAAGGCAAGTTGATCCCAGCAGGGGGCAGTGTGGGGTCAGATAGCGGTATCTCAGCAGCAACAACAGGGCTACTGCACAAATAAACTCAATGCAAACTGACAATATGAATTCTAAAGGATGATAAACACACAGGTTTCCATTCGTGGTGCAGGGACTGTATTCTTCCTCAGACTGACATCTGGCATTTATAAAGTTTGGTTATTACATCCATATTGGTTTGAATAACTCAATTCTAAAGGGATCCCCAAACCCATCTCTATTTTATTATCCACTCACTCCCCCAGTTAACAAATGTCATCTGAAAACCTATTTTAATTAAAGCTGTTAAGCTGATGTGGCTTTGGCAATACCTTATTGAAATCTACAGAGTAAACTAACCATTAACAAAAAATATGCCTTGAATTGTCTAATAGAACCATATTTATTGTATTTCCCACCAAGCTCTGCTAAATAATATTGTCACATTCCCATCTGCCATGGAATTTAAAGTTAATTCTTATGGCAAAATAAGATGTAATGGATTGTTCAGATATCTGCCGTTTGGGTTTACTGAGAGCTGCTTCATGACTCATAATAAATACTAACAGCCCATATGAGTTTTACACCTGGTACCCCCACGCTGTTACAGGACCTATTCATTTTGCTGTGCTTCCACTGATACACCACTGCTGTTGTTTAAACATGTAAAAAGCACTACCCTGACCGCAAGCATCCTCGTGGCACGCCCCAGAGCTGACATTTGAATGGGGTTTTGCTGATAAGATCAGAAATGTCCCTGAAGACAAGTGTCATAGTCAGGTGTTACAGTTGCTTTTGTAAACCAGTCGTGCCTGTAACTCCGACCCACTCCCTCTGAAACCAGAAGCATGACTTGCTTATATCAGTTCCTTGCCTGTTCCCCCAATTCTGTTTGCTTTCCTCTTGTGTCACATTGAAGCCAAATTATTTCAGCTTCAGGATAGTTGTACTGGTATGTAACAAAAATTATTCTGACATTACTACATATTCAGGGTAGGACCTGAATTAAATTGAAATGTATTCATCATCATTGATTTATATATATAATATATATATATATAATATTATGATTATCATCAAATTATATAATATATAATATATATATATATATAATGAATTATAGTATTAATTTGATTTAATCTAGGCCCTTAGTTGTTTAAAGAGTAAGAATCTTCACATTGTATTTTCTTAGGGTTTTTTCCCTCTATTTTTGGTTCTAATTGCAATAATTATATATGTGTTTTTATATATTTTTGCTTATGTGTTAGGGTGTTTTCACTTGAGTTCAGAAACTTCTTGTCAGCTCTAGTTGACTGCCATAGATATATGTAACCCAGGCTAGACTAGCAAAAGTCTCTATAGAAGAAAGAACCAATGCCATCTAGTGATCTGCCACTTTAGATCAAGTTTCCTTTTGATTTGCTTGAATTAAACTGCTATGTGCTAGATAGTGCTGGTGCTTAATAATTTAAAATTTTTACTGATCTAGACTACATTACATATCTCTGTGGCAGGTAACTTAAATGGAAGAGTTCCTGAACTCATAGTCAAAGCACCTTAACATAGATGTATCCAAACATAAAGAAAGCAACACAATATTTGCAAGTAATTGCAAAAATAACAAAAATGCAAAAAATAATGATTGCAAACATCATAAAAATATGAGGACAGCAATTCTTCTTACCCTTATCTTTTTATAATGTTTGTCATCTGAAGCTACTTAGCCTTTCCTGACACTTTTGTTGTGTTACTGAACTGAATAAATGTCAATTAAATAATCTGTCTATCTAAATAATAATACACTTTCAGGGATGTATTAGCAATGGCAAAACAAATGTAGCATGAAAAAACATTCATGATAGAAATAAGTTATGGGTACAATAGTCATAAGGGAAGCAAAGGTTATAGCCAAATTTGTGTTGTACATTGGTATACTGCACCACAACCAAACCATGTTCAAAATTTAGCTCACACAAATGTCAATTGTCTGACCATAGAGTTTAAGAACACAGCACATCACAACCAGCTATTATTATACCATGGAGGAGCAGGATGCCATCACAGGCAACAATGGAAATGGTAAGAAATGGAATGTAACACCCTGGTTGTCATTCCTTTAGCTTCACCGTTATTACTGGAGATTACTGTACTATAGTGTATCAGAGTTAAGGCTTTGTCATTTTAATAGAAAGGCTCTATTCTTTCTGGGTAAGTCCCTACAAGTTTCACAGTAAACCACACTCTTGCTGAAAGTTCATCACCTTCTTCATATTCCACTGTGCATTATCACTGAGGCCACAAGAAACTGTGGGGGATCTGTATCTTAGCTCATTGAAAGTGACTCAGCTACAAGGATTGCAGCAGTGTCACTCAAAGGGGGTGTCTGGCAAATGTATTGTATACATTTGTGTGGTAGTGCTTGCAATGGGGGCCAGAAATATACTATCAGTCAGACGTAGTCGGCCTGCACTGATGCAGGAATTAGGTGAGACCAGTAAAAAAGCCAGTCTTATAATGTGTAGTCAGTGGGGATGGGGTTAAAACCCCTTCCCTAGAACCCTCGTGGGAATGTGGCTGGAGCCTTAAGGTAATTATTGTATTAAATTAGATAATTAAGGCTCCAGCCACAGACAAAAGGCGACCTCCAGGCTTATTGGGAGGAGAGTGTCAGAGGTGAGACATGAGTCTAAATGAACAGAAAAACAATTGCTATATCGAAAATATACTTGTTTAAAAGTGTTTGTGTTTGTTTTACTTTGGCCAGGGTGCCCTTTACTTTGTTTTGTGTGTTCGTTTTGTTTAATTATTAAGTACTAGTGCAGCAGGACCTCTTTGCCTGCACAAAACTTGTTATTGTTTCATTTCCTGGTCTGACGACACCACCCACACTCACCACTCAAGCCACCTGTTCACAGGGCCCTATGCATATTTTAGCAAATAGTGTTATTGGCATATTGGTTAATACTAGAACCACCGCACCCGCAAAATGTGCAGCTCTATTTTAACCGCAGATCTCTAGTTGTTTTTTCCTCTGGAAAAAGTAGAAAAACCATTCAATGGCCGAGTGAAACCAATAGGAGCCAAATGAAGCTGAAAAAGGGACATGTGAGCAATAGCGCTAGCAGCTGCACCACAGAGATAAGATGGACACAAACAAAGGAGATAGTTGTTTCCGCATCCAGAGCTCAAAGAATATCATGAACATTTGCAGAACTTTTTGAGATGTTATAGTAATAAAATAATGACTTGGATTGTATTATTGAGGAGTTTGGTGATAAAACGAGTGATGAGGATTTATCAGTATGGGGAGAGGATTTATCAGTTTATAAAGAGGTATGTGAAAAATACAGTGAACAAGGGGCTGGGCTTGGCAGGAGATACAGTACTGAGTTTCCTTTTCCGATTCAATGCCTTTTAAACCTATTTTACGCCGTGCTTATGAAAATAAATTGGACCTGACGCTCCTGACAAGCACTGAATAAATGGACTGCAAAGGGTTAAAACGGCTTTGATATGAAAAACAAACAATTGGATACAACTTAATATTTTTATTTATGAACATCATACATAACATTTTCAGAGGAGAAACATTGTATTTATTTTGAAAATGTAACTTTGTTCTTATTATTTTCAAATAGAGCACATGAAAATCTCATAAAATAAACTTTACACAATAAACTTCTGTGTAAACAGGTGTAGAAGGCTGTATGCACATATAACATTATAAAACATAAATAACTAGTCATAAAAATAGCATAAAACAAAGCTATAACATAATTATGCAACATGAAAGTTCTTTGAGGGAAACAGAGTTCAAAGGCTCTGTCTGTCTGTTCAGAGTTCTATTACAGCTTAGTACAATCTACACAGAAAACATGCTTTTCAACTGTATCAGCGCATTTGCCACAGGCTGCCTTTTCACAATGGGTGTAGACATCAAAAGTTCTGTTTTTATTGCATTTATCAACCTGGTATTGTCTTTTATTCTGTGTGCCAATGGGCATAGTGCTGGCTGAAGGTTGAGGGGCATTTGTATCTCTTATCAAAATGTTTCTGCCATAGCTCCAGGGCTAACTGCAAAATGAAGTCACTCTGTGTTGCTGGTGCACTACTTGTACAAAACCAAAGCGTTGATGGCTGCCAGGTCCAAAACATTATAAAAAACAGCCACAAGCCACCTGTAAGCAGCACCTTTGAGAGAATACAGCCGTGCTATTTTATCTAATATATCCACAACGTACTTCATTGCATTGTAAAATGCAACAGTCTCTCGTTTAGGCTTTCGTTTAGTATCAGTCCCAATTGTCACTGATTTGTGCAGAGAGCTTAGAATAGCACTTTTGTTTTTTTTACACCTGTAAGTTGCGTAGCTATGTCACACTGTATTGTGATTCAGTGTGTATATTTTGTGACAACTGCTAATAATAATAATAATAATAATAATAATAATAATAATAATAATAATATATGATATGTAGAAAGAATACCATTAGTGTTTCAGCACTCGTCAGGAGTATATAATATGTTCTTTCACAATTACTTTGATTTTATTACAAACCCCAGACTGAATTGTTGACTATATTGCATTGATTTCAATATGCTACATAAACTGTGAGTCTGGCGGTTGAAGAAGCAAGTACTTATTCATTTTTAAGATTCTGCAGCTGAAACATTGTATGGGTATTTAATTCAAATATTTAGCAACACTTAAGAATGGACATGCACGAGATATTCACATACATAGAGATATTTAAATTTGAATTGCAAAAGCCGTTCAAAAAGAGGCTATCGTGGTGTTAATCAGGACCTGCGCTGGGGAGAGTGTGAGTGGAGCGGAGCGAGCAAATTGTATATGGCATGTGGGAGTGGAGAGGGGTAGTTGCTGGAGTGGACATTTACAGCACGCTCTTTCACAGCACTAAGAAGAACTGAGCGCGGTTATATTGTTCTTAAATGCATGTTCGGCCATGGACTTTACACAAACAATTCAAACAAATAAGGTGACAAATACAGATGTAGTGCATGGTAACCATTTCATGGGGCGGGAGCCACAGCTGCGAGAGGAAAGGAATGCTTTTTGCAACTTAGGATGAGAGTCTCAACCACTAGGACAGGGAAGAGAGAAAAGAATGATTTGTACTCCAACCGAGAGCCTTCCCTATGAAGTCGAGATTGGCCCTATCAGCCTCCGGACCCCTGAAACATAGATTCCTCCAACTCCTCGTAGAGTTTTTATAGGATTGGCTTCGCATCTGGGTCCTAGTTACTGATGGGTTCGACCCTCAGAAGACAGAAGGGTTCATTCAAATACTTGACTTAAGGAAGAAAAGAATAATTTGTTAGTTATGGGACTCGAGCACTAAGAGTATGAGGGCCACGTCCCGAGAGGATAAAGGAGGAAGTAAGACAGAGCCTTATTTCATGAGGCGATATAGCACACAAGCTATGAAAGAACATTGTGGTTGTAGGTCCCCTCTGACCACACAAAGAACGAGTTACTGGAACTCTAGGTCGGGGAAGTGAGACTCTCTATCCTCCCAAAGAATGGACCATCGGCTCCCACTGAAACTGTACTTGTGAGGACAAACAAAGACCATGTGCCAATGTATAATATAAAAGCAAGAAAGGACAAACATGACAAACAAATAACTAAAGCTAGATGGTTAGTGGGACAGGCTATGTGACTGCCATCTTCTCGGCGGAGAGGGAAAAAACCCTTCTATTAGGGGAAAACCTCTGGTGGTTCTGGCATAGAGGGCGCCCCCACTCCAGGCATCCTAGCTATAGACTGGAGTGCTGCAGTAATATTGGATGGTAACAATCGGATGTAGGAGTTGACTGCTGAAGAGTGCCAATGCCCCATGGTCTTGATCAGGTGATGGCTGATGCGGGTTTCTTCTTCTGAAGAGGCTGCACCAATCCTGAAGGAGTGTGAGGTGTAGAAATGGGGAGAAATACCTGCTCTGATAATGAAAGCAAAGAGATGGGAAGATAACCAATGTCTGGTAATGATGCTTTTAGAGCAGTCAATGAAGAGGGGGTCTAAGGAAGTGAAAGACCTGTTAATGGAGATGGCAGAGAGGGGAGTCTATCTTTGATATTTGGATGAATTGACCTTGGTGGAGTTGATCTGTCTTGGATGCTCTCAGGAATAGGATGTAATGCATGTCTGGAACTAAGGAGATGTCTAATAGGTGGATACTTATAGCTGTGAAATTGGATGATTAGGTGACTGTGAATTCTGAACTTCTCAAGAATCCAAAGGGGGTGGTTAGGCACATTGCTTCCATGACGATGTCATCGAATGGACTGAAACATCCTGATCTGAGAATTTATATATTGGTGGTTATGGGGCGTCTAGAAGAAGATGCAGGGGGAGGCTCTTGGTGATTCCTTGGAGTGTCAGACATATTACTGGGATGGAGAGAAGGGTCGGCGAGGGGATGGACATGCTGCGGAAGTGGATTTGAATTCCTGATATGTAGGTTTTTATAGAGGTTGGGGATCAGTGTGTCCTGAGTGTGAACGATGAAAGCTATAATTCAGTTTTCATTAAAAGGAGTGTGGTATTTCCTGTTCTGAGTGGTAGAGAAAGGTAGAGAAAGCTGCCCAGCCTGTTGCATAAGAGGAGCGAGTGGATGGGGAAAGGGATGCTAACATGTAGGATCTTGCTGATAGGAGGAGGCTGGCAGTTTAATTGATGAGCTGCTGGAACGGCAGGACTTGGAGGGGGGATGGAACTGCTGGTGGAACCAGGCTGCAGAACTTGGCTATCTGTAAACGAGATAAAGTGTCAGCTGCGTTATTATAGATACCCGGAAGATGGTGAGCTTGAGTAATGAAATTATGGGAATTTGATATCCAAACTAGATGACGAAGTAGTTACTTGATGACAGGGGAGGATGATCTGCCTTTATTAATAATGTGGATGGTTGACTGGTTGTTGCTGAAAATATTATCGATTTTCTGGACCAAGAGTGCCCCCAGAGAGATGCTACCATGACAATGGGGTAGATTTCAAACAGCTGAGGACTTGAGGTGGGGAGATAAGTTTTTAATTTCAGGGGTCCAAATGCCACTCATTGATTAGAAAACCCTTGAATCTTATGGATGAAGCATAGTAAATAGAGATAAATCATGAGGGGCTGAGATGTAATCATTATAGAATAATTTGAGGTTATTCCAGTGCTGCAGCAATGTGTACATTCTGATGTCTTTCCCTGCTTATGAGGAGATTTTGACTTGAGAGTCCAGGTTTTTTGCTGTTGAGGTGAGAGCGAGAAGGCAAGATATGAATGTTCTGCCTTGGGAAATGATGTGGATTGTGAATTGAAGTGGCCGAGGAGAGCTAACAGGTTGCATTTAGAAATTCATTTTACAATTTGAAAATTGTTAATGAGTTGACAAATGCACTCCAGTTTGTCGAGCAGGAGGCTGGCTTCAAATTCTTCGGCGTCCAGGGTGATTCTGAGGAATTCTAGTCGAGTTACTGGGCCAATGGTTTTGTCTTCAGAGAGTGGGATGCCTACTGAAGAATATAGGGATTGCAGGTTGGAAATTGCTTGAGTGGGGGGGTCTGAAGGGGGGACATAAGGAGAAAGTTGTCTAGGATATGGAGAAAAAAAGGCACTCTGTATGTGTTGAGAACAATCCAGCAGAGAGCTTCACAGTGTGGAATATTTTTGGGCTGCTGTGGCAGCCAAAGATAAGTTGGGTGGCGAAATAGTATTTATCTTCCCAGCATATCCTGAACAGGTGGCGGAGGGAGTGGTGAATGGGCATGACTTTAAAAGCAATTGAAATATCTGCTTTTGTGAGCCGGGCACCGTGGCCTGCTTAATGAATTCAATAGTGTCGGAAACCTTAATGTAATGAAGGGAGACTTGATCGTGGGGAATTAGGTCATTGAAACTGGAAGTGGAACTACCTCTCGGGGCAGAAAGATCAATAACTTGGTGCTTTTTTCCTAATATTTTGCGGGTCACTATTCCGATGGGGCTGATCCTGAAGACTGGGAAGGGGCCGGCCATGAATCCTTTGTCCATATCGGCTTGAATTAGAGACTCTGTGATTCTGGGCTTGGAGGAAGCAGAATGAAGACTTTTGTATAAGAATGGGGTGATTATAAAGGCCGGTGAAGAAACCAAATTGTAGGCCATCGATCAGGTAAGCCACAAATTGCTTATTTGGGTGGTGTTGGAGTGCGATAAGGATGGGATGTTGATGGGGCTTGAAACTGAAAAAAATGCTGATTGTCATTTGGCTGGGCAGATGGTTTTGGAATATGCTTGCCCACAATAGCTACAAATGTGTAAAAACCTGCAGAATGAGGTGGAACATACTTAATTGTTGAAATTACTGCATACTTGTCTGCTTCCATAAAATGTTATAAGACAACTGTATTTATTTTTAGTTACGGATCGGTACAGGAGAAGGAGGGCAGGAATTGATTTGAGATGCGGTTGCTGAATACCCTGCATGCGTTCACCCTGACCTGTATCTGTATTGATTTAGTTATACAATGTAAAACGTATTGATCCATCTCTTGGTGGCCATGAAGGTATGCAGCACACAAGACATCTCGATAGATAGAAAATGCGAGAACGAATTCACCAAGAACAGATTTTTAAGCAGGTGGGGTCATGGGATTTCAATGTGACTGCTAAATCTTTGCAATTGACGACTTTCAAAATTGGCTCTGCTGAAATGTACTCACGCAAAAGTTGGAATAATATGGTCCGATCGCTTCTGGATGGAATTTGGTTCCCTTTGTCGAATAAGGATTTTAATAGCCTGGCAATTGGCCAGTCCTTGAAGAAGAGCTGGGCAGGGGAGGAATATTGCTGACGTTTCCTTTTGGAAAGGCGCAGTTGGAAAAGCTCTGGGTCCCAGGCTTCAGCAATGGAGGCAGATGCCACTGGAGGGATCGGGATGTTCTGTAGATTTTCAGGTTCGGAAGAAGGGGTAGGAAAATCAGGAAGTCGTACGCAAAAGGGTCAAAGCCAGATCGGATAGTCGAAGTGGAATCGGGGAGTCAGACAGGCAAAGTTTTATTCATGGTAATCAATTTAATATCTCTTTTGTTTTCTTTCTCTATACAGGCAAAAAAGCAAAACACGAGAAAGAGTTGAAAAAAAGTTTTTATAGTCAATGTGATTGGAGTTGCACTTTATAATTCATTATGGAGGGAAAACTATATATTCTCCCGATTGTGGAGCTGCCAAATAAAAATGTGAGAAATGTCATCAGTGTGTCCATCTGTGATTCAGCCTCCCGACAGTAGAAATGTGAGGCATCAAACCAACTCGGGACTTCCCTTACCAAGATCTCGTGACCATGGCAAAAGTCATCTTTTGAGGGGCGGCACCTTGGTGAGGGGCGGAAGTACGAGTATGTAAATTCCAGCCACTGGAGTCAAGTTAAGGATAAGGACACTTGTCAGTTGGGGATTGGTGTTCCACTGACTACAGAGGCGGGACATTACATACTAAAGGGAACGTACTACTGTGTTCGGGGTTGGTCCGAAAGTAAAAGTAGGAGGAGTAACGGGTGAAGGGAGAGACTGGTTTTGTGCAGCGGGTTTTTTTTTGAAATACTAACATTTCTTTTGTCTTTTTTTTTGTTTATGTATCACCACGAAGACAAATTAAAGACGAGTCATCACAGTTTGTTTTGGATTTCACCCCTGCACTCCTTCCCTCACACCATTTTGTTTTCTTTTGTTATTTAATCCTTTTTGTTGTGTATAGAAAATAAAAATAAATTATTTTATTTCTGTACACATAAATTACTGTCTGGACATTCCATTTAATACACTCTCGCCTCACACGTGGTGTCAGAAGTGAAAATGGATCCAGCTACAGTTTTGACAATGTTTAGGGAGCAGGAGGAGAAGCGAGAGGAGAGAGAGACACGGCACCAGGAACAGCTCGCCCAGTTCTTTGGACAGCTGGTAGAAAAACTATCAATATCAACATCAGAGAGAGCGGTTGTCCGGATGTTTGCAGCTCAGCCTAATCTTCAGAAGATGACCTCGGAAGATGATCCCGAGGCTTTCTTGATTACGTTTGAGAGAGTGGCAGAAGCTGCAGAGTGGCCTAGGGAACACTGGGCCATGAAATTGGCACCCTGCCTGACAGGGGAAGCTCAGGCAGCGTATCGAGCCCTGACGGCCACGAATGCAGGGGACTATGTTAAAGTTAAAGAAGCCATTCTCTCACGCCTCGGGATCACGGAGGAAACATACCGGCGCCGTTTTCGGGAATACCAGCTGTCCAAGGGGATGCGGCCCCGGGTTGCGGGACAATATCTTTTAGATCAGTGCACCCGGTGGCTGCGGCCAGAAGAACATACACCCCAAGAACTGGTGCAGAAAATAGTTATAGAACAGTTTGCGTCTATACTACCGCCAGGGAATCGAGAGTGGATTAAGAGGAATAGACCTACCACTCTCGAGGATGCCCTCCTCCTGGCGGAGGCCTACGAAGACGCAAACGAAGGTGCCGGGTCAGACCCCACTCCTGCCCCTAAACTAACTCGGACCAACCAACCAATGAAGCCCAGAGGGGGTAACCGGACCTTCAGACCATGGAGGTCAAGGTTAGCCCCATCCTGGGCGAGAGAGAATCCCCCTAACCTGCCGGTCGCGGACTCGCAGGACAGATTAACTCCGTTGATGCCTCCTAACCAAGTGTGCTACCAATGTAATGAGCCTGGACACATTGCCAGGAATTGTCCAGTAATAAAGGTGGACCTGGCGACAAGATCCTGGTCAGCAGTAACAGGTAGGAACACTGGGGAATGTCGGGAGGGCCCTTATCAGTTAAGAGTACAGGTCGGGGGAAAGAGTACTTACGCATTTGCGGACTCTGGGTGTGCACAAACATTGATTCGGCAAGCTCTCTTGGATGGGGTAGCCTGGGAGCCACAGGGTAAAGTGGCTATCTCCTGTATTCATGGAGAAACTCGGGTTTATCCCACCACTAAAGTTAGACTTATTGTAGGTGATTATTCAGCTTGCGTTAAAGTGGCTGTAGCGCAATGTTTACCATACCCTGTTCTCCTGGGAAGAGACTGGCCGTTTTTTGATCGTATTTTAGGTCGGGAAATGGTCTTAGTTTCTACCAGGGGACAATTAAAGCAACAGGAGAAAACAATTGGCGAGATTTTTCCGTTGCAATCCGACCTGTTTAACCCTAAAATCCGCCCAAGAAAAACAAAAAGAGAGCGTCGGGTGGAAAAATATGAGGGAACTCTGAGACGACAAGGGGAGGAGTCTGACACAAAAGTAAACCAATCGCTGAAACGGCAAGGAAAGGGAGTAGGTATTCAGTGTAACCGGGGCTGCGAGGTTACTGAGGTGGAAGGTCATGTAATAAAAGACACTCCTCTCTGTGTACCTAACCATTGGGACCGAGATATTGACTTGGGATATGAACAACAAAATGATCCCACGTTACAGTATGCTTGGAAACGGGTTAGATATATCGAGGGGAAGGATATGCAGGAAGGACAACCGGTGGTATTTCCGCATTTTTCTGTATCTGGGCACTTATTATATAGAATAACCCGGGCTCCCGGGACGGGACAGCTCGTAAAACAGTTATTGGTTCCTAGGCCTTTTCAGTCAGAAGTCATGAGATTGGCGCATGACATTCCATTTTCAGGTCATTTGGGAACTGAAAAGACTCAGGAACGAATTCTGGCCCGGTTTTTTTGGCCTGGGGTTTATGGTCTGGTGCGGAAGTATGTATCGGAGTGTCCTGAATGTCAATTAGCTGCCCCTAAGTCAGTTCGCCCCGCACCTCTGGTTCCACTTCCAATTATTGGGGTTCCGTTTGAAAGGATTGGTGTAGATTTAGTAGGCCCTCTGGAGGGAACAGAGTCAGGATATCGGTATATTTTAGTAGTAGTGGACTACGCAACGAGATATCCAGAAGCTGTTCCCTTACGCTCTATGAATGCAATAGCTGTAGCGAATGAATTGGTAAAGTCAATTATGAGATCCGACAGCCTGGGCGTCGGAAAGAAAGTCAAATTTATCATGTTAATCTCCTGAAACCGTGGAAAGAACGGGAAGTCCATTTTATATCTCCTGTACAGGAGGGAGAGGATTTTGGACCCTCAATTGAGTCAGAGTCAGCAATTGAGGTCCCGATGGGGGAACAATTAACTCCTGATCAGCGTGAAGAGGTAAGCAATCTAATTAAAATGTTCAGTGATGTGTTTTCTAACGTGCCTGGAAGAACGCATTTGATCGAACATGCTATTATCACTCCGCCAGGTCTAAGAGTTAGACAGAGACCGTATCGCATTCCAGAGAGTCGGAGAGATTCTGTTCGAAGGGAGGTGGAGTGTATGTTGAAACTTGGGGTAATTGAACCTTCCCGAAGTGAGTGGTGTAGCCCAATAGTACCAATAGACAAGCCAGATGGGTCACTACGATTATGTATCGATTTTAGGAGGGTGAATGCTATCTCCAAGTTTGATGCATATCCCATGCCTCGAGTAGATGAACTCTTAGACAAACTGGGGCAAGCTCGGTTTATTTCAACTCTGGATCTGACGAAAGGATATTGGCAAATTCCATTAACGAAAGCCTCTCGTGAGAAAACGGCATTTTCAACCCCAGAGGGTCTTTTTCAATTTTGTACTATGCCGTTCGGACTTCATGGAGCGCCTGCTACTTTTCAGAGACTAATGGACAGGGTTTTACAACCTCATCGAGAGTATGCAGCTGCGTATATCGATGATGTAGTCATTTATAGTTCTTCCTGGAGAGAACATTTGACTAGATTAGAAGCCGTCTTACAGTCTCTGAGGAGGGCGGGGCTCACAGCGAACATGGCAAAGTGCGCTATTGGAAAAGAAGAAACAAAATATTTAGGTTTCATAATGGGTAAGGGTAGAGTGAAACCGTTGGTTTCAAAAGTCCAGGCTTTGTTGGATTCACCGGTACCTACCACGAAAACCCAGGTGAGATCACTGTTAGGGTTGGCTGGTTATTACCGCCGCTTTATTCCACACTTTTCCACTATAGCCTCCCCTCTCACTGATCTCACTAAAAAGAACGCTCCAAATAAAATTAAGTGGAGTGCAGAGTGTCAGACAGCCTTTGAATCTATTAAAACTAATTTGAGTCAGGCCCCAGCATTAATAAGCCCGGATTTCAGCCGAGAGTTCGTCCTGCAGACAGATGCATCGCAGACTGGTCTGGGGGCGGTTCTGTCCCAGGAGAGAGATGGTATAGAACACCCGATACTATACATCAGTCGGAAGTTACTGCCCAGAGAACAGAGGTATTCGGTAGTGGAGAAAGAATGCCTGGCAGTGAAATGGGCAGTGGAATCTTTAAAATACTATCTTCTGGGACGACCCTTTGTACTCATCACAGATCACGCTTCTTTAAAGTGGTTAGACACGATGAAGGATTCAAACGCTAGGATTACGCGGTGGTACCTGGCGCTCCAACCCTTCGCCTTTCAAATAAGGTATCGTGCGGGTAAGTTACATCAAAATGCTGATTTTTTTTCCCGGGAGGGAGGTAAAAGGGAAGGGTTAGAGGTTTCCGAGTGTTCCTTCGGCTCCACTCTGAGGGGTGGGATATGTGATGAGTCAAAGGGGTTTTCGGTCTGTGATTCAGCCTCCCGACAGTAGGTGGCATCAAACCAACTCGGGACTTCCCTTACCAAGATCTCGTGACCATGGCAAAAGTCATCTTTTGAGGGGCGGCACCTTGGTGAGGGGCGGAAGTACGAGTATGTAACTTCCAGCCACTGGAGTCAAGTGAAGGATAAGGACACGTGTCAGTTGGGGATTGGTGTTCCACTGACTACAGAGGCGGGACATTACATACTAAAGGGAACGTACTACTGTGTTCGGGGTTGGTCCGAAAGTAAAAGTAGGAGGAGTCACGGGTGAAGGGAGAGACTGGTTTTGTGCAGCGGGTTTTTTTTGAAATACTAACATTTCTTTTGTCTTTTTTTTTTGTTTATGATCACCACGAAGACAAATTAAAGACGAGTCATCAGTTTGTTTTGGATTTCACCCCTGCACTCCTTCCCTCACACCATTTTGTTTTTCGTTTGTTATTTAATCCTTTTGTTGTGTATAGAAAATAAAAATAAATTATTTTATTTCTGTACACATAAATTACTGTCTGGACATTCCATTTAATACACTCTCGCCTCACACTCACTGTCTTCCAATCTGTCTGGGTTATTACATAGCATATATTGTTCGTATACACTTCTACCATTATCCACCAATACAGCGTTTTTTCTGCACTCTTAAGGATAATCATACACTACAGGGAGGTCCGTCAGCTCCGTTGAGACTCGCTCATGTGTTCGTGGGTAGTTTTAATTTCCCGGAGATATTTGGATACAAACAAGACTAGTAAAAACCTAATTTGATATGAATCGTATGCACAGTTTGAAATATGTCAGTGCACTGTACGTGTCCTGTTAAAAACCTATTTTAATGCACAATGGTATTTCCTAGTTTTTACTTCATTTACGTATTTATTCAGTACCAATCAATCTGAACACTTTATGTAGGCTTTTTTCTCTGCTGATCATATTTGGGCATGAGACTTGTTAAACTCTGTATGCCTTTATTGCCTTGTACCATACAACAGAAATCACATGCGATAATAATAAAATCTCACTGTTTTTAATGATCATTTAATTAACATTCAAACATTCGTGGGAACATAGAACACAATATGATGCAATATGGATCTGTGACAGAAATATAATGATTCTTGGTAGTAAATCTCCCTCCCAACCTGTGAGGGCGATAAGCAGCGAGAACAGAGTTCCTGGATGGGTTCTTTCCTAGATTTCTAGGGAAGTCGGCCAGCTAGAAAGGGGGTGGAACTTCGTTGCATTAATGTATTGACCTGGAAGGGAAACAACGTGGCAGTTGCAGATTGGAGGGGCGGCTGCACTCCTTTAACTAGGGGTCATGTGTGATGGCATAAAAGGGGACGGAGAGACGCAATCTGTTCCTTCGCTTTGGTTTGTGTTTTGAACCTGGAAGGACCGTGAGAGACCATATCATGTTTTGTTTGTTTGGCTGTCGCCAAAGGCCAGCACAAAAGCCAGAATAGCACTGCACTACTGTCACTGTCCTTGTATCACCCAGCACGAGCACTACTGCACCCACACAGGAGTGGTGACTGTGTGGGTATATTGTGGGATGGATATATTTGTGTTTATCATTTGGGACTGCATTACTCCATACAATACACATTGTTGTATATTGCCGGGGTCTTATTATTTGGTCACTAGACCTGGATAAAACAACCGCAATAAAAAACTGGATTATAAATCTCTCTGTCTGCTTCTTTCCGCACTGCATCACTCCTGCACCTGTATCCACTCAACCACTTTGCCACACGTGGTGTTAGCAATGGGATTATGGATTGTCATGCACTGGTGGAGCTGCTGGAGGCGCTGGATAGCAGATGGAAGAGAAGGAGGGAGGAGTGTTACACGGCGCTCATTGAACGAGTAGGGCTGGCACTTTCCACGGCACCAGCCCCTACAAGAACACCACCAATATTAGCACCGAAGGCTCGGGCAGTGAAAATGATGGCGGAGGATGAACCTGTGGTATACCTGGTCGCATTTGAGTGGCTAGCCACCACCGCGTCATGGCCGAGGGAGTTTTGGGCAAGTCAGCTGGGACCCTGCCTGATCGGGTGGCTCAGGCAGCACACCAGGCAATGAGTGATGCCAAATACATCTTCAGCCGCCTCAACGTCACTGCAGAGACTCACAGGGTATGATTCAGGGAGTAAAGCAGGTCCCTGGAGACCACAGGGTGGTAGTAGAGCATTTGTGTGACCACATGGTACATTGGCTGACCCCCGAGAAGAAAACCAACTTGCAAGTAGTAGTGGAACAATTCTGCCATGTGATCAGTGCCGATACCCAAGCCTGGATACGGCGCCACAACTCCGAAGCTGGCCGTGGATTTTGAGGACTCCCTGGTCACTGCCCATACTGTCAGTCCCCACCCTTCGGAGCAGCCGAGAACCTCCTCTTTCTCCTCCACCACCACCATCATCAGCCCCAGGATCCAGGCCTCCGAGACCGCCGACTCCAATGGGCCCTCTTGTCTCCCCTTCATGGAGACCAAGGTTGGCCCCCAGCTGGGGTAGAGGTGCTGCCCCTGCCCAGTTGCCATACCAGCAACGGGACAGCTATATAACCAATGGTCCCTCTGTCCCGCCAACTTGTTTAAGGTGTAACCAACCGGGACATATAGCCAGGTCATGCACCGCTGCAATGAAGTGTGACGTGGCCATGTGTAATTGGGCACCTGAAATAGGTAAGTTAGGAGAAAATGGTCAGGAGGGGTCTTGTATGATTGATGTGGTTTTAGGGAACATGAAAACCCATACATTAGTGGCCACAGGGTGTGAGCAGACCTTAATTAAAGGTGGCATACCCAACACTAAAAGTGTTCTTATTGGTAAGACTGATAAACTGTCACCTGGTAGTAGGGGTGGCGGAAAGGTTGCCACACCCACTTATTCTGGTCCGATACTGGCCAAAATTTAAAGATTTAATGCAAATAATGGCAGTCTCAGCCACACACGTAAACGTGGCAGAACAGGGGAAAAGGGAATGAATTGGTGATGTGTTTCCTTTTCAAGCCGAAATGTTTTCCATCCTAGAAAAATAAATAAAGAGAGAAGGACAGCAAAATGGGAGGGCACATCACTGAGACAAGGCTGGGGTCTAGTGGGACAATGCTTGGACGGTAACAAATGGCAGTCAAAGGAGGTCGGAACACAGTGTGACTGAGAGGCCGAGGTTACTGGGCCATCTAGGGCAGATGCTACTCACGCCCCACTCAATATACCGGACATGTGGTACTCAAGCGTTTGCATAGTGTGGGGCCAACTTAATGACCCGTCACTAGTGCATGCTTGGGGGCAGGTCCGATCTATTGAAGGTAAGGATGTTGATGGCGCTGGGGTGCTAGTATTTTAACATGTCTATATCAAGGGGCAATTACTGTATATGGTAAACCTAGCTGTGGGCACAGGACAGCCTGTAACACAATTATTGGTTCCCATCTTGTCGGACCAAGGTCATGAGGCTGGCGCATGATATCCCTTTTGTGGGGCACCTCGGAGCTGAAAGAGAGAAGAGAATGCATACAGTGGCTTGCGAAAGTATTGACCCCCTTGGCATTTTTCCTATTTTGTTGCCTTACAACCTGGAATTAAAATGGATTTTTATCTGGATTTCATGTAATGGACATACACAAAATAGTCCAAATTGGTGAAGTGAAATGAAAAAATAACTTGTTTAAAAAAATTCTAAAAAATAAATAACGGAAAAGTGGTGCGTGCATATGTATTCACCCCCTTTGCTATTAAGCCTCTAAATAAGATCTGGTGCAACCAATAACCTTCAGAAGTCACATACTTAGTTAAATAAAGTCCACCTGTGTGCAATCTAAGTGTCACATGATCTGTCACATGATCTCAGTATATATACACCTGTTCTGAAAGGCCCCAGAGTCTGCAACACCACTAAGCAAGGGGCACCACCAAGCAAGCGGCACCATGAAGACTAAGGAGCTCTCCAAACAGGTCAGGGACAAAGTTATGGAGAAGTACAGATCAGGGTTGGGTTATAAAAAAATATCCGAAACTTTGAACATCCCACGGAGCACCATTAAAGCCATTATTAAAAAATGGAAAGAATATGGCACCACAACAAACCTGGCAAGAGAGGGCCACCCACCAAAACTCACGGACCAGGCAAGGAGGGCATTAATCAGTGAGGTAACAAAGAGGCCAAAGATAACCCTAAAGGAGCTGCAACGCTCTACAGCGGAGATTGGAGTATCTGTCCATAGGACCACTTTAAGCCGTACACTCCACAGATCTGGGCTTTATGGAAGAGTGGCCAGAAAAAAGCCATTGCTTAAAGAAAAAAATAATCAAACACGTTTGGTGTTTGCCAAAAGGCATGTGGGAGACTCCCCAAACATATGGAAGAAGGTACTCTGTTCAGATGGGACTAAAATTGAGTTTTTTGGCCATCAAGGAAAACGCTATGTTTGGCGCAAACCCAACACCTCTCATCACCCCGAGAACACCATCCCCACAGTGAAGCAGCATCATGCTGTGGGGATGTTTTTCAAACGCAGGGACTGGGAAACTGGTCAGAATTGAAGGAATGATGGATGGCGCTAAATACAGGGAAATTCTTGAGGGAAACCTGTTTCAGTCTTCCAGAAATTTGTGACTGGGGCGGAGGTTCACTTTCCAGCAGGACAATGACCCTAAGCTTACTGCTAAAGCAACATGAGTGGTTTAAGGGGAAACATTTAAATGTCTTGGAATGGCCTAGTCAAAGCCCAGACCTCAATCCAATTGAGAAGCTGTGGTATGACTTAAAGATTGCTGTACACCAACGGAACCCATCCAACTTGAAGGAGTTGGAGCAGTTTTGCCTTGAAGAATGGACAAAAATCCCAGTGGCTTGATGTGCCAAGCTTATAGATACATACCCCAAGAGACTTGCAGCTGTAATTGCTGCAAAAGGTGGCTCTACAAAGTATTGACTTTGGGGGGGTGAATACTTATGCACGCTCAAGTTTTCTGTTTTTTTGTCTTATTTCTTGTTTGTTTCACAATAAAAAATATTTTTCATCTTCAAAGTGGTAGGCATGTTGTATAAATCAAATGATACAAACTCCCAAAAAATCTATTTTAATTCCAGGCAACAAAATAGGAAAAATGCTAAGGGGGTGTGGCAGGCTGGCGAGTGGATAGAGGCCCAGAGACAGACTGCAGTTCAAAAAAATAACTATTTTATTATAAACAAACACAAAATGAAAGGGCACAAGGGCCAAAACAAAACAATTTAAACACAAAGAAAGACAAAAAGCAAAATTTACAAAAATAACAATCTCCAGGCTGGGCAATGCCTTCACTGGATTCAAGCTCTCCAAACAACCAAAAAAAAAACAACCTGCTTCCTCAGCTCCCTCTCCCCAAATGAGAAGCAGAGGCCTCCTTTTATATCAGGTGGCTGGGCGCTGATTGATCGTTAATCAACCTAATCAACTAATCAACCCCAGCCACCTGAACATCATAAACCCAGGCAGGCAGGGGAAGTTAACCCCATCCCTGCCAATTTAAAGGGCAGAGCTTTGCTCTGCCACAGGGGGGTCAATTATTTCGCAAGCCACTGTATTGGCTCAATTGTATTGGGTAGGACCTCATACTGATTTGTCGAAATATGTAGCCACAAGCCACAGAGTTAGTGTAGGTTATGGCTAGAGTAGGGATCCCCAAGGAGATTTTGACTGATCATGGAACCAACTTTCTGTCTACCAAGCTACAACAAGTATGTAAAATATAAAAATACATCACATGAAGACATCTGTTTATCATCTACATCCCGAGTCGGAGCCATGAAGCTAAATGAGCGTTCTCCAAGTGTGGTGCACTTTTGTTTGGAGATAACAAGCAGGCCATAGTCTGAGGACCTCAGCTTGTGGGCAGGGAAATAGCGGGTCAGCAAGTTCAGGAGGTACTTAGGGCATTGTAGATGAGCAGGAGAGTTTTGAAGTAGTCATGAACTTTACAGGTAGCCAGTGCAGCTAGACTGGAATGATGTAATCACATTTTTTACATCTAGGAAGGATCCTGGCAGTGTTTATATGATAGTGAAAAATAAATATCAAGATATTATGTATTCATTTATGTATTCTTTTATTTCAATATTTATTATATTAATGTATTTATTTATTTACATTTTACTTTTACCAAATATATAGTCTATCCTTCAGCATATATGGTTGTCCACTATGAAAGGTGCTATATAAAAATATAGATTGTTATTACCCTTATTATTATTATTATTATTATTATTATTATTATTATTATTATTATTATTATTATTATTATTTCCATATCTGCTCTAACTTGAACTCCTTGGTTAGAGCAGAGATTGGTAGCTGCAGTATGCCTTTACCATAAAGTCCCACTCTGCTGAGGCAGCATTGAACTCCCAACCATTTCCTGACATATGAACTGTTAAAGCTTTTAACTTCTCAACTGTTGTGAAGGAAACCTCGTACAGTCAGTGGCCACAGCAGTGTAGGCAGTAGACCAAACTGAAATCACCAGAGTTTCAGTTTGCCTGGTAAAGCGCTGCTGTCTATGCTCTTCAATCCTTCCAGTGCTTGTAGTCTAACTTTTCCCACATGAACTGTGTCCTTTAGATCCCCGTCATACCATCTCCCTAGACTCTTCACTGGCTTCTCGGACACTGTTGATATTGCCTCACCATTAATGTAGAACCATTTGTCTACTACTTTACCTTTAATTAAAGAGATGCTCCTTGATTTAGTGGGCTGGAATTGCATTCGTGCCCATTCAATGTTATTGGTTAATTTGCTCAATAACCGATTAGTGCAGGCTGCTGTTGTAGTCATTGTTGTCATGTCATTGTGACGGAGAGCAAATGAATCCGAATCAAAAATCTCCTTCTCGACCGGTGAGGGCACTGTACAACAGGAGCTGCGGGCTTCCTACTGAATGGTTGGGCAGTTCATCCTGGGGACAGTCGGGAGCCGGCCATTCAGGAAGAGGGCGGCGTTACGGTACCTGGAGTCATCGCCCTAGTACGGTGAGCGAAGTTTCAGTCATGAATTAGAGGAGACGTGATTGAACTAGCTATCGGAGGGGGCGGGGCTTAGGGTACTTTAGGGGGACGTGACGCCGTAATCGGCTCCTTTGTTGTGGTTAATGGGAGGAGACAAGGACGGAATCTTGAATGAAGTGTGGGTTCATTGAGGAGTATTGTGTTTGTTTTGCCTGACGGCTGATACGAAGCTGGAGCTGCAGCAAGAAGCCCGGACCTGAACGCACACGAGCACCAGCACTCAGAGCACCGCACCTGCACCAGAGCACCCAGTTTGGAGACGTGTTTTTGTGTTTATTATTTCGGGACTGCAACCCCTTTGTTTTGTAGCTGGTAATACCCATTGCTGGGTAGAACCAGCTTTATTATTTTGGGTCCAGTTTTCACTGGCAATACCCATTGCTGGGTAGAGCCAGCTTTATTATTTGAAACCCGGTTTAAAAAGGGCATTAAAAGAAACCTGACCGGTAGACTTCGTGTTTGTCCTTTGTTGGAGCACCTCAACTCACCTATACACCGGAGCACTACAAACCACTTTGCCACAGTCATCCATGTATGCTTGAATTGGTGGTAGTTGCATTCCGGAAGCCAAGCGCTCTCCTCCTACTACCCATTTTGACGCTCTTATAATTACTTCCATTGCCATGGTAAAAGCCAGTGGAGAAATGGTACATCCTACCATTATTCCAGCTTCTAGGCATTGCCAGGTAATGCTGAATTCTGAAGTTGAAAAACTAAATCGCAAATCAAAGTAGGCTTTCACTAAATTTGTTATTGTCATCGGTACACTGAAAAAATCAAATGCTGCCCAAAGAAGTTCATGTGGCACTGAACCATATGCATTAGCCAAATCCAGGAATGTCACATGAAGCTCCTTCCTCTCCTTTTTTGCTGATTGAATTTGTTGCCAAATCACACTGATGTGTTCTAAGTATCCTTGGAAACCTGGAATGCCTGCTTTTTGCACTGAAGTGTCAATGAAGCAGTACTTTAATAGGTGGGTTGACAATCTCTGAGCAATAATGCTGAAGATAATCTTGCCTTCTACATTTAATAGGGAAATAGGACAAAACTGACTGATGCTTGTAGAATCTTTTTTTTTTTTGGAATAAAGACTCCACCTGCTCGGCGCCATGCTCTTGGTACAATCTGTTTTTCCCATGCCACTTTCATCAATTTCCACAGGATTTTTAGAACTCCAGAAGCACTCTTGTACACTTTGTATGGAACTTCATTAGGCTCTAGAGATGATGATGCCCTTGCTTTTTTCACAGCTTGCTCTACTTCTTTCCACTTAGGTGCAAAGTCCTCCATTTGGTATTCGGGTGGATTGCCTTGCCTTGCCTCTTGCCTTTTTGAATCTGTATGTGTTTCTACCAAATATCTCTCCAGCTCAAACTGAGATGATTTTAGTGTGCCTTCTTTACAAATTTGAATGGATCTTTATAAAAGTTATTTCTCGCACGCTTTTTCTTTTTGTAACATTTCCGTAGGCGCTCAGCTCTGTGCAATGTTGCAAGATTATCTTTTATGACCCTTTGAAACAGATTGAGTCCCTCTTTCTGACTGTGTTCTGCTTTTCTCCATTGCTTCCTCAACTGCCTCCTTTCTCTAACTAAGTGTTCAATCTCCTGCTCCCATCCAGACTTTCCAGGAATAGTTTGTACTTTTTCCTTCCTTTTTTTCAATTCCAAACCTCTCGCTTCCATAATCGTAGATGATGTCCCCAAATTTATCCAGCTTCTTTTCAACTGTTCCATTTAAACTTTTCCATAGTAAAACAGAGATCCGTGTTTACTGTGTCCCATGCAGTTTTCTCACAAGCTCTTGGCCATTTAACTCCAGGCTTGTGCCCGTTGAGGTTCTTTTCTCTCTTACATTGGTTCGTCTGACAGAGTTCGCAAGGATCATTAGGTTCATCACTAGTTGTATGCACACAAGTCCTCCTCACATCTATGACAGGGGTGCTGATATCCTCCGAACTGTGGTTTGCTTCCTGTCGCTGGATTTCATTTGAGTGACTTAACTGACTTTGTAAGAAGTACTGATCAATGTGAGGCCCTTGTCCCTTCTCCCTCCCAGCATTTCATTCTCCCTTGATGATTCTTCAAACCCCTGACCGTTGTCGCCTTTCTCCAGCCACAGACATAAACCTGGAGTTCCATGTCTTTGCTAACTGCAGATCTTGAAGTAGTCTTTTGCGAAGTACTTTCCATTCTCATATCCATTTCCGTTCCTAAGTTGTTAACCGTGTTATCCAATGTTAAGTCATCTTCCACCCCTGCTCTCGCAGACTCTAGGGGTATTTTTCTCTTTAATTTCTGAGAAGCCTTGGGCGGGTGTCTCCAGCATCCTGTTTACCTTTGAAAACATAGAGCTGGATACTGCCGACCAGGGAAGCTAACCCTTGCTAGCCCCAACTGGGTCTCTTTCCTCCTGTCAGCTGTCTCTCCATGCTGTCACAAGGTCTTTCCCTTGTTGCCAGCTGCACTATTCACAGCAGTCATTGGATGTATCCAGATCATCATGATTTCCGTTACATGAGAGTAGATGTTGAAATTCATGCTGATTTGAACTCTGCTCTCACCAAGATAAGCACCAACTAAGACGTAGCTTTGCAGTAAACTAATGTGATCCATCTGCATATAGATAGCCTTCTGTCTGTCTATTATTATTATTATTATTATTATTATAGTGATGAAGATGAATGATGGCTCGAAAAATCTAAAAAATATAAGTCCCGAGCATTCTCAGCTGGCTGACTTCGTCTTTCAAAATACTACATGTCTCAACTAATCGCCTAGCACTGACAGTATAATAACACTAAACACTTGCAAACTGAAAGTTATAGGTTCAGATCCCATACATAGGAGACCTTTTATATATAAAGATTTTTTTTGCAGGCAAACGTTCCATTTTAAAACAGAAATAAATCATTTAATATAAATGATACAGACGTCAAAACACATTAATTGTCATTAAACTCGGATGCCCTATAATATACATATGTGTGTGTAACAGGATGAGGAGCCATGTACATTTATTTGTTTGTTTATTTTTAGAACAGGGTCTCCCCCTCCACCCCTGTGTCCCATGTGTTATTTTGCATTTGTGTTATTTATTGTATTTATGAAGGTGTAGCTGTGCATTTGTTTTGTTTTTATTTAAAACGTGTTCTGGCAGAGGCGAGGTCAGTAGCTCGTCAGGAATAATTTAAAAACCTGTGTAGAAGATGGCCATCTCCCAATTTAATTAAGTGCTTAATTTGTTGCTAATCGGGAGATGGTCACGCGTATAAAAACCTGCAGCTCCCTGCACTCCGGGTGGGTGTTCGGAGGAGGAACGGGAGAGTGAGAGGAGAGAAACAAAACGAAACTGAAACTAAAACGAACGTGCAGGATGAGTAAAGGTGATTGCCCAGCCTGACCTGTGTTTTACTGTTCGGGATTTAGTTTTTGTTTAAATCTTTTATTTTGATCTATGAGTAGTGTTTTTTCTATTTAAAACTTTTATTTTACTTTTGTATTATTAAAAAATAAACGACGCAAGCTTCTGGTTCCTGCTTCTGGCCTGACATCACCACTCGGCATTCCTGTTACAGTGTGGATAAAAGTACCTGGGGTCTGCAAAAAATAGATTGGGAGATGATCTATGTTATTTATTATTCCTCTCCTTGGTGAATGGGGTAGCTGTGGGAGGAGCTTCGTTCACCCAGGTATATATAGGACTACCTGGTCTTGGGAGTGGGGATTCATTGTTGTTTTTCAAGCGAAAGGGTAGCAGCAGACCGCTATTAGAAAACCCTTTGTGTTAATGCATTTTTCAGATTGTAATAAGTTTGTTAGCAGTGTACTTTCTCTAAACTAATTATTTTATTTTATTACATTTATTTTGGAGTTATTTTATTCTGTTCTGCAAACCACAACTGCTTGGGTCACGCTCACAAATGGTGTCAGGGTGGGATGAGTGGTGGCTAACAGGGGGCATCAGAAGAAATAGAACAATCATAAAACACTTAAAACAAAGACATGTTGTAATAATATGCCACCAAAAAACAGTCAACAGGAGAGCTATGAGGAAGTGAAAGAAGAAGAAGAAGAAGAAGAAGAAGAAGAAGAAGAAGAAGAAGAAGAAGAAGAAGAAGATTTTTACCTTACTTTTGTGACTTATTTCTCTTACTGTATGACAGGTTGTGGCAAAGTGCCCGCCCCTGTGTGTATTTTGGTAATACTGGTGTATAGTCATTTGCACATGGGATATAAACGGGTCTGTGTAACATGAGTGTTTAAAATTTGTATTAGGCACAAGGATTGCACAGCACTTCACGTGCTAGTAAAATGTATTAATATGTGAGCACAGGGAATTGCACTTTATTAATTCACGTGCAGTTGTACCACGACTCCAATTGAATGATTGATTAGCAATCGAGTCACGGTACAGCTGCATAAAAGCTACATGTTTTCACTCACTCTGGGTTGTGTGTTCGGTGAGTGGAGAACATGATTGGAGACGGAGGTAATAATAAGAATAAGAAGATTAATAATAATCATTAAATCAGCTCAACGTTTATGACTGTATAGTCCGTTTTGTTTGTCTTTTTGTTTTGGCGATGAGTGCCGTGTCCTGTGTGTTTTTGTTACAACCTTTTTATTTTCTGTTCTGTTTATTTATTAAATGCTGAGCGAAACTATTCGCTCAGGTCCATCAAACTCCACCTCTTTCTGTTTATTTCCTGTTTCTGGTTTGACGTCACCCACCCCGGCTGTCTTTGTGATATGGGTATTGACTTTTTTTTCTGCATTTCACCTAAGAGTGTTAAGAACTAGCATCTAAAACATATAAACTATCCTTGCTCCATAGTCAGGCAGCTCTCACGCTGATTCCTGGCACAAGGAACTACCATTCTTCTCAATATTTAACATCTAAAATGTTAAAATATGGTCCAATATTGCTGAAAACTGAGAATTAAAGAGAATTTGAAGAACAAATAGTTTGCCTTCTGTAAATATATCTAACACAGGTTAGATCAGCCTTTGATAGATGTGTCTTTATAAGAGACAGCGTCATTTTGTGATCTGCCTCTTTGACTTAAGTTTTCTTTTGTTTTACTGATGATAATACACTGCTCTGCACTAGATGCTTATAGATGATTATGCCAGTTGTTGATATAAAGATACTTTGTTCGAGCCAACATTACATATATCTATGGCACGCTATTTCAGACTTATCAAAAAGATCATTTGAATAATTTCAATAAGGGGATGCATACCTACTGTTTAGCCTTAAAGTTGCTGTAAGAATTTTCTATTTTTTCTTAGGTGCCTCCCTTTTTGAGTGTCTTGGGTTGCCAAGGTTTTTCTCAGCCTTGGCAGGTTAGCTTTAAAATAAAAACCCATGAACTGTGCGTGTCTAAAGATTTAGACATAAAATTAGGCCTTGTTGTTTACAGATGTGGTTTCTATGGGAACTAAGTAAACAGTTGTTTGGCCTGTGCAACTAAGTCTTGCAAACCACAAAGGTATTAACAGAATATCTTGAAGTCAAATCTTCAAACTGAGACATGAAAATTTGATAAACCTCCAGAGTTACTGGCTAGCTGTCTGCTGAAGCTTGGCTGACAGGCCCAGTACTGTTGTTTTGGGTATTTTATTGGCACACTTCAAAGTAAAACACTGCATAAAGCTTGTCAGCTATTGTTTTGCAGAAAGCATTAACACTGGTAACTGGTATAATTATATGTTACAGACTGTGCATTAGCTTTTGAAGTCTTCACAGTAGTGTTTGATGTGATCTTCCTCTTTTAGTAATAGTTTGATCACATGACAATATATTAAGATAATTAAATTTACATAATCTTTTTTTCTCTCTCTATAGAATCATTTGCGTCATGTGTAGGCCCTACTTGTACGTACCACTGCTCCTGAGAAAAAACAGAAGTAGTTTGCAGTATATAAGTTGTAGTAACAAAAAAAACAACGTTTAATTCAAGTTTTTCCACCTAAAACTGGAGTGAAAACTTTAGTCAATCCATAGTCAAAGATGAAAAACTCAAGTTTGTCTGAAATTTAAATTTGGGGACAGAATTTAAGTTAGGTGAATTGAACAGTTTTCACGTTTCACAAACCTAAATGTTTTAAAGACTTTAGTATATTGGGATATCATTTCAGTTGGGTGAAGATTAGTTTCACAAAATGTATTTATAAGACTTGATTAAATTGTCATAACACTTTGTTTGATTAACTTAAACTTTTAGTTTCTTTACTAATACTATACTTTACAGAATCTAAAGTTATCTGAACTTTAAGTTCACCCCCCACCAGTCCCCTGTGTTATTGCCTAAACCTCTATCTTGACCAATCAATTTCAAATTGTGTCTTCTTGTCCTTCCCTTACCCTACTTAGTTCTAGGCTAGATTCAGTTCCCTCAACATGTCTTCATACAGTAACTCATGCCTTTTACTCCTGGGATTAGCCTAGTTCCTTTTCATTGTTCTAAAATCTCAATGCCTTCTTTGTGCCAATAAACATGTCCAGAGTAAGTTCACTCCAGATGTAGACACATGATATAAGTGTGAAATAAAATTCCGCTGTATCCCCATTACAGAGGATTTGCATCCCTAGAGAGGGTTAAGAAGAGCTTCTGCTGTAGAAATATAAGACTATTCAAACATCCTGCTCAGCAATTACAATATCCAGGGAAGGACAGTGTTTTTTTGTGTGTTTTTCAAAAAACAAAAAAAACCTAAAAAAAACACTTTTTTGTGTGAAGTGTCCTTTTGGGGAAAAAAAAAGGATTACAAATTTTTTTTGGAAAAAAAATTAAAAATTTAAATAAAAATGAGAAGTGGCAGGAGAAAGCAGCAGCAGGAGGTGCAGCAACAGCAGCACTGGGCCGGTCGCAGGTCCCTTTGCATCTCTAGCACGCCGGATGTTTGCCTCGTCTGTCTGGATGAGGAAAGTTGGTGCTTCCTATGTGGCGAGGTCAGGTACCTGCCACTCAGCCAGAGTCATGCATGGCAGGAGATGTAGGAGTGTCTGGCATCAGGGGGAGAGGTCCCACTGGCTCAGAAGCCAATAAATTCACTCTCCTCTGAGGGAATCTGGGGCTGGCTGGTAGAGCCTGGGAGGAATGCCGCAGAGGCCCTCCTCAATGTGATCAATCTCCTGTGGGCCAGAGAAGGAGAGTGATGGGAAGCCTGGGAAAGCAAGACCACCCAGAGTCCCTCCCACACATTGTGGACATGGTAATCCGCTTCCTGGCTGCAGATATGGCAGGGCTCCAGTTATCTCCAGCTCCATCATCTCCAGCACCAGAGGGAGAGGAGCCATCGCTGTCATCTCCAGCGCCAGAGGGAGAGGAGCCATCGCTGTCATCACCAGTGCTAGAGGGAGAGGCCTTGCCACTGTTTCCAGTGCTAGAGGGAGAGGAGCCATTGCTGTCGTCTCCAGCATCAGAGGGAGAGGAGCCATTGCTGCTGGTTTTGCCTCCACAGCCTGAGGGGCAGGAGCACAAACGTCCACAGCCCAAGAAGGAGGATGCAGAGTGTCCGCAGCCCAAGAAAGGGAAGCCTCCAGGTCAACAGCCCAAGATGAGAACAGCGGAGGAAAAGTGCCTGCTGTTCCCACCTCCACCAGCAGAGAGTGAATGCCTGCTGGTTCCACCTCCACCACTGTGGGAGGAATACATGTCATTCCCACCACCACCAGCAGAGGGAGAATACCTGCTGGTTTCACCACCACCTTCACGAGGAGAGGAGCAGGAATTGCCTCTGCCTCGATCCCTACCATGCGGGGAAGAGTACCAGGAGCTGCCGCCACAGAACCAGCACTACCCCCTGAGCACTATCTTCCCTGTACAATACAGGACAGACACAAGCACCACTTTCCTTGGATTAAAGGGAGAGCCGCACCAGTCCCCTGCAACAGGGGGAGACTACACGCTGCTCCCACCTTCGTCGCCAGGAGACGACCCGCTACTCCCACCTCCACCGCTTCCACCACCAGGAGCAGAGCAGCAGGAGCTGCCTCTGCCTCCAGCACCTTCATCGGCAGGAGCAGAGCAGCAGGAGCTGCTTCTGCCTCCGCCACTGCCTGGAGCAGAGCAGCAGGAGCTGCCTTTTCCTCCTCCACCTCATTCCTGCTGTTTCCGCCTCCACCGCCATGGGAGGACTGCATGCAGCTCCCACCTCCATCAGCAGAGGATGAATTCCTGCTGTTTCCGCCTCCACCGCCATGGGAGGACTGCATGCAGCTCCCACCTCCATCAGCAGAGTACCTGCTGGTTCCGTCTCTAACACCCAAGGATGCCTGTCTCGCTCCACCCAAGGATGCCTGTCTCGCTCCACCCAAGGGTGCCTGCCTCGCATCTCTTGGGGTTGCCAGTGACTCCGCATTGCCTGGGGTTGCCAGTGGATCCGCATCACCTGGGGCTGCCTCTGTCTCTGCATTGCCTGTGTAGCCACCGGTTGCAGGGTATGAGGGAGAAGTGGAGCTCCCTCTGTCGCCTGTATGGCCAGGGGCTCCCCTCCCAAGTTCGCCTCTTGAGGGTCCGCTGCTGCCTTCGCCTAGGGTCGGCGGAACAGCTTCGCCAGGGGTCGCTGTCAGCTTTGCTTGGCCGCAGGGGTCAGTGTGGCCGGAGCCCCACCAGAGGGAGCTGCCGGATATAAAGAAGGAGGGAGAAGTCAGGAGACCATCTCCCCCTGCAGCAATTTTGCTGCAGGAGTTCTTGTGGCTGGAGTCCCCGGCTGAGAAGGGGGGAAAGGTCAGGAGACCACCTTCCTCAGCATCCTTTCCGCTGCAGGAGTGGACCATCATGTTGTCAGCCGTGCCACTACCGGCAGGGGAGCTGACAGCATGATCAGCCATCGGTTTTTAAGGGGGGAGGTGGCTGTTGAGGTCAGGTGTGCTTTGCACAAGGAGGGGAGGGTATATGTGGCAAAGTTCCCCACCCCTGGGCTATTTATTTGTGTTGTATGTTACGTGTAGTGTGTTAATGTTGGTGTATAGTCATTGGTACACGGGATATAATATGGGTTATGAACACCAATTGTTTAAAATGTATATTTGTATTTAGGCATGAGGATTGCACAGCACTTCATGTGCAGGTAAAATGTAATAATATGTGAGCACGGGGAATTGCACTTTATTAATTCACGTGCAGTTGTACCGAGACTCCAATTGAATGATTGATTAGCAATCGAGTCTCGGTACAAAACAGCTCATAAAAGCAGCCATGTTTTCACACTTCACTCGGGGTTTGTGTGTTTGTGAGTGGAGAACGAGTGTGGAGAGGAGAGAATGTTTCAAAAGAGAAAAAAATTACGCTGGAATCAAGTGCTGGAAGCACCTGCAAAACAATCACAGTTAGTGTAAAACATTTTGTTTGAGAAATTAATTTGAGTTCACGGTGCCATTGTGTGCAGTCAACCTTTTATTTTGTTTGTTCATTTATTAAATGCTGAGCGTAAGCAAGCACTCAGCTTCACCAAACTCCACGTCTCTTTGTCCTGTGTGTTATTGTTCTGGGTCTGACATGACCACTCTTGTGATGTTGGTGGGAAATACCTTCAACCATGACCCCTTGGTTAATGAGTGCAACTGCTCCTCCAATCCACCACGAATGCCACATATATTATACCTTCTGGGTCGATGATTTAGTGTACTGTAGCTCTGCCCCCTTTCTAGGTTGGCCACCTACTTCCCTGCTAAACCCTGCGTGAATGACATTGTGGGGCCATCCAGTCCAGGGTACTCTGTTCCCTTTACACAGCGCCCTCACAGGTCGGGAGGGAGATCTAGCACCAAGAATCATTGTATCTCTGTCACATATCCCACCGCTCAGAGTGGAGCCGAAGGAACACTCAGCTGAATCTACCTTTCCCATTACTCCCCCCTCCCGGGAAAAATAATCTGCATTTTGGTGGTCTTTCCCTGCACGGTGTACCATGTGGTACATGAAGGGCTGCAATGCCAGATACCACCGAGTTATCCGGGCATTGCTGTCCTTCATTGTGCTTAACCACTTGAGTGGGGCGTGGTCTGTGACAAGATCAAATGAATGTCCCAGCAGGGGTAGTATCATAAAGAGTGAGGAGCCCATTTAATGGACAAACACTCCCTTTTGACAACAGAGCAGTTACGCTCTTGAGGGAGCATCTTTTTACTAAGGTACAGTATTGTTTGTTCTACTCTGTCTACTGTTTGGGACAAGGCAGCATCCAAATCGACATCTGACGTATCGTGTGGAGGATGAAAATCTTATTGAAGACTGGAGTGATGAGGGCAGGGGCCTGGCAGGCTCTGCTTAATAGTATCAAACACCCCCTGACATTCCACTGACCAGTTTAATTGAATTTAGCTTACTCTTTTTGGGAGGTCAACTAAGGGATTAACCACTGTGGCCTACTTGAACCGCGATGAACCATTAGGGACCTTTTTTTGTACTGTCACGGAGTGACTCTAAAACCTGTCTTCCCTCGTACAAGATGCAAGCACCTTTTTTGAGTGAAAGGTGTATGCAGCAGAGATGGATGACTCTTTGATAGAAACAGTTTAATTTATTTGAAGTTTTCCCACTATGATGGAATGGGAATGTAGTAATGGGATCCCAGCTAACAGATATTAAGTTTTTGCAGGTAAAGCCCTGGTTGCCCACGGGTGGACACTGGATGCACAGGCCTGTCATGGTGTTTGCAGAACCAGTCCGAGCTGAGCCTAGCGCAGAGTTCGAATCCTGTTGGGAACGTGCTGAGTTATTAGACATGAATTGGATGATTTAAACTAACATGTATTAATTGAAATAATATTATATACTCTTTGTCAATAATTATAATAATACTGTATATGTTCCTTTCAAAAAGATCTGTTTACTCAGTAGAAAACAATGGATAGATGTTGTGTGCAGTCTATGAAAGCAACAAACTTGGCAGGCTCTTATCATAAGGCCTTGTTAGCATATTCCAGTTTTATGAGAAAGTAGCCAGTTTCTTTTGTTACTTTACTTGATCGCTTTCGGATAACAGAAAGACTGTAGGAGTATTAGAAAATGCTTATGGATAGTGTCTCATACTAATCCACAATCACACAGTGATCAAATGCTAGTGTCTTGTTTTAAAGGCTAGGATGTCATAAAGCCTGCTACACTTGATTTCGGACGAAGTTGAAAAAAATCAGACTTAATTTAGTAAAATAATATTACCATTTTTATTATAGGAGCATCCTGTTGACAATACTGAACTAACTTGACTTAATAAATTTATGTTATAAAATAATTTAAAGTTCAATTGTTATAATAGTAACATTATTATTGCTGAATAATAACTATTACAGTTAAAAAATGAAAGAAGTTCACTTACTAGCATGACACTGTCAGAATATTGTAATAATTGTATCATGTTTAAATTTTCTTTTAAATTTTGGCATAAATAATATTGCAGCAAATTATGAACAGGTTACAATAATTTGAACTAAGAAAACTGACCAAGTTTGCCTTTGTTATTAGTGCACATAATCACGTGTGGAGCCTATCAGACTATTACACGTGGAAGCCTGTACCTTTGACAAGAAACAGGCATCTGGGGCAACTATACACGGAGGCCAGGTATTGCAAATTAGCAAAGTTTAATGATTTTTGAAACTAAAATGACCTATTTGATTTTATTTTGATTTTGTTGTTACTAAGCATAGATAAGTAACAACACAATCCACTTAATGGAGCCCAGCACATTGTGTTAGGTGTACCTCTGGTCGTCTCCCCCAAGTTTAAGAGTGTGATCTGAGCATATATTCGGGACTTGAGTGTGGGTATATATATATATATATATATAATATATATATATATATATATATATATATTATATATATATATTGTAAGGTACCAGGGAGGGGGTTAAAATCCTTCCCTGCTAAAAACCTTGTGAGAATGCACATTTGGGTGTTATGGGGTTTAATTGTGTAATTGTTTTAATGATTTAGTTAATCCTCTGCACCTGGTCGTAATTATAAATTAGAGACAGGTGCAGGGTATTTAAGAGAGGCAGCCAGACTGATCGGGGCTGCTGAGTGAAGAGCCCGACTGCGTGTGTGTCCAGTCGTATTGAAGGTGAAGTGCTGAGTGAAGAGCCCGACTGCGTGTGTGTCCAGTCGTATTGAAGGTGAAGTGCTGAGTGAAGAGCCCGGCTGCGTGTGTGTCCAGTCGTATTGAAGAGAGTGCTGAGAGAAGCCCGTTTTGGTGTTTGTCAGGTAAACGGCTTAGCCGTCCTGTGGTTTAGTGAGGAACCAGTCTATGTTTAGTCAGAGCTCCAAGAGGGAGCTAGGTTTGTTTTGTTTTGTTTTTTCATTTTTGTGTTTATTAAAAAGTGCGCGTCAGCGCCGTAAAAAATCAATTTTTGTGTCCTGGGTCTATTTTAAAGGGGCAACGAACTCCGTGAGTGCGAGGATCGTTTACATATGGTACCAGAAGTGTGTGTGGGCGGCCCTATGACCCAGTAAAAATGGAAAGCTTAAAGGAATTGATCGCTATGATCAAAAGAAACACTGCTGCTCAGATTGAGCAGAATAAGAGATGGAGATTGGAACTTGGATTGCCAGAGCCAGAGCCGACGGAGCTGGATCTGCTGCTCCAAAAATGGGAGCAGGCAAGACAAGCCCAGCCGCCGCTCCCAGAGCCCAGAGAAGAGGAGCCGCCGCTCCCAGAGCCCAGAGAAGGGGAGCCGCCGCTCCCAGAGCCCAGAGAGGAGAAGCCGCCGCTCCCAGAGCCCAGAGAGGGAGAAGCGATGAACAAAGAGGAGGAGGTGAGGTGCCCACCTCCATCACCCCAGCGAACCAGTCCGGCACTGCCAGTTGCGGTCCCTTGCCCCTTGCTCCTGGACACCCTGCCGGTCTTCCTAGACCTTCCTGCGCTGGACCTGGAGCCCAGGAGTCTGCAACATTGGCCACAGCTTTTCCCCTGGTTCCCTGCTCCGCTCTTCCCGAGCACCCAGACGTCGCTGGGCTGCTGCCAGACGTCGCTGTTGCTCCCCCTGTTCGCTGCTTTGCTCCCCCTGGGTGATCGGACATCGCTGCGCCGGTCCCCAGTGGAAGATCTCTGTCCACTGCTGCATCCTCCTGTTCCCCGGTCGTCACTTCGGTCGGCCCTGTCATCCCGGTGGGGTCCCTTGTCGCCGGTTCAGGGTCCCTTCCCGGAAGTGCCGGAAGGTTCGACCCACCCTCAAGTCCGCCCGTGGAAGAGGGCGGAAATGGACATTTCGGGACTTGAGTGTGGGTGGTTGTGTTTTAGGGGAGGGGGTGGCCTTGGTATGGCCGATCAGTGTTTCACACTTGAGGGGGAGGATGTGTAAGGTACCAGGGAGGGGGTTAAAATCCTTCCCTGCTAAAAACCTTGTGAGAATGCACATTTGGGTGTTATGGGGTTTAATTGTGTAATTGTTTTAATGATTTAGTTAATCCTCTGCACCTGGTCGTAATTATAAATTAGAGACAGGTGCAGGGTATTTAAGAGAGGCAGCCAGACTGATCGGGGCTGCTGAGTGAAGAGCCCGACTGCGTGTGTGTCCAGTCGTATTGAAGGTGAAGTGCTGAGTGAAGAGCCCGACTGCGTGTGTGTCCAGTCGTATTGAAGGTGAAGTGCTGAGTGAAGAGCCCGACTGCGTGTGTGTCCAGTCATATTGAAGGTGAAGTGCTGAGTGAAGAGCCCGACTGCGTGTGTGTCCAGTCGTATTGAAGAGAGTGCTGAGAGAAGCCCGTTTTGGTGTTTGTCAGGTAAACGGCTTAGCCGTCCTGTGGTTTAGTGAGGAACCAGTCTATGTTTAGTCAGAGCTCCAAGAGGGAGCTAGGTGTTTGTTTTGTTTTGTTTTCATTTCTGTGTTTATTAAAAAGTGCGCGTCAGCGCCGTAAAAAATAAATTTTTGTGTCCTGGGTCTATTTTAAAGGGGCAACGAACTCCGTGAGTGCGAGGATCTTTTACAATATATATATATATATATATATATATATATATATATATATATATATATATATATATATATATATAGTAAAAGATCCACTAGCTAGGCACGCTTGCACCACTGCCTTCCCCTTTAAGCAACTGGCACAGACTCAACATGTTTGCAGGTAAGGGTGTTTTATTTACAATATTTAGATCAGTTTCTCTCAAAGTTCTCGCCCTGTACGGGCCACTGACTAACTCACTTCTTCAATCCCTCACTAAGCTACTTCAAGTCCTGGAGATCGAAGCACAGTCCCAGGGTTCTCCAAGGAAGTGAGTTAGTCCGCGGGTAGGACAGGACAGCTCTCTTTTCCATATAGCGGTCTCCAGTTACAGGTAAATACAGGATGGTCTCCCTCTGCTGGAAGAGTCCTGTAACACAGGTAAGTGTCTAACAGGCAAGTATAGAACAGGTTCCCTCTGCTGGAAGAGACCTGTAACACAGGTAAGTATCAGAACAGGCTCCCTCTGCTGGAAGAGACCTGTAACACAGGCAAGTATCAGAACAGGCTCCCTCTGCTGGAAGAGACCTGTAACACAGGCAAGTACAGAACAGGCTCCCTCTGCTGGAAGAGACCTGTAACACAGGCAAGTATAGAACAGGCTCCCTCTGCTGGAAGGGACCTGTAACACGGGTAAGTATCAGGACAGGCTCCCTCTGCTTGAGTTGTCCTGGAAAACTGGTGTATGCAGCATATATCTGCCTTGCAGACCAACTCCAGGATTGTAGTGACAATGTCCTGAACGTCCCAAGAATGAACAGAGATAGCACAAGTTATATCCAGGCTGTGGAGATGGAACTCCAGCAGCCAACTCACGATTGTCCGAAGATGCACTTGTATTCTTTCAAGCTTCCACGTCTTGTGTGTATTTATTATAAACAATGTCTGTACTTCCAGTCTCAAGTCTATTCTTTCGGGTTATTATTTAAAGTCATTTCAAAACGAAAGTAACAAATACCGCTCCGGGTTATAAACACAGAAACTCACACCGCTGTGATGTCAGCGTAATCCAGCACAACGTTGAACACCGCGGACTTTTCTTCAAACTGATACTGAGTACTACTCCTCCAATAGTACTCCGTTAAAAAGAAAATAAATAAACTTCCGCAATTAAAACAGTTAAAACAAATGCAATCAATTGTTCAACAAGAGGAAAATTACGTTTTTTTCATAAAACTAAATACGAACGGTATTTTTAACATAAAAAATGCTTTACTATTGTATTTTTACCTGATATCGATGTTTTTTAACACATACGGTGTGTTATGAAATTATCATGGAAGAACACCTTCGGTTGTAGAAGCACAAAAGAGGGACGTGTTTTCTCCCTGCCACCGAGACCCCCGAGGGCTCTGCCCTGCTCCCTTTTGGGGTGAACTTGATTAATACTCTTAAATATATATATATATATGTCATACAACGCTTCGAAGATATTTTGACACTGTTAAGATAATGGTCTAGCCATAATCTGCAATAAGTTCTTTGGCTATCACAGCTGCACTAGTGGACCTCAATGGAACTGCTTCTGGGTATCGCGTTGCATAATCTACCACCACTAATATATGCGTATACCTGGAGTCAGAAGGTAGCAAAGGGCCCACTATGTCCATTGCAATGTGCCCCCCGCACGCTGGCACTTTCTATCATCGCCTTGGTTTCACGTCGGGTGAGCTGGGTCATCTTGATGGCCCGTTACCTGTACATGCTTCAGAGATGGGTTATCTTAGCTCCGGTTTAAGAAGGGAACAAAACAGTTGAGACTCCCACAAAAGGGATATTAATGATCGGGGCCCTGGAGTCCGACTGATCTACACCCTTGATGACAACAATTGTTAGTGTTACAGGACACGGGCCCGTTCCAAAGGGATATGTCATTCACGGGGAACTTGATAATACTTTACACCTTTATGATCCCCGGGTCACGTCCTTTGTAGAATGGAACATATCTGGTCTGTACCTAGTGTGTTCACACGTGATCACTCCACAACAACACACGGGGTGTGACGCCAGGTGCCACCTACTCCGGTGGATAGGCCATATAATTCACCCCGACCTCATTGTAGACGAGATCTGCCGGGTCATTGGTCACACAACGTTCGAGTGGGTTGCAAAGCTGATTTTTCTTTACTAAAATATATCATGTGATATAACACTAATTCGTTGATAAGCACTATTAGCAATTAATGGGGAACGTAAGTCAACAATAAAATTGAAGTTACTATAATTTTATTATTGTAGTGTCTTTCTCACTTACGTGACTTTTACTGACCACGTTGGTGCTATAAATGATCTTTGATACTATAAACACACGGGTTAATTGTGCTGCCCAATTAATCGATTTAACCTATTTTTGGCTTCTGAAGGATGGTACTTTCCACTACAAAATATATCTAGCATATACATCGTCCCTTTGTCTCATGGTATCCTACATGTAGGTTAGGCGGCTGAACTGCCGTCTTGAAAGTTATTGCTTGCGTCCTTGTACGAGAAGGTATGAATCGTGGCCAGTGAAATTACATTTTGTAAAAAAAAAGGTCAAGCCCTCGGGAGACTTATCCATTCCAGGTAAGGTTAGTTCATAGTCATATTTTAAGTTATGAAAATGTAATTTTACAGGTGCAATATGCCACCAGATAATACGGGCTACTTTTTGTCCGATAATTATATATCACACTATCAATATATATAGTATAGTATATGATATATGATATATATCATAATTTGATATCAGTATTGAAATGTGTTTTCTTAAATTATAAATGAAATAACGACAAAAAAGGAATAAAAAAGGAATATGCATAAAGAACATCATACCCATACTGCTCTATTCCATACTTACAGGTTGTATAGTACAAAATAATTTATTTATTTTGCAGACTATTTGAAAAAAAATTGAGAATAGTTAGCAGTATGTGTGTAAAGCAAGTACTTTAAATGTATTGAAAGAAATACAGATGCTTCATATTTTGTAATTATGTACTGTTTCTAAGTACATTTAAATAAATAAAATGTGTAAATAAAGCAGAAGGAGGAAAAAAAGCTTGCAGTCCCATTTTGACAGACATTTTTTTGCAACTATTAATGATGGTAATATAAGGACACCAATTCTTATTATTGTATTCTGTTAAAGTAAATTCTAATACAAGAAGGTTGACACACGAACATTCAGAAAAAATAAGAACGATCTTAGAACGAGAAAAATTTCAGACATCGAAGGAACACCGTCATAGAAAAAAAGGGTGTATCTTTTTTTTCTTTTTCTTTCTATATCACTTAAAAAATAAGTCGAATTTTTTCATTAACTTTTTGTTCATGACGATAGTACTATTAGAAACATAACACTCTCAACTGAGAGTTGATAAGTACAGCACCTTTAAATGATAGCAAAGTAGGGATCAAGGCTGGGGGAAACTGACCGAAACAATTTGACCTGGTAAGAGGGTTACCATTGGAGGTCCCACACAACCCCAGCCTTATCTCAGGGTAAAGAATCCCTCCCATTTTCTTATCATCTCTCTTTATTTGTTTTTTTTGGATGTAAAAGGGGGGAAAAAATTTTCAGTTTTGAAAGGGAAAAACATCACCCAAATTATTTTCCTTTGACGGAACCAGTGGCCACGTTTCCAAACCGGTCAGACCAGGCCATTCATTTCACCCATTCCTTATAGTTTTGGTCAGTCTTGGCCCCAGAATTACTGGGTGTGGTAATCTTTGCGCCACTCCAACTACTAGGTGACGTTTTATCGGTCCTACCAATAAGTATGCTTTGACGTGATTAATTCCAGGAGGGTGTGGATCGCCAGGTGATTACAGGAAATAGTAAAGCCTGACCATGTGGCTGCCACGACACAGACTATGGGTTAATTCAGGGACTCCCACACCTTAACGTGTAGTGGTTCATGTGGTTTTCACATTTCGCAAACGTACATAAAAATCCACTTCTGATACCCAATTGCAAGTACCTGCTTCTGATCCCAATTGCACATCACCAAGTCACACTACAATGCAGACGACCATACCTTGGCCTGGTGTTTCCGCCGGTGGCATCTAATTCAAGTAGGAGGGAAAGAGGTAGCAGAGGTAAAATAGCTGTCCCGTTGCTGGTATGGTAACAGGGCAGAGGCAGCAACTTTACCACGACCTCTGGCCCTTCATCTTTGATCTCCATGGTCTTGGACCCTTTTCCGTTGATGGTGTGGAGCAGAGAGAGGAATTGGTACTTGGCTGCTCCATTGTGCTGGAGCGGTAAGTAGAAATGAGGGAGTTCTTCGAAGTGTTACAATGAGGTTTCACTGCCTCTTCCCGGGCCCCAACTCGGGTTGTGGCGCCATAGTCCACGCTTGTGTATCAGCACTGACCACTTGACAAAACTGCTCAACCACAATAGCCCCTCCCATCTGCAGGATTGTTTTCTGGACGGGGTTTGAGCCACTGCACCATGTGATCACACATTTTTTTGTGCAAACAAATGGGCGTGTATCGTCTACGGGGACCTCTGACACTCCCGACCATCCCGTACACGGTGAGTTTCCTCTGTCCCAGGGTTAAAAAAGGAGTAGAACAACCCGGTGCTAGGTGCCACCAGGTCGGTACTGAGCAGTTTTTCTTGTCGTCATGGGCTGGTAGGCTGACTGAGCCTCCTCAATCAGACAGGGTCCCAGGAGGCACTTGTCCAGAACTTCTTGGGCCATGACACGGTGGTAGCCATCTGCTCGAAAAACAACCAGCTAAGCCTCTGGGTCATCCTACACCATCATGAAGATATCGGTAGCACACCGTTCATGATCACACGCCACGTACCACTCCTCATTAGCTGTCTGTTATGGGAGTATGTCCCGTTACCACATGCTGTCCAGTTATTGCTCCAACAGCGCTGACAATGATGCACGAGGTTCTTCCACTTCTTATACGGTATAGTGTGGCAAAGTGGTTAATATCGGTTGCACACAGGTGACCAATTAACAGACAGACAATAATAATACAGGTGCAATGGTGTTTTACAAAAATGGCAATTACATTTTTGATAGAGCATACATGGGTTACTGTATGTGTTCCATAGTAACCATGGCCATATCTGCACTCTATAAGGAGTTATTAGCCAGTTTTGTATGTTGATGTCATCCAATGTGGCCGCCATGCGTACTAGTAACACACAACCGCCATGTACCGTTGACGGGCTGTAAAATCCCTAGACATCATGGCCAAAAAAGAAGTTTGGAAATTGTGGGAAATTTCTGTTGGCGTAAACTAGTGTCACATAACCAGGTGCAAAGTTAGTCTGATCGCCGAACCCTCTTCTAGAAACTCAGACACTAATACTGCGGACATGGTCCGCTAAAACTACAGCACGTCGTACCGGGGTATGGTGTGTCGATGGTCGAAGAATGTTTGTGGTCAATTACCAGAACCTTTATTTGGAGTTGTTGATATGTTGAATCTTGGTGATCCCGTTTTTTACTTACAAGTTTACTGCAAAAAAATGTAAATCAAAATTTTTACAAAAAAAATGTTAGGTACCAACGTTTGGTACACCTGAAGGGAACTTCCCTTGACAACCTTTAAAGAGACACCTCACTAGGATCATGTGTTGTCAATTTGTGGTTCATGCTAACGATTTCAGAGACAAAGGTTTTTGTAGCAAGTTTTCTATGTTGATGATGTCATCCACAACGTAAACCCGCCATAGTTTTCTACCGCGGCAAACTTCCATCGTTAACAATTGTTTAACACTCAGACGAGTCGCCAGGGGTAATTACGTCGCCGGGTCATTTTGGTGGTTTTTGGTTTTAAAATGTAATTTTCTCCAGTCGTGTAACACATATGGGGCTGCGCGTTCATGTACCTTTCTGTCAGTATGTATTAAATATTCTCACAAAGCATGAAATGTGGGAGTGCAGAAATAAAGGAGATATATTACATTATACCTAAAGGCCCCGGGAGCAGTCACATTGACGGCCACACAGAAAACAATTGTATTTTGATTATACAGAACGGTATTCTACTTTATTATTTTTATTTACCAGTCTGCAATGTGTTTAGCTGTAATTAGATTAGTCTCTACTCTCTGCCTGAGTGAATGACTGACAGTCTATTGTTTTCAATCAGCCTTTTGAAGGCTGGTGCCTGCTTGCCAGCTGCGCTGCTTTGGTCAGTCGATTAGCATCGGGACTAGTGAAAATAAATACCAGAGACCGTGGAGTTTTACTACACAACAAAATATGGAGTTGATGTTTTGGATCAGATGGCACGGAAGTATTCCGTGAAAGCTGGCTCCCGATGGTGGTCTGTTCAGGTGTTTTACAATGTATTGGACCTAGCAGCCATCAACTCCTGGGTACTTTACAAAGAATGCACAGAGAAGAATTTACCAAGGAGAGAATATATTTTACAGTTAGCACAGGAACTTTGCAAGAAGCATTTAGAACAGAGGGAGACTGCCAAGCGTGTACAAACAATTATGTTAATAGTTTAGAACTTAAAATCGTAATTATTATTTACATTGTAACTTTAAATTACGTTAATGACTGCAATGTTAAATACTAGCTTACAATGTTTACAATTGTTGCTTAAAACTATTTTCAATCGTAATTTGTAATTTATACTCGAATTAGGTAAGTTGCCGGAAAATCCATGGTAAACTACTGCACGTGAACGTTCAATCAATCCCATCCGCCAGGCCCATGCGGGTACCCCTTGGGGACACTTTGTAACCCCTCTAGTGTTCCTTCTTGTTACCTGTGGACCTGTGGACCCAATGAGGTTACTCTCCGAAGTTGCAACGTTAAATATTTAGCCATCGTGTGCCGTCTGTAGAAATCTTTAAAATTTTGTTTTATCTGTTTTATATGTAAAATATACATTTTCAATAACATTAAGCCTTGTAATGGTTCCCTTTCAATTCGAAAATAACCATCAATGTATGGGACATTGCCGTCAGGCAGTAGGGATTGGCTGAGCTTTATAGCAAAGCTGGTGTAAGCCATTCGGCTGGGGCTTACCCTATGCATGATATACGTCACGCGTCTCTGCGTTTTGGAGAAAACAAAACTTAGTGCTTGTGAAGCTGTTTTTTTTCGACAAAAAAAGGGAAAGAGTTTCAAATATTAGTCAATGCGATAATAAATTGTGTTACATATTAACACATATACTTATAAAATATATAATGAAAATATATCGGAAGTGTTGAAACGAAGCCGTAATTCAAAAAATTAAATTGGAACATATTAAGCATAAGTGATAATATTTTTTGGGTTGTAATATATTCCATATATAATATCTATATATATATATATATATATATATTATATAATATATATTATTATATATATTTTAGGACGCGCGTCTATATTAAATGGCTTTGCGCCAGGCAACCAAATTCCGCCTATACGTCGGAGCCAGGCTAGACCGTGTCTGTATGGACACATACTCTCAAACGAGACGTCGGGAGATCTTAGAAGCTGTGACGACACACAAGGGGTGTGGTACACGAGCTTGCGAAGCTGCGGTACACGAGCTGCGAGCGGCGGAAACCACGATGTGCGAGCCGCGAAGCTGCGAGCTGCGAGCGGCGAAGCTCCGATATGGGAGCTGCGATCCGCGAAACAGCGATGTTGCGAGCGCTCGAGCCTCGAAGCTGCGGTGTGTGAGCTGCGCGCGTCACGTAGTTGCAATATAACAGTTGCGTAACCGCGAGCAAACGGCAACTGTGACTGCCAGCAAAGCGCAATGACGGTCCTTGCCGTTTCGGTCGATGTTTACGGTGCCGTGCTCGCCCAAGATGTCGGGCTTTCACCGGTGCACGTACTGCCAGGCAAAGCTGCCTGCCAGTGACCCTCATGAGGAGTGCGTGGCATGTCTCGGGCCGGAGCACGCCGCATCCGTGCTGGCGGATAGGGCTTTTTGCCATCTTTGTGCCGGTTTTCAGACACGCGTCCTTCAACAAAGAGCCAAGAAGTCAGTGGGTGGGCACTCCCCTTCATCGGAATCTTCCCACACTGTCTCAGCCCCGCCGTCATCCACTGCGACGCCGCCAGGGCGACTGCAGCTCTCCACGAGCCCGGCCTCCCAGATCACAGCTGGTCAGAGGTCCCCCACCAGACGCGCTCGGGCTAGCAGCCCCTCCCCTTCTAGGGCACGCCCTCGTCGGGAGTCTAGGTCGCGCTCCAGGTCGCCTCGTCGTAGGGGACGCTCTCGTTCCCCTCGTTGAGACAGGCGACACAGAGACAGGTCTGAGGTGGTGGAATTAACCTTCAAGATGGAGGTCATGATGGGACAGCAGTCCCTTCTTATGTCTCTGGCTACTGCAGTGCCTCGAGCCCCAGAGCAGCCCACTGGGCCCGTCTCCAGCCAATCAGTGCCCCCCCCCCCCCCCCCCACAATCTCCATTGGCTGTTTCCCTTCCAATGCAGCCGCAGAAGGACTGGGATATAGATGCCGTCTCCAGAGATGCTTCTGACATCCTGGAAGGGGACAGTGTAGAGGCTGAGGTAGCCTCCCAGGACACTGAGTCCGAGCTGATGGACACTGATGACCCTATGTGGTCTGTGGTTGACAGAGCAACCCGCCACTTGGGTATTGATTGGCCCCAGACAGAGCTTCCCCAGCGATCTCTGTTTGAGTCGCCTTCAGCCCAGTCCCATCAGTCCAGGATGCTCCCAGCATTCCCGGACTTTGTTAAAGAGGTGCAGTCTACTTGGGGGGCTCCGGCCTCTGCTCCTGCGACGTCTCGCAAGGCTTCGGCCTTTACTATGCAGGGGGCCAGTGAGGCCGGCCTAGCGTCCTTTCCACCTGTGGACGCTGCGTTCGCCGCGTTGGTGAAAACGCCGACACTGTCTGGGCTTACTAAGGACCCAGCGTGTCCTAATAAACAGTGCAGGACCACAGAGATACACCTTAAAAAAGGGTATTCTGCGGCCACGGAGGCAGTCAGACTGTCTAATGTAGCCAGTCTACTGACAGTCTACCAGGCAGCACTAATTAGAGACCTACCTGAGTGCCCTTCTGCGGCCCTCAGAAGCGAGCTAGGCACGGTCAGCCAGCTGCTGGTAAGGTTAGCCCAGCTCAACGTGCGGGCTCAGGGCAGGAGCATTGCTTCTATGGTGGTGGCCAGAAGACAGCTCTGGCTCTTGCAGGTGAGAGTGCAGGAGCCTGACAAGGCCCCCTTGCTGGATGCTCCAATCACTCCCGGACACACGTTTGGTCCAGCAGTGGAGGAGATGCTGCAACGCTCCGTCAAGGCACGGGAGGCGTCGCAGCAAATGGCCAAGATGTGGCCAAGTAAGCAGTTCCAGCTGAAGCGGCCTCAGGAACAGCCATGGCGTAAGACACCGCCACAGCAGCAGGCACAACCACGGGGTAGTAGGACCTCCCCCGTAGGT